>NW_028190710.1:18692-618692 GCF_048542155.1 Nylanderia fulva | reverse complement strand
AAAAAATGTTTAGAATTATCTAAATGCTTACCAAAATAATTAATAAATATAATAAAAATTTTCTATAAATATTACATTATACTTATATTTTTATAACGACATATATATTTTCCTATACATAATACATAATATATTCTTTTTTATAAAAAAAAATTACAGTTATCAATGTTAATGCAATTTTATCCAATCTTATATATTAAGAGATTTGTAGATATAATTATAATTAAATCTAAGGCCCAAATTAAAAAAATGATTCAAGGATATTTTATATACTTAAAATTTCAAAATTACTTTAATTAATTTAGAAGCTTTGTCACAAAGGAATTTATTCTTTCTTACCTAATAGCCATGGTGCGACGGATTCATTTTCCTTGGCACTTCTTAAAATCGTTTCCGGAAGTGGTAAGGAATGTCGAACCATCGCTCCGTATAAACCATATTCTGCCATTATAGTACTTCTGCCCCAACATTTCTCTGTTTTGCGCCATTTTGCTCTTCGGTTTTGAAACCATACCTGCAACAAAATAAACGGCAACTTAAAAAAAAAAACAATTTCTATATCATGTATGAAATAATGTAAGAGTTTATTAATTAGAATTAATTCTTCTAATTAAGTTAACTGAAGTTTAAAATACTTTTTTACCTACTCTATTAAGTTTCTTATCAATTTCAATTAAAAATTTATAAAATTAAGATCAGGCAAACATAAAAGTAAGATGTATATATAAGCATCAATTAATTATGAATTGTAAATATCAATTATTAAATTAAAAATTTGTTTCCAAACTTTAAATGTGTTTTTCTCGAAATATTTTTCAGTAGTTATATTATTCGAAATTTTTGTAAACTCGAAAACAAATTCAGATATTGATTTAAAATTTTAACAATTAGAGTAGTGAATATTGATTTTTAGTAATCATATTTAAAAATGTTTGTGAATTAATTTATATTTTATAAGAATAACAAAGTTAATCTTTTTATTTTTGGTATAATTACTATTTTTATTTTTTTATTTTATTAGCAGAATTTAAATAAAGAACTGCTACAAATCAATATAAAAATGTTAATTAAATATTAATTTAATGTGTAACGTGACAAAACTGAAAAAATGTCAAATTTTTACTGCGCGCACGATTGGTATTATGTAATATTTATAATATATTTTAAAATAGAATATTTATTTTGTACTTGCATAAATATATACAGTATAAGAAGAGACAATTTTAAACATTTATTCATAATCTATAACATTATAAATAAAAATAAATATAACTTATTTATTGATTATTTAAATTTTAATTTTTTTTGTTTCCTTAAGAGTAAGATTGATGTAATTTTTTATAGTTTTTTGTCAATATACAATTAATTCGTATTATAAACTTTACGGTTGTTAACAAAGCATTTATTTCGTCGAAATGCCTAATTTGCCTCGACATTGTATTAGCGTTAAAGAAATATTTGTACATTAGTTTTCTTGCTTACATTATTCTTTAATTGGACCACTATGATCACGCGTGCTAGACGATCAGTTACTTTATCCAATTTGCACTTGCATGACACGTGCTATAATGCTGTTGTATAGTTAATTATCATGCCCAAATGGCCTTCTCGGAAGGCTATTATCCTCTATTTTTCATGGCTGTTAGATTACTTGTTAGTAATACTGATGATTCGCCTCCCATGGCGAAAACGCGTGTCGCTTTCTCTTCATGCACGCTCACGCATATAACGAACTACGTTTCCAAGAAATAACAAGCATCATTTTATTCGGCACATTTTTTATACATAACTATTTGATAGATTCACACTAATCTGTTAATAATATAAGAGCAATTTTATGAAATATGCGCTACTAATACTTTTTATTAACTATGCAATAAAATTGTCAACCAAATTAATCTTATGTTATCAGTGAAACAATATGCATTTCAGTGCAAAAACATTAAGCAATACATAGATAGAGTAAGATGCATATAAGTAAATTAAAAATTTAATGTAATTTAAATATGAAATGATAAAATAGTAAATATTTCAAAAGCATTACTTAATTTATTTTTATTTTTAAAGCAAAATTATTATGACAAAATTATTACAACAAAAAGTTATATAATTTATCATGTGACTTTTCAATTTATATTCTCTTAAATATATTTTCAGCCAAATTTTATTATCCATATACATACATACATATATATATATATATATATATATATAAAATTTATTTTATTATTCCTACAAAAATTTAATTTTTAACGATACATTTTATTTTTAGTATTCGTATTTGTATATTTATATAACTCCAATGCTATAAACCAACAGCATTTCTATAAAGAAAAAAAATTAATTCGAATTCAACGAAATAATCCATAAGTTTAAAACGCTTAGTAGGGCGCTCTGTATATATGTATATATAATTCCAGGCTATTATTTAAAAAGCTGGACACGCATCGATTTGTCCAGCGAGCATATACATATATACAACCGGACAGAAGAGGGAGGCTAGGGCGTGGACCAATTTGTAGCAACAATGCCAAAGTCACCAGCAGAATTGGTGCGTAATTTAAATGAATGGAAACGCGTCGCCTTGTCAATTTGCGCTGCCACCCCAAAATTATCTTCCGCTTAGATTTCAATGTACGCGCGGTTTTTCACGATTTACAACACACGTTCATGTTCAGAAACATTGGTAAGACAGCAACACGCTTTTATTAAGAAATTAAATTTATCAATATGTATGTGTGCTCTTATAAACTGCTTTTAAAATAAAAAGTATATGCCATTTTTATATTATTGCAATACACACATTTTTCTTTTAAAAGATCAAAATTCTATTACTATTCTGTATCACTATAAATATAAACGTTTAGCAATTTATGTAATTTTAATATTTTTACAATAAAAACAAGAAAATCAGTTGTGATACGTTAGTTACATCGAATGTATAAATAAATAAATTATATAGATTTTTTCATTTCTTTCTTCACCGAAACATGATAACATTGGCACTGTTAAGAAGGAAGAGGGTGTTTAATAAGTGTCTAGGTGACACCTAATACGTCTTGACGTCGTTGTTTGAACGTAAGCCGAGAAAGCTGCGAGACATTGGCTAAGACATCAGATAAAAAAAGGAAGAGGAAGAAGGGAAAGAGAGACCCGGAGATAGAGGATCAGGATTTGATATCTCATTATCGGTCGATCACAAATTGAAGTTACCGGTGGGAAGTAACGAGATCTCCAATTATCCTTAGGACAGTATCCCCCTACCTTATCATAATATATATATATATATATATATATATATATATATATATATATATGTGTATTTTTCGCGAATGTCTCGAGAAGAAAGGCAACAAATAGTATTTCTTAATCTTCATCTTTTCTGCCATCGTAATATTCCGTGCAATGTGATTAGTAAACTTCCGATTCCTTTAAGATCTTAATAAAATCTAATAATCGAGGTTGTTTGAAAGATTTTGATACTAACAGATATAATTGTTTAGCGATAACTTATACTTTAATTATCTATCGTTGACTTATAATTTAAGACACACTAGTTGTAAATTCTTTCGGAGTTTTGCGAATTGAAAAATATATAAATATAATTATATTTTAATAATTCTTCCTCCCTGTATCTCTCTAAAAGAAACATAGATTAGAACATCATTGAGATGTAATAGCTAAATTGAGGAATTAAACCCAAATCCTATTGTAAATATATGTAAACATAATATTGTATTCTTTTATTTTTAGATTTTTTAGTAGTATATTTTATTAATTAATACAGAACATCTTCAGATTTTTGTAAATTACATTTATATTGAATGTGTGAAGTTTAGAAGAAAAATAAGCTAATGCAACACAAATACATAACAAATATCAAAATATACATAATTAAACTTCGTGGCGTATTAAAATATTCAGAATCCTTAGGATTTTGGCTCAAAAGACTACAAGTCACGTATCAAGCGATTTTTCACGATCTTATCTTTTTCATCTTTTGCTTTCTCTTTGTGATAAAAAATCAGGAAGCTTATGGTAAAATAAATCTTCAAGAGTTGTCATACTGATAACATCTGACTATGAATTTTCAACCTTAGTTTCAATAGTTGTTGGTCTAACTCGAGTGTCAAAAAGCGAACAAGTGAAAGCTTCGTTTTCTTTCAATTTTTTTCCTATGCCTTCATTTCTTTTATATCTCCTCATAGAAAAAACAATATCCTTGAAAGAATATGCCTCAATTCAAGTATATTTTATCTTATATAATAGCGTCAAATATAAATAATCTTGGATAAAGGATAATTTATCCTTGAAACAAAAGTGCAAAATATTCTTAGTTGAAGCTGAAATTTATTTCAATTTAAAAATAAAATTGCGTTCAAATGTATCAAAGTTTAGTTTAAATGTGACTAAGTTTGTTTTTACCATATAACGATTTTAAAACAAGAATATATCTTAAGGATAAAATATACTTCACACAAACTTATTCATTATTAAAGCAAATGAAGATTTGTGATTACAAAGAGCATTTCATTAAAATGAATCAAATAGCGTTTAAGAATAAAAATATACTTAAGGGATCAAGGATTTCTTTTTTTCTGTGCTCAAAAAGAAAAAATATATAGAAATATATACAATATTTGTATTGTATATATTGTATAATTGTATACTTGTATATTAAAATATTAGTTATTGTATTTAGTTATAGACTCGTCTATTGCTTCTCCTGGCTCCTTAAATCCTTTCTGTTTGCAAGTCTAATTTCAGCTAGAAATCGTTCGGCGACGAGTTCCACGACATGTTCCGCCCTTTCTATTTTTCTAGTCGTCTCTGTTGTACCTTCTGGCAGGCGGTACGTCCTCTCTTTATTCCTATTTCCATTCTCATCCTCTTGTTTTGGTCCAATAGTCAGTCGCCGCTCTGATCGATGATACGCCAACAGGCAGTACTGCGCATGGCCGACTAAATACAAACGCTCCTTATTATACCGGGTGTGCCAATAAAAGAGGTATAAAAAAAGAAGAGATAGAAGAGGAAGGGGAAGAAAGCAAGAGATAAAAACGGGTGACTGTCAAGGGAAGGGGGATGTTCGGTCAGAGTTTCTCGTTTCTTTAAGCCAAGGCGATCATAAAGGATCCTCTTCCATCGTCTTGCAGCCTTCTGTTGCACTCCTTCCTTATATTTCTGCCTGCCTTCTACCCTAACTCAGCAGCGTCT
The DNA here is from genome assembly GCF_048542155.1 of Nylanderia fulva. Lineage (NCBI taxonomy): Eukaryota > Metazoa > Arthropoda > Insecta > Hymenoptera > Formicidae > Nylanderia > Nylanderia fulva. The sequence goes on along the minus strand of NW_028190710.1, from coordinate 613,475 downwards.
CGTGATATACCAGGAGATGCCAAAGGATAATCCAGATACCCCGATTTCCAATCCCGATGCTACGACACTTCCATATAGCATCATCGATTCTCCTTTACGGACCTCTTCGTCTCGGTGATGCTTTTCAATGCGCGGACCTTTCTTCCAGGTTCTAGACATGTTTTCGTGCATTTATCGCTACGTTTCGCGCATTGTAGATATCTTCTTCAATGTATTGGATGTCTACGGATGTTCATTTACATAATTTGCAGTGAGACGATTTTTAATGTTTACGAATTTATAATTCAGATCATTCTGTTTGAAGTTTATGCTCGTTATGATTATCGTGTTAATTTTTTTCTTAAAAATGTGGAATATTTTTTAGTCCTTTAAAATAAAGAATTTTATTATTTTAATGTGTAGAATAACAGATTTACAATGTTGAATGGTGCTCGAAGAAAAAGAAAGTACTTACACATTAAATATGCATACATAGGTACTAGTAGAATGATAATGCCACGATATGTGCAATGAAATCTCATTACTCTCGTAGTAATGTGATATTATGCGCAGCAAAGTCCAATTTTGTATAAGCGCAATATCAGAATATTATAAAATATCTAAATAATTCACAACCATATATAATTTTAATATTATTATTAGCATTGATGTTATCGAATTATGAACGAATGTATTATAAACGATTGTTACATATAGTTTTACAAGATTATACATATCACTAATTTCTGGTATATTGCAACATCAAATAGAAGGAATTTCTCTCCATCACCGTGAAATGATTTAATAAATCGCGAATGTCATGATTCATTAATCGAAACGATTGAAATATGAATTAAATATAATAACTAATACAGAATGTTCAGTAATATTTAATAAAAGTTTTCTTACATAGTTTTTGTGAGAAATTATCATGTGTACGAGCGATATAACGATCAAGTATTTTTGTTTTTTATATATGAAAAAATATAATTCTTCGATTATATACATAGAAATATAAGATATTATTAACAGTTTTGTAGAATTCCTATTTTTTGTAATAAGTGTTATTCACATTTTTGAACATTATTTAACATCTTATAATTTCTGTCCTAACGAGAGACTGTAAAAGCTAATTTGGAATAATTGGAATAAAACTTTGTCTTCATATATGCGATACAACTATGGCATGATAAAGTATATTGAAATATTTTTTCTTTAATTTTAAATTTAAAATAGTGATTTGATACATTTCTGGAGCCAAAGTCATATTAAAACGTTATAGAAGCTATATAAGAAATTACAATTTTTTTTCCTTTAGATATTTTTTGTTTGTTTTAAATTATATACCAATAAATGTTATCTATTTATTGTCTTATTGTATAATAAGTCAATTTATTCACGTAACTTATTTTTAACTTCTTTATTACTAATTATAAATTTATTTTATTTATTTTGTAATTAATTATAAATTTATAAAGCGACATATATCTTGTGTCAAAATACAAAATAACTGAAAACTATCATAATTTATCACTTACACTAAAAGATCTTCATCGTTGCGTGTAAGCTGTTTGATAAAATACAAAAAACGAAGATCAATTGCGATTCGGATTAAATGGATTCTCACAAGAAATGTCGCACGATCCAAGATTTCCGTAAATTAATCAATCTTGGCAAATAAACGAGGGAATAAGTGGAATAGAAAACGTGCATCGTTACATCCCTCGAAAACGCATGACTTATTTGCCGCATAATACACGTACAAGAGACCCAGAAGCCTAGTCACATGGTCCCTTACTCGACTAGCGGCTGGTAAATAGTTAAGTCGGGTGGATCCTCTCCTCGTTGGGGGCCCCATACTGCGAAGCGGCACGCGTCAGGGCATCATTACACGGAACACTTGCAGAGCGAAGGGTGCCCCCGAGAGAGAGGGATGCGCGTTACCCATCACTCGGCGTCGATAAGCAAGAAATAATTCAGACACGAACGGACGCATTAACAAGTGAACCACCGGCCTCGATCGCGCGTCGAAGTAATGAACCGCGATAAATTAATAGCACCGGTAGCTACTGCTGCGGTAAATCGTGATTTAAGGGATAATCAAGATCAAGCCATTTTAACGAATTCGTCTAATTCTCTTTTTGTACTTATATAGAATTATCGATTCTGCATTATTATAAACTAGGGTGTACACTCCCGGGAAAAATCTGGAATTCTCAGGAAATTTTTTTCTACCTTAAAAAATTCTGAAATACTCTCATGGAATTTATTTTGAACTCAGAAAATTTTCTACAAAATTGCCCCTTTGATTTTATTTTCAAATATATACCTTTAAAGAATATAAAATTAATTAGGTTTATATAAAGTATATTAAAAATATAATAAAATATATTATTTAAGTTAAAAAATTTTGTACAACAAAAATAAACTTATTTTAAAATTGTATTTACAATTTTTTTAAATACTTTAATTTTACTTGGAATTTTGAACAAAAGTACTTGGAAAATTATGGTATTCTCAGGGAATTTATTTATAAGATTTGAGTATATACCCTGTGTTCGTTTTGAAATCTATGTAACGAATGTTATGTTTTATTAATTTTAAAAAATGTATAGGAGAAAGTATGTTAAATCATGCTCCCTAAGGAAAATATTAAAATTGCAATAAAACTATCAAAAAATGACAGCATCTTTTTATTCATTTGAAATTATAGTTCTTTGTTAATAAGATATACTAAATATTAACACTTTACTATTATTTCATATTGTAAATTACAAATTAAAAAAGTATTTGATACAATTCACAATACTATATAGTTTGCTAAATTGTATCCATGAGTTTTTAAATCGTACCTAACAATAAAATTAAAAAATTGTAACCACAATAAAGTTTTATTTTTTACAAAAATTCTCAGTCTGCAACAAAATATATCTCTAAGAATATAATATTTATAATCATAAATTTTATTCAAAAAGTTAACAAAAAATACTTTTAGTATTACACAAATATATAAATAAATATAATCTCAATATAATTATAAATTTGAAAAGATTTTCTTTAGTTGTCCATTTAAATAATAAAGAGAAAAACTAATGCCTAAGTAAAAAAATAAATTTAGAAAATTGTACAGGTACGATATAGAAAAAAGTGATCTGCTTTATCCAACTTCCATTGCTTTATCAAAGTAAATGAAAAAATAATCTTAAAACATTTTGTCGATTTTTAAATGCTTCTATATACAGGATTAAATAAGATGAATAAATGCGAATATTATATGAAAATCACACAAAAATAAATTTATGAACATCAACGGATCGCTTGAGGAGGAAACAAATATTGCGACATTCGAGTAAGGCTAGTTGCGATACAACAGCGTTAACATCTTAAAATATTTTAACTTTGTTTAAGAAATCCAGTACAGGTACGATTTAGCATATTTTCTCCTATATAAAATTAAATATTTCCGAAGAGAAATAGACGAAACTCTTCGTCTTGAGTAATGGTGCTGATTTTTCATGAACAATTTTTGACATATTATTCATATTTCAACTTATACTGAACAAATAATATATAAAATACAAACCTAATTTTTCAAATAAAATGTATTTGTCTAATTGATATTTTTGTACACGATATTTGTCTCATTACTGATTTTTCTTTCTAGTATATATAGCAAGTCGCAGTCATGCTTTTGTTTCTCTCTCATGTTCTCTATTTTCACTATTGCAGACTCGGTTTCGATAGCGTTTCATCGGCGGTGTGGGCGTGGCAAAACTTGGGTCCATGCTTCTAACTTAATTCGGTTAAGCGAGATTTATATCTGCTACCAGCAGCGCATTCCCTTGTTCAAAGTCGTCGTGATTCCTCTCCTCTCCGCCTAACCTCTCTTCCAATTCCCCACCGATTCACTGTGTTTTCCTCCGACCATGGAGATTATTAGAATTTATAAGCGGTTCTGCTGACAGTAGCGCAACGCCCAAACTACCGGATATTCCGGCGATTCGCATTCCCCGATTTTCACCGGGTATACCCTTATTTATTTGCCACCCGGTACGCAGCGGAGGTTCGATGGATACTCCGCGATGTGCATTATTGGTCAATTTTTGGGGTGAAACGCGCCCATCCGGAAATCACCGCTTTGTTTGTCGGTGGTTTTACGACCGGCGGCAAGCCTTCGTCCTAAAAATCACCAAGATATCTCCCTCGCGCGAGTTCTACGAGAACGATTTGGAAGATTTGTCATCGCATACGACCAATCGGTCTTAAACTCTATAAGCAGTCTTAAAATAGACTTCAGTGTAATGTTATGTTGAACAATATAAGATGGTTGATATCGTAAAAAAATATCAATTTCTTGCTTTACTAAGATTACATACAGGATTGAGAAAAAGTTATTTTATGAAAGTAAAATTCGTTACCATTACTCGTTACCGATTTTTAAAAGTAGCTCGTTAGCGTTATTCGTTACTAAATTTTAAAAAAGTAACTCATTACTGCAATCGTTACTCGGAAAGTAACGAGTCGTTTTCCGTTACTCTTACATAATTTTATATATATATATATATATATATATATATATATATATTGTATATACACATATATAATATATAAAAATTGATATTCTTTTAAGCATCTTGTTTATATTAAAATATAACAACATAATAATATGATTTTAATATATTGATATTGTTAGCAATATAAAACATATTTAATAATAACTTTGAATATTAATTTATCCGTATCAAAAAATACATATTTCAAAAACAGCACAACATTTATTTCTGTAAGTTGTAAATATAGAAATAGTATTTTCTTAGTTTTTTCTTCTAATAGATAATTTGTTAATATAGCTAGAATTTTTATAAAAATTTTAAATTTATTTAAAATCAAGAAACGCTAATTTATGAGTTTTTAATTCGTTTTTAATATGCAAAAGTTCTACAAAAGTTTTATAACCTGGCTTAAAATATAAATTATTAAATTTTATTGAGATTATTAATTTTTATTAATTTTTATTAATTTCTAAAAGATATTAATGCTCTTTATATGTGTTTGTTTGCATGGAAATTATAATCAATGTCGTGTAAGGTTTAAAAAATAACAATTAAAGTAACTGATTACTTTTTCCGTTACAGAGGATATTTGTAACACTGTTACCGTTATAGTTACCGAATAAAGTAACTAACGATAATGGCGATAATTAACGCGTTACTTCTCAACGTATATATATGTATATATAATAATAAAATAATAATTTTAATATTTTGTTGAATAATATTTTAATACTTTGCATTTGATAATATTGTATTTAATGACATGTTAACAAGACATGTATGTTAAACATTTTTATTAATTAATTGAGTGTATATCCCCTTCCTCTTTACTTTTTCAAATTACAGTTTTATTTTTTTTAGTTTTTTTATAAGTGTTGCCTCAATTATCATCTAATATCAGAAAAATTTCTCAATAAAAAAGAATTATAATATTTTAAAACCAAGATTTTTATTTATTAGATTATTCTATATGATATAAATTTTAGGTACTACAAACTATTAAAATGCAAGTTAAAAACTTTAAAACTAATAAAAATAAATTCGATTTATTTTTATTAATTTAAAGATATTATATATTAAAATATTTTGGAGCTTATTTTTAACGGTAAAATAAGAGTATATGTATTTATATATAAGAATAAAATAACATAATACACATTCAAATTTCTTACAACCGGATTTTTATATATGTGTATGATGTGTATGATATATAATAATCGTATGTGTGCATCGTAAAATAAAATATTTATATAAGCTAAATTTAATGACCGTAAAGGTAGAACATGTTTTATGTTTCTAAAAAATACTGTTGAACAATCAACTGCAATAAATATATCTTAAAGCACATTATATATAATATTATTTTTGCAATACTATTTTATAAATTAATGTTTGTTTTATTAGTTGTTTATTATATATATTAAAAAGTATATGAATTAAATAACTAAAATTTATATTTTTGTGATAAATAAAAGTAAGTACTTTAATTTATATAAAAATATGTAATAAATCAATTAAACATAACTATGAGTGAATATATATGAAACAAAATAAATATTATTCAATACTTAATATATGTATCTAATAATACACATACGTATTTATTTATATATAGTTACAATCTTATATATGTGTCTATGATGGTGGAAATTTAAATTATACAGGGGAAAGAAAGTTAAATTGTATCTCTACTATATTTTTTAAACAGAGTTAAAATATTTTAAGGTGTTAACGCTGTTGTGTCGTAGTTAGCTTCATTCAAATGCCGCAATGTTAATTTCTTTTTTAAGTGATCCGTTGATGAATAATGCTCATTTTGTGTGATTTTTATGTAATGTTTGGCACCCCATATCTAAGCTATCACATTGAGAAAGAAAAGTGATTATTAAAGCTTATTATTAAAGCATTTTTTAAATTTTGATTAATCTTGTATATGGAAGCGTTGAAAAGTCGGCAAAATCTTTCAAGATTATTTTTTTATTTACAACAAAACAATGAAAGTTCGGTAAAACATACCACTAACTGTTTTCTATATCGTACTGATACGATTTACTAAATTAATTTTTTTATTTTTTAGGTATTAGTTTTTTTTTATATTTTAATGGACAACTAAAAAAAATATTTTGCAATTTTATAATTACATTGAACTAATATTTATTTTTATTGTTGTAATACAAAAAATATTTTTGTTAAATTTTTGACGAAAATTTATAATTATAAGTATTCTTATAAATATGTTTTGTTGCAGGCTAAAAATTTTTTGTAGAAAATAATACTTAATTTTTATTACAATTTATAAATTTTGTTAGAGTATTAAAAACTCATGAGTACAATTTAGCAAATCGGTATTATAAAGTGTACCAAATACTTTCTAATTTACGATATAAACCAATGATGTTAATGTTTAGTGTATATTATTAATAAATAACTCTAATTTCAAAAATAAATAAAAAATTATCATTTCTTTGATAGTGTTAATTATTACAATTTCAATATTTATTTTAGGGGATACGACTTAGCATACTTTTTTTATATGTTAGAAATATTAACATAAAATTTGTTATTACTTATTTAAATAATTTTACTAATTACCAACGTTTGAGCTTTGTGGCAAAGATAATTATTACAAGAATGTATTGTTAATAAGAAACTATAATTTCAAATAAATAAAAATATTTATCATTTTTTGATAGTTTTATTGCAATTTTAATATTTATCTTAGGAGATACGATTTAGCATACTTTTCTCTATATGTTAGAAATATTAACATAAAATTTGTTATTACTTATTTAAATAATCCTAATTACTAATTACTATAACGTTTGTTGAGCTTTGTGGCAAAGATAATTATTACAAGAATTTGCTCGGAAACAGATGAGCGACGCATTAAAATGGCCGACGTGAGAAATAAGCGCGCGCGATGCAACTTGCTCGGCAATTTTTCGACGCGAACGTGTAAGGGTCGTCAATTAATATAAATAATAAATGATCACATTATAGGAAGAGGATGTGAATGCCACTTGTCACCGTTGCTGCCGCTAAACACGCAGAAGTCAAAAAGGGCACCCTTCTCTCCACCCGAGGATCATTTAATCATTTCGACAACGAACGGATAGAAAATTCATGAGCCCGACGTCACCGACGGCCGCAACCCTATTACGGGGGCTGCTCGGTCTACGATATATATATATTAGACGCGAGGGTGACGAGATGCCCTGACTTTATGTGTGCGAACGATAGTTTCGCTCCTCTCTATATGCGTCCAGAGATTATGACCACTTCGTCATGGGAATGCTTAAGCGTTGAATCATGCGCGCGTATATCCTCTAATTCGCTTTTAATTTGATTTCGGTCAGCCTCGCAGGCACTTTTGTGTGCAGCGAACAGAATCGTAATTAAATATAATTCAGAGAAGGCAAAATACAGGTCTGCGTGCAATATAATAATATTCTTATCGTATATTTGTAATTCTGTAGATATTGACTTGACGAAACATCTTCATCTTATTTTTCTATATGGTTCAATGTATATTCTAACAAGAAAATATCGCGAATTTGAAAATTTTGATTTTGCTAAAATTTTACGCACATATAAGAGCGATAAATAGAATTTAGCAATTTTCAGTTGTCTAAAAATGTTTCTAAGGAATGAAATTACCTTTTATATGTAGAGCGTATTTTAAAAAGTATATAAGTTTTATGATAATACCTTTAACTACATTAATAATATTTTAAACAAATATTAAAAACATTTTATCTTTTAAAGAAATTAAGTTTTTAAAATTAATATAATTATTAATATAATTAAATATAGGTGCTCTTACAACTTTTGTATATAAAACATTTTTTGATATTTCGAACCCTTTTCGAGATATATAAAAAAAAGCGAAAAGTTGCTCTCCATATAAGAAATATGTAGTTTCATTCCTTTCAATTGTTCTTAGGCTGTGACTAAAAATTTTTAAATTTATCTCCCCTACATGTGTGTAAAGTTTTATCAAAATCAATTTTGTGAATATGCAAAGGTTCCCTTGTAAGTATCTCAAGTATGTATATAAATAAATTTATATATATTAACGTAATGTACTACACTTTATTATAAAAAACATGAAGACAAATATTGGTATAACACTCAAATATTATTTTTTTATGCTTTTAGAATTATCAATCCAATTGTATTATAAAAATTTTCATATGTATACACAGATGTGTATCTAGATAATTGCAAAAAATAAAGATACTTTTTAATATTATAAATTGCAAATTTGAATGCATGTATTTAAACATCTAAAAATATTTATTTTTTAAATATTTACAAATTATTAAATGTTTTAAAACAAATAAAGCAAATATTTTCAAACTCATGCAAATATGTTTTTATTATTTGATATAAAATTATCAAATAATCAATCGGAATCATTATGTAATAAATTTTATTACATTTTACCACAATTTTATTATAAATATGATTTCACTGCATTATTTTATGTTCCTCTCTAATTAAATTAAACTTTTTGTCATTTATATCTCATAAAATAATGTAACGTATAATATGTTACAGGCATTTACATGAGTAGTAATTAACATATTGTGAATTGGAAGTTTTGCAACTAAAAAAGATTATTCAATAAGTTATTGCGTATTGTTCAAAAATTCATGTTTTACTATTGTGTTATAAATATGGCAAATAAATCATTATAAATTAATTTGTGCAAAGAAAGCGATTTGCTTAGCTAGAGGAAGGAAAAAAATAATAGCATATAAATATACATATATATATGTATATAGGTATAATATAAAAAATTATAAAATATAAAAAATATATATATGTATATATAAAATGCGAGTATGAAAAATTCAATAAGCAAAAAGTGAACGAGTATAGAAAAAGGAAGCGTACGAAATCTTTTCCACAAATTGTATTTTCGCGAACATGTCGTTGGCCGCGCTTATTATTGTAAAGATCTTTCAGCGATGAATTGAAAAGCACGCGAGAGCCTTTTGTCAGATTTTAGACGTAATCAATTTAGGAGCCGTTTTTCTGCACGTTCTTGTGCGCGTCACCGTGTGTGATCCGAGGATACTACACCCTCGAGTATTTACTGCATTCGTAGCTTTGTCAACCCCTCGGTATCATGCGCGTCCACATATACACGCATACAGACACAGCATGTCTGTTACATGCGTCGGTGTTGCAGACATCCAAGAGATAAAATCAATAATCGGTCAACGGTGCCGAAAATTCCCTGGATGTCATTACGTTATCGTATGCATGTTATATATTTTGTCACTTATAATTTGTACATATTAAATGTGCACTGATTCCTTTAGGATTTTTTGTGAGTTATAAATAGAGAGTGTAATTTCTCTATTTTAAAAAAAATATTAAATAAAATAAATATGTCTCTCCAGTGTACCTTTTTTTATATATCAATCTATTTGAAATAGTTTCTGTAATTACTTTTGTAAATAATTGCGGCGCTCCACTCTTAATTTTGATATATTAAAATTTTTGTCATAAATTATAATATTTATACAATCTTTTAATATTTTTAAATAATTTATTATAGTATATTTTATATAATTTTTCTTAGATCATTATATGTTAATTACATTAACAGTTTTTCGCATTCTTTTAATAAGTTTTTATTATTGTTATTTCAATTTTTAAATGTCTAAAAGTCTTATTATATATATAATCAATTATATGTATGACAGATGTTTTATGTTCTCAAAAAATCTACCTGTTCGCGAAATAAACTAAATAAATTATGTAAAAATAAAAATGCATTTAATAAAGAAAGGATAAAACTATATATTTACCGCCGTTTTTTATTCAAATTCTTAATTAGATAAAAAATAGCTCTACGTAGTGTGTATAAAATGTGCAATGTAAAATTATAAGAAAACTAACATCAATTCAAAAGAATTTTTTTTTCTGAAAGATAATGTCAAATTACAATGGAAAGGGAACTTGTCACAAATCCTATTTATGAATTTGAAGCAGTCAGGCCACACGAGCGTCGAATAATGAGATATATTCAGCTTTGAAAAATTTTCATAATCCTTCAACAAAGACCCGATGTAAAAATATTTATTTTACTCAGTCGGGAATAGCTAATTTCAGGTCTCAGTGTTATTTACTTAGCCGTAGACGTATCTTTAGAGATGTTGACGTCTTCTCTAGATATCCGAATTCGAATCCTTATGAGGTTCTTAATCTCATCAGGATCTACCTGTCACGGTGTGCTCTCTCACAACCGTAGAAAGAATTTTTCGAGAAATATAGAGACTTCCAGTGTTTATTTGTTTGCATTAAAATAATAACTAATTTTGCACGGACGATTGTTTACAATTAATAATCCGAAATGTAATTTGATAATAATGATTCTCATATCAGCATAATATATGTAAACATATATATATATATATATAAATTAATATATCAACATAATATATAATTAAAAAATTTAATGAAGCAGCAAATATAAAAACAATACAATTTCTAAGATTTATTTATACAATAAAATAATTTGAATGCAATTATATGAGACTTTATGTAACAAATTTTATGCCTCAAAAACTTTTGTTAAAAAAAAAGTAACGAATTATAGATAAAGATAAACGGATAATAAAGATAATAGTCATAGAAGAGATAGAGAAAATATAAAATACAGAGTAAAAACGTAATACTAGCATTAGCGATCTTTGTAGAAAATCGTATAAGCCATCATTTCTGAAGATGTCGTGCAATACCTATGATAGAGAAAGAGCAGATTCGCACAAATTACCATAAATTTCCCGTATGAATGGTAATATCCCGGCATAATTTTCCGCGACTTATGATTGCGGATGCCTACTAAACATAAACACGAGTAGGAAATCCTTGTCTGTCTGCTGAAAATTCGCGGGTCATTTGAGCCGTTTCCGCGCCATTACCCTTCCTTAGCGCGAATCCTTTGTAAGAGTCTCTCTGTAAAGTTCAGGACTAGACGAAGAATCTCGCAGTTACGTTGTGGATAGAAAATCGAAGAAGTTAAAATAGAGAAAGATAAGCAGCAGAAGAGGAAAGAGAAAGAAGAGAAGGGAGAAGACTTAGTAGTGTGGACGTAATTCGATTACTCGTTACGTCAATCTGAGGAATTATGTATCTTCCAATGAGTTTTCGTCTCTCGGTTCTGTCATTTTGAATGTGAATGAGATATATCGAAAAATACGATTTTGTTGTTCATAAAAAAATGTTGCAAAAGATTATAGAAAACTGAAGTTTTCTAGCGTGTATTTTTAAAAGTTCTTTATATGATGCATAAAAATGTTTCTTACAATATATTTTTTAGAAACTTATCCTTTTAGAACAAATTTTTATATAAAAATTATAATAATGATTGAAAAATTATGTTATAAAAATTTCAAGTGTTAAATAATTCTAAAATATACGAACATTGAAGCACATTTAAGAATTAGAAACAAGATAATAATATGATATGTTATTAATTGTACATTCAATATAAGCGCGTACCATAAATTCGATTTATTTTTAAAAAATGTTAATTTTATAATTCTATATAATTCGATTATAAATCAAGAAATTGTATTACTTTTCCACGCAATTCATCATATAAGAATATTTATAAGTATACAATAAACAAATGTTTGCTATAGAAATCTGGCATTGCAAAGATTTGCAATTTTATTGTCACTAAGAGAATTTACGAATGTGCCTGGAGATATTTGTTATTTCAATATATTGATTCTTCATAGAAATGGTTGTTGTAGAAGAACTGTAGTAGCGGCGCAACGACTTCTTCGCTTTAGGGTTAGCTTTGGCTCAATCTTACAAATAATGCAGTAGTTGCAGCCGCAACAAACGCGCTTCGACAGAAGCTACATACCAAAAGGGAGATCTTCCTTCGACGGAACTGAATTTGAACAAGCCGTTTTACGAGCGATGTCCCTCGCTTTGCCTTCGCAAGTGCTAGCTCGAGCCGCCATTTTGTAGATTGCACATTCGGTTGTTTTTCCGGAGTTGGGAGATATCGTGTGTTTGCGAGACGCGTGACATTGAGTTTTAATGCGAGCTATGTTAAAAGAAAAACCTGATAAAATGTTGCTTTAAATTATTATTTAACACATTAATACTTGCTAGCTCATCAATTTTTCTTATTGTATTATACACATACACAATTGGCTTTAATTTTTGCTATTGCGACGGCAATTGCAGAAATTGATTAGGATAGTGATGGATTTTAGATTATTCCATGAATATTAATTAAAAATATATATAGGGAAAAGTATGCTGAATTGTACTGTTTGGTAAATCGTATCTCTACTGTATTTCTTAAACAGAATTAAAATATTTTAAGATGTTAATGTTGCTATATCACGCGTAACTATCTTCACTTGAATGCCGCGATATTTGTTTTCTTCGCAAACGATCCGTTAATGAATAAAGTTTATAAATTTATTTTTTTTGTGATTTTTATGTAATATTCAGTATTCTATGCTTAAGCAATTGAGAAAAATAAGCAATTAAACTTATTATTAAAGCATTTTGTAATCTTATTTAATTCTGCATATTAAAGCGTTGAAAAATCGGCAAAATAATTTAAGATTATTTATTTTTTATTCACAAATTCGACAAAACAATGGAAGTTCGGTAAAATAAACTATTAATTTTTTCCTATATATATTGTACTAGTGCGATTTATTAAATTTATTTTTTACTTAGGCATCGTTTTTTATATTTAGATGGATAACTGATGAAACTATTATCAAATATAATTATATTGAGGTAATTTTTTTATATTTTTGTATTATACAAAAAGCATGTTTGTTAAATTTTTGAAGAGAATTTATGATTATAAATATGACATTCTTATAGATATGTTTTGTTGCAGACTGAGAAATTTTTGTAGAAAATAAAACTTTATTTTTGTTACTATTTTTTAATTTTATTGTTAGAGGTACGATTTAAAAACTCATGGGTAAATTGGCAAATCGGTATTGTAAATTCAAATGCTACTTTTTCTTTTTTAATTTACGATATGAAGCAATGATACATTTGTATTAATGTTTAGCGTATTGTTGATAAAGAAGCATAGTTTCAGTCATTTCCTTGATAGTTTTATTGCAATTTTAATATTTACCTTAGAGTACGATTTAACATATTTTCCTTTATATATTTTAATAATGTACATATATGTACATATACAATATATATCTATAATTTAAAAAATTCAGATATTATTTTAATATTTTAATAATGTCACGATAATAAAATTATAGCAAAATATTAGAAATTAATCATATAAAATAGAAATTTATTTTAAATCAAATTTAATAAAATTATGTATTTATATAAATCTTTATTTATAATATAACTTTATTGTAATAAGATATATATTTTAAATCACATTAATTTGCCAGAAAACTGTTTCTATGTTATTTATCTTTCTTAATTTATTCTCTTTGAAACACAAATATGCTTCTTTAATATATAGAAAAATAGTGTAATATAATGTAATATAGTGTAATAGTGAAAATAGTCTAATATACACACAAAATTAAATAATATTATATAATAATATTAAGACTAAAAAGAGAAGAACGAGACTTCCAAGACTATAAATTGTATTCAAAAATTTTTAAGATTGACTCTTTTTAAGGACTGAAACAGTACAGAACCACTACGTGTTTTAGACAGAACTGTTAATTATTAAAGAGTGATACGAAATCGTAGAACGTGGCAAGTAATCTTGCAGAATGAGAAGGAAATATCGAACATCTTGTCGGAGAAGCGACTCGCGCCTCTTACCTGGCGTGCTGTTCTAACGAATCTTCAATGGCGCCCGAGCGCGAACGGGGCCTTGACAATGGGGCCTTGTTGTCAGGAAGGGGGGATTCCTTCAGAGAAACTCACTTTTGTCAGAGAGCTCACGTGAAACCCCGAGTGAGAACCCTCGAAAGCTCTGTGGATGACTTGCGTATCGCAAGCCGCTCTCGCTCCGCTACTTGAAATAAATTTTTTTTCTCTCCTCCTACTCTCGAAGACGACTTTCCATCCTTCTGCTTTCTTCGGTCAGCGGATGCGTGACGATTGTGTGAATCGCATCAAAATTCTTCGCTAATGGGCCGCTTATGGCGGAACACTAGCATAATTCTGTGCGCGTCGCCTTCCTTTTCACGAGTTTACGATCTTGTTATGCGTAATAGATCATTCAGATATCATCACCAACACCGTCATATTGTCCTTCCGAAAGAGATCGTACAATGGTTTCGCAGTCTCTTTAGATTATCAGTTCTGCGATGCGATGACAAGGTCAATAAATGTTAAAAATAATACGCACGCACGTATAATGCGTGATTTTATTTAAATATTATAAGAAATTATCGACGCGAAAAATACATATATTATTTAACTTTAATCTGTGAATGTGTGTATAAAAATATATTTAGTTGATTACTAAATTATTATACAAAATCAAAATCCTCAAAATAATTAAGAGATCAAAAAATGGTTCAAAAAAATAGGCAGACTTTAAATAGCTGTAACTTTGTCTCGAAAAATGATAATTTAAATTTTAAAAAAGGATTTTAAAGCTTAGAATCGCCACTTTCAAAAGTTTATATAGCTTTTTTCATTTTCTTCAATTCTGATATTTTTTTATATACAGAAAACGACGAACATAACAAAATGGAAAATTTTTTTTCATTTTGTAGACATGTCGCATAACACAAAAAGATTTGAAAAAAAATTTTGACATTTTCACGTTAAAGCTTGAAGTTTTCCCTGTAAAATCATTTTTCTTAATTTAAATTTTGATCTTTCCTTATCAAGCTATTGTAAATTAAAAAGAAAATGTCATTTTTACTTTAATCGTTCATTTAACTCCGTTAAATATCATTGTACAGCAATTTCAAGAATGGATTCTTAAAACTGAATCTTTGCTCTATAGTATAATATAGTGACTGAATTTTTTTAACTCGTGAACTTTTTACAAATAAGTAAAAATAACGGAGAAATTCGCGAATTTTTTCCCTTTTGTTAAAACTTTGAAAAAAAGTTACATAAAGTGAATATATATGTAGTAAATATACATAAAAAATAGAATATATATATATATATATATATATATATATATCATAATATAAAAACTTGTATTTGAAAATTCACTTTATTATACACATATATGTATATATATTTATTACTATATATAGGTACATATATATATATATATATATATGTACCTATATATGTATAGTAATAAATATATATACATATATGTGTATAATAAAGTGAATTTTCAAATACAAGTTTTTATCTAAATAAAAAATAATTTGTATAAAAATTCAGTCTTTACTTTTTTGCATAATCTATAAATTTGCTCAATTCTGTTCTTTCACAAAAAAGTACGATAGATACCTACAAAATATATTGCGAGAAATGACGAGACAGTGAAATAAAATATTAGCCGATTCATTTTCTCGTAATGGTCGATTCTAATCGCATAATAACTCCACACTCATTCTTGTCATAATTTAATTCAAATCATTCTGTAACGTCGGACCCTTCCTGCGTATATCGATCGCGCCAAAGGAACTGATAGAGAAAGACAGGGTGCAATTTACGCGCGCGCTCTCTGTAACCACGGGATCGCTGAAATTATGTCCGTTTGTTATGCGATTTTACCAATCAGACGCAGTCAGATTGCGAATACTATCGCTATAAAGAGTCACTTCCCTCATGTCATTTGCAGGGAAATTGGTTGTACATCAGAAATTTCAAGCATTTTAAATGCATTTTCCTCTATAATAATATAATATGGTGTTACGCACCCCAATATAAAATTATGAAGAAAAAGTTTTTCTCATATTTTTCTTTGTAAACAATTTAAATTTATGCAAATATAGACGTACATATAATATTACACTAAGCACAGGATAGCATTTTTATTAAAAAATTGTATACTCATTTAGTTTTATATACTATTATATTATTATACCGTTAAAATATCTCTTGCTCATATTGTATTGTCAAAAAAATAGTCAATGTTCCTTCTTTCTCTTTCTTTAGTTGTTTTAATTGCTTTATATGTTATTCCCATATTTTTATAAGATACTACTGAAAAGAAAGAAATATTTTTTAAAAATAAATTATATTAATACATAAAATATATATTTATATTGTATTAATACATAAATATATAATTGCATTATAAGAATATCACATCAAAAATTCACTTTAATGTCCAAAAATATTAAATAAAAATAAAATATATGATTCTTTTATTTTAAATTATAAATCTATTTCGAGTTTGTTAAATATTTTTAAATCAAAATTATAATCTTAAATGTGTACTGAAAATCTTATTATTACAATTACAATCTTCAAAAAATTTTTACAAATTTATTTTGTTCTATAATAGTATTTCGCGCATAAAGTTCTCTTTGCCGATTACAAAGAAGCAGTGCGACAGTCTGGTGAGGACATTTCGATTAACTTCGCTGTAGGAGGTTTCAGCTGCTATTTTTCTTTGGTATTGTAAGTTTAATGTGGGAGCAACATTGGCAAAAACGTAGACAAAGCTGTATTAAGTCTTATTGTAATTATAATAATAGGAATGATGATCGATATGATCGAAAAACACACTTTGCAGAATTCGGTAACAGTACAAAATTACATTGCTTACAATCATATACGAAGTATGAATTTCGAAATCATTTCATACAATCAATTAAACTAATTGGCGAGGAGGCATTACGATTATATATCACTCAGATATTATTACACCTAGATATTGTTATATGATTTTGAATTTCTAAACGTATAATGTTTACTTTCGCAGAGATATTGAATATAAATACATATAAATTTTTTATATGAGCTTATATAGAAAACAAAATATATTTTATATTATGGTTAAATGCCAAATGCTTGTAATAATTATCAAATAAAACTTTATTAATTGGCCTTTACAAGTTATAAAACAAGGTTTAGGCTTGTTGTCAATCAATCAGTCAGAAATAATTAATTAATTTAATTATTCTATTAATTGTGCATCATTATTATTATTCGTGAATTATTATCTTCTTGTAAATCATCTAACTTTTAATTTTGTTACATTGTAATTTGAAATACTCTTTTTTATTATATGCAATAGATAGTATACAATGTGTACAATAATATATACAATATAATATACATATACATATAATATATATAATATATATATATGTATACATATACATATATATATATACACATATATAAAAAAATTTTTATTTGACTTTAAAATTCTCATAAAAATGTTAAGATTTTACATTTGTAACATTTGTTGTTTTGAAATAAAAAATGTCAATATTAAAATGTATTCAATATTAGTTGATTTTTTGTATTTATTAGTTTATTTTCTTATTTTATATATTTATACTTTTTACCTTAATTTTTTATTTTAATTTATAATCTAAACTAATTAATTTATTTTTACTAATTTTTAAAACTACTTTTAATAATTTTACATACAATTTACAAGTAATAAATGTTTATATTAAAGCAATTTCCATTAACATTATACATTTATTTTCTATATTTATACAATCTATATAAATATCAATAATTAACTATTTGTAAAATTCAATAAACATATAACTAATTAATCGATCCAGAGATTAAGTTAATGCATGTGAAAATTTCATTAATTTTATAAAACAACAATTTGATGTGTTCAAATTAAACGGTAATCTAAGGGGTAATCTAATAGATAAAAGATTGTCAAATTATCGAATAAATATAAGCTTATCAACGCGAAAATGAGTTTTTTTTATTTCTTGTATAATTGAAAATTGGATAGAAAATTTAAAAAATTTTGAACATATTAAATATAAATTTTGTCTTACTCAAATATTTTACTTAGACTAAAACATTTTTTATTCATTGTTTTTTCAATGTCGGAACATGCATTTTTATTTGAAAATCTCTTAAGCCAATTATATTTTAGAGAGAGAGAGAGAGAGAGAGAGAGAGAGAGTGTGTGTGTGTGTGTGTGTGTGTGTCAACTACTTCTTAAAAACTTTTAAATATGTACAAATCAAATGTAAATTGACATGTAAATTCAAAACAAAATAATAATATATTATAAAGAAATAAGAAAAAGTACAAATGTGAATAAATATAGTTAAATAATAAATGTAATAAGATGTATATAAGATAAATGTATAATACAGATAATAATATTATAAATATAAAAAAAAACAAAATAAAAATATATAAATGTCATTACCAGAAAGATAAAAGATAAAAACATTGTAAATCTAATCAATATTAAAAAAGATCAGTCCTTTTATATATAAAAGACGTAAGACACTAAATAAAGAAACCATTTTAACAAAAAAATAAGCTTATAAATTCTTGAAACATAATCTGCGAGTTTTAAATTAATTTAACATTCTTTTTGTATGCGAGATATCTCTCTCTTTATCTAAAGAGTTGGAAAACTTCAAAATTCAGATAATGTATGAAAGACGCTGTGGCGTCTAAGTGACTCGTAAATTCAGTTTCCAAGAGAGAGAGAGACAAAAACAGGTTCGAGAATAAAGAGCAAAACACGCGAGGCAGGCAGGGATGAGGGTTGAGCGATGAGAGGAGGGAAAAGGGGCGAAAGACGCCGCTCTCTCTCTCTCTCTCTCCCCGAGCAAAAATATCCCCGTTAACGATTATCAGCTCCTCTTTCTGTCTCGCGCCTCGTTATATTGTGTCCCCGTCGCGCGAGCAAATTTAGAAACAAAAGACGGGTAGAAAGCGCGTCCTGATTGGCCGGCCGGTCCCCGGCACCACTCTCTGATTGGCCCGCGGGACCGCACCCATCCTGTAATGGCCGCTTTGTCGTTCCACGGTGTGCTCTGTGTGTACGCGCCTGCACGCTTCAGGCAGCCTCGACAACCCCGTGTGCCGTTACGACTCTCCAATCCTCCCCTCCTACCCAGCTTTCATCCTACTTGGCCCATCAGCCACTACCCCCAACGTTCGCGGCGCGGCCGCCCTCTCTCGTTCTCTCTTGTACCTCGAATTATATCAAAATATAATCACCGACTGCCGCGTGCAGGTTTATTGCATACGTATGTGTGTGTATACTCATTCACGTATGTACAGAATCGTGTCCGAGTCGTGGCCCGCGGGCCATTTTCTCCCACTACGCACTCGTTGCCCTTCCTCCTCTCCATTTCCCCTAGTCTACGATGCGAATCGACAAGCGTGATAAGTTAGTGGTGGTGGGAATGTACGAGCGCGGTGTGCGCGAGGGGACTCTTAACCGAATCCACTTGAGCATCTTGATGTACGATATATACGCGTGCACGCGCGATCGTGGCGTCACAAACATTCTATGTGCTCTTGGAGATTTCTTTTTCCTCTGTGTCTACGATAGTAGAGAACAGAGCCCGGATTTTCAACGAATTTTTGAAATACACTGCTGCGTCATTTAATATGACAAATTGTTTTATTACAGGATGGGTGTTTCTGGGATATAATTGGGACGGGATATACTGTTATTTTATAAGTGAAGATAGGGAAAAAAAGGTAGAGGAAAATATTGCATGACGTACTGAGGACTAATTTTCTGTGACACTATACTTTTGTCCGTTCTCAGACAGCACAGCAGAATGTCTAATGGATGTCCAGTTTTGGTTTTTATTTAGTCTATATAAACGTCCATTTAGATATAATATGAACATTTTAAGATCCATTATCCATTATTAAACGTTCAAAGTATATACAGTACAAAACATTTTAATTGCATTGCAGCAATGTAATAATCTTACAAGTCGTATAATGCAATATTGAAAAAACATTATAAAAACATGTAACTGTAATATTTGATGAAAAATGTTTATAGCAAGATTCGAAAATGTTATAAGAAACAGTATTCAGTAATCGTTAATTCCTTCATTTATGCGACGCACAATGTGTTATCTATTTAAGATTTGAGAATGATATAAAACTTGCAAAAAACGATTATTAAGATTAAAATAGTCGGATATCCAATAAGTATCATGGATATAAACAGAATGAATTAACACAGTTCTAACAAATTTTTGCTTATCTCTTTAGAATGTCTTACTTGTCTCCGTTTTAACATTAGTAATTTTACTGCTATGTCGAATCAACATCTTGACAGGTACATTACATTATTTTTATTATTTATATTTTTATAACATTTTAAATTTCTTCGTTAACAACTTTGTAAATTATTGTTTCATACCCTAATCATTGTATATATTTTTATTGTGCAGTTACACTTGAAAAGGACCCGTACCTAAGGGTCGAAACACAGTGTTTTAAAATCAAATTGTACTGGCCAGTTAGGTCGAAATTTCAATAAATACGTATGTCTTTAGAATGTCTGCAATATTTTTGTAACTTTTTAATGTTATATAAAATACTAGGAATGTACAATACTTTACTTACATCTACCTACTTTAAAAATACGTTCAATGTTCGAAACAGGTCCAGTTTTAATCTGCTTAGTCCTTAAAATGAACACTTTTCCATTATCCATAGAAAGTAACACTGAACATCTTTAAAATGTCTTAAAGATATATCTAACACTCTAATCTGAATGTATTAAATACGTATATAAAACGTTCAATATGTATGATATTTGAAGCTTTCGCGGTATACATGAATATTAGAATGCTTTTTAGGTTTGAACTTTTCGATTTCAACGTTTCGTGAATATTTCAGCTTACTTCATCAGGGAGGAACAATCTGATAGTAATAAGTGATTTTCGTAGAGTCTACACAATAAAGTTCTTTGTTGCTTACAGTAGGTTCACATCGATTAGTATCTAAAACAAATATTGTAGCCCTCTAGATGTGATCTTTCAATTAGTATTGAGTTACTCGGATGAGTATTGTCTAGATTACCTGTTTACGGGCTGCTGGAATTCTACTTTAAATATTGATTTTCGACGTTTCCTTTTTTCCTCTTTTTTCTATTTCGCAAGCAAATAGCATGTATCATGGTGATATATTTAGGATAAATACTATTCAAAAATATAACACTTTTAAAATACAGAGGTAACACCGCGGATCCCTTGTCTCTTGTACGATATAGTACAGGTTGTTTCTTTCTGATAAAGTGAGTTAAAATATTTATAAAATGTTGAGAAATAAATAAAAAGTTTGTCCGGTTCAAATCCGAAAACCAATCTAATGTCTAGTAATATATTTTTAATACATTTTTAATACGTCAT
This sequence comes from Nylanderia fulva, assembly GCF_048542155.1. NCBI lineage: Eukaryota > Metazoa > Arthropoda > Insecta > Hymenoptera > Formicidae > Nylanderia > Nylanderia fulva. The sequence continues at coordinate 591,694 of NW_028190710.1, read as the reverse complement.
TGTGTTGTCTGGGTTGCAAATGCACTTTTTTTAAATCAACTATATTTTTTACATAAATCAATTCGTTTCATTATTCTACGTACAAAAGTATTAAGTGAAGTAATCAAAAAGTCAATATTTGATGATATTCGACATTTTTTCGTATCGGTGGATAATTTAAAAGAGCAAACTGCATTGTTCAATTGTACAAATAACAATTAGCTTCAAAATATGTTATGAAAAATGTGTCGGAAAAGGTGTAAAGTGTAATGATGGAATATTTGAGCATTTATTGTAAGAATAACATTAGAAGAAATATTCAGAAATGCTAAAATAAAATGTAACCCTGTAAAAAAATATATTTTTTAAATAATATTTTTAATAACATTCACAAAATATTCTTAATATAATATTATATTTATATAAAGAGTAACAGATGTGTTGTGATGATGTAACTTTTATGATATTCATGTGATTTTATGAGTAGTAAAAAATTATTATCATAACAAGTATTATATAACCTCGTTCCTCGTATTATATTTTTAAATAGAAATTGATATTTCAATGATTTTTCGGAGACTGTATAAAAACGGTTGTTTTTTTTCTATCTTTATAAATATAATTATATCGAAATAATTATGAACTCTTAATGTTTTATTGCCAATAATACTAAAGAAAAATTTATTTAGACAATGACAATGTTTAGACACTTTTGCATTTGCAATAATCTTCTTAAGCTTAAATATCATTTATATGGTGAAATTGTTTTAAGAGAGTTCGTACAAAATGGCCAAATAAAAAATACAGAGCATTTTACGCATCTTTTATGTGTTTGTATTAGATACGTGAGAGTATATTGTTTCGTTTGGTGTAGTAGTTGAGAAGAGAATACAGATGAGAAAGAAAAAATCTCTTGGGAAGAAAACGGTTAGGGAAGAGAAAGAAAGACAGAATTCGAGAACGTAACTAGCAGAAAAGAGACATAAAGGGAGGGACACCGGAAAAGAGTGAAAAAGGAAGATCTTGTTCCACCATGCAGAAACTGATCTCAACCTACTATTCCATAGACTCGTCGTAACTAACCGTCAGCTCTTAGGAAAATTCTCTTTTATGATCGCGGCTTCTGGTTTGCTGTTATATTTTATCCTTGACGAAACGTCGTCTATTGCAAAGTCACTTTTTGCCAAAGTTGGAATTATCGCGTTGATAATCCCAAAAGTTTGTAAAGAAAAATCGTGGTCATTTTGTAGATTATTGTTTTTAAAATCATAGTAGTACACGTGTGCGTATATTTGTGTGTATGTGTGAAACAGTAATTTCTATATATTATATTTTATTTATATATTTTATTTATACTGTTAAGATTTGATTTGTAGTTTGTAAAAAATGCGACAATTAAAATTGACTATTAAAATATAAATGTTTTTAAATGAAATAGTTAAATGTAACCCATTAAAACTGTAATTTTATATACATAATTTTCTAAATTATGTTTATATTTTATAAAAAAAACAGATCAGAGATTGAACATGATAATATAAAAGTTGAATTATATCATAAAAAACAATGATTTTTTAAATAGATTATTAATTATAATGATTTATTCAATTTGTTTTGCCTTTGATCATGCATATAATATTGTTTAAATTTCTAGAAATTTAGTTATATTTAAATGTTTTCTAAATAGCGATTCCAATGAAATTTAATTTCAAGTAGTGACATTTTAATTTTGAATTTAGGTATGAAAAAGGTTAGTATATTTTGTACTTAACTAATTTGTATTTACATATATTAGAGCCTTTTCGATTTATTATTTTAGTTTTAATTTCGCCTTAATGTTAGTTTGTAAACTGTTTCATTAGAATAAATAAAATTTTTACGTAAGAATTAATGTTTCAATTCTTGCTCACCTGTATCCTGTCTTCAGGTAAATCGGTTCTCAAGCTTAGCATCTCGCGAGCATAGACGTCAGGATAATGGGCCTCCTTGAAGGCTGCCTCCAGCGCCTCCAGTTGCTGTGATGTGAAGATCGTCCTGGAGCAACAACCACATGAACCTAGTTATATGCCATTACAGCGCTTCTACCTTAAATCTACCCTATTCTTGCGAGAAAGCTCGTGTGACAAGTATTACAATATATTCTGTATTTAGAGATTTAATTAGAGGTACTTAAATAAATTTTCTCACTTATTTGATTAGAGAAGTTAGTGCTTCATTTATTATAACAAATATTGTGACAACGTCTAAAATATACTACTTTACATTATTATTTTTAATATTAGTGCGCAAAATTGACAATTGTTAATTCTAGTTTTCTTAAGTAGCTGCCAGCATATTCCTATCATTGTGGTTTTCGATTAATTACAAACAAAAACACGTTTTTCGGTCAATAGAGTAGATACGATGTACGTATGAGAAATGAGCCAGTCAGTAACCGATGATTATAATTCACTTTTTTTTATAAGCAAGATGCATAACCTCGCAATATGATGAACAGTTGATGAAAGATGAATATCCATGCGCCAGAAGGCGCATATGTAGGCTACGTGATACGACAGAAACCGCGGAGAAGCGAATTTGACGGCAAGATGTCCAATTAGTCTTGCGATTCGACAAATTGTAGGTTGCGCAGAGAACGAGCTGGCATCTGGCCTTTGTGGGCCGAAACGAAAGCTTCGAAATTGAAAGTCATTTCCCGGACGATCATCGGCTTGTTAAGTCGGACACACGAAAATCGTCGACAATTCTGCCTCGGTTTTCTCTGTGTACACTTGTTTAAAGATTATTGCCGCGTAATCGTTTCAAATTCTACCAGATTGATTTCGAATCCTCGAATAGAATCCTCGTGATGCCAATAAGCTATTTTGAAATTTATTTTTGTACATTAAAAAATGTTTTTGTGTGTAAATAGCACCTGTATTTGTCATAATTAAGCTAAAAGGTATGTCTATATAAAAATTACGATCTAAAATTAAAGTATCCTTAAAGAAAAGACCGCTTGGGAGTATTAAAATATGTTTAAAAATCGCAATCTGTGTTCAAAGTTGTTTGTAACATAAAATACAATATAAAACATAATAGGGGAAGGTATATGCTAAATAAATCGTATCTCTACTGTATTTCTTAAGTAAAGTTAAAATATTATAAAATATTAATGTTGCATCGCAGTGTTGGTCTCACTTGCAATGTTTATTTCCTTCTCACACGATCCACGTTAAAGTTTGTAAATGTATTTTTTGTGACTTTTATATAATATTTGGCATCCCGTGCTTAAGCTATCACATTAGGAAAGATAAGCAGTGAAATTTATTATTATAAAGTATTTTTTTGGGGGTGATCTTATTTAAATCTTATTTATCAAAACGTTTAAAAATAGGCAAAATGTTTTACAATTGTTTTTTTTTATTCACAAATTTGCAAAAATTTTGATAAAGCAATGGAAGTTCGATAAACGTACTATACTAACTTTTTTCTGTATTGTATTCTGATGTAATTTAATACATTAATTTTTTATTTAAGCATTAACTTTTTTCTTTATATTTAGATGGACAAATGAAGAAAATAACAAATTTTATAATTATTGTATTAAAATAATACTTTATATTTTTTCTATTATACAAAAAATATTTTTGTTGAATTTTTCAAAAAAATTTATGATTATGAAAACATAATATTCTTATAGATATATTTGGTTGCAGATTGATAACTTTTGTAAGAAATAAAACTTTAATTTTCTTACAATTTTTTAATTTTATTGTTCGAGGTACGATTTAACAAACCGGTATTGTAAATCGTATCAAATATTACTTTTTTAATCTTTAAGTTAAGATATGAAACAATGATAAATTTGTATTAATGTTTAGCGTATATCGTTGACAAAGGACCATAGTTTTAAATAATAAAATTTTGTCATTTTTTTGATAACTTTATTGCAATTTCAATATTTACTTTATCGGGGGTACCCGATATAGCTTTCTCCTAATAAAATAAAATATAATATAATAAAAAAAATATATATATACAATAAATATAAAATTATTATCATCCCCGTACGGACTATAGTTAAATTTTGTTTCTAAATTTGTCTGTTCTGTTTTAAAATAATTTCATTTTCTTAAGTACGAAAGAACTATTGATAATATTTCTACTAATAACAGTATAATTTTATATATGAATCCTTATGTCACTTGTTATTACAATGATTCGATTACATCTGTACAAACTATTTTAAAATAATTAATCTCTCTAATATGGAAGATATTACTATGTTTCATGAATATATATATTACATGGACTCTGTAATTACGGCAAGAATTGTATGGCTATATTCTAAAAGTATAATTAAGTTTTCGATTTGTTAAAGCGCTGCGTAATCATCTTCCGCAAAATGTGCGATTACATTCAGACGTTCGATTTTACATCGGCAGCTGATTCAATTTCTATAATCGTTATCGTACAATATATAATGATAGAATGAGCGAGCATTTATAATATTTTATTTCTATGTTTCCAGTTTTAGTTGAATGCTATAAAATCAGACTTTGTATCAATGCAATCTATTCTGTTTCTTCGAAACAAAGAAATAAATTAGAGAGACTATATATATATATATATATATATATATATATATATATAGTCTCTCTAATTTATTTTACTATATATATATATATATATATATATATTATAGTATAATTATTATATGTATATCTATATGAAAAAAATTTTTTAAGTCAAACAAAATGTTTGTCGACTTCAAATCGATAAACGCAGATATATTTTTGTGATTAAAATGTGATTGAATTGAGTTTTTAAATTAATGTAGTCTTCCGAGATGGAAAACACAAAAGCTGAAATTTCTGTCAGAGACTCACCTATGACGACGCTTTTTTTTCTTCTTTTTGCTGAAACCCGAGAGCCCGTCCACTGTAAAGTCCTTCCCTGATTCTATGTTGTGTCCGACACCTATAAAAAAGGAACAAGCATAAATAATACATGTACCTATATTATATGTTTGCGTAATTTTAAGAAATCAATAAAGTACGAAAGTGCTTTTCTTTTTTGTATATATCTATTATTATTATTTGATTATTATTATTTTTATGCATCGCAAAATTTTTGGGATAAAAAATAAAAGCATAATTATAAAATATAATATGTTATGAATTAATATTTTTGTGCGCTACAAAAAATAAGAGCGTGTCGAGATTAATATTTCACTGAATTTGCAGCTCATTATTTGATAGCATTATCTATAATTGATAATTATACGGCTCTGTGTGCTGAAACCGTGCATGCATCGCGTATCAAATTACCTATTATACCAGACTTGGCAATGATTCTCTGGACTCTGATATCAATCTGGCATGCGCCTAAAAATGAGCGGGTTCTGTATTTCCCCGATTGCTTTTTCATCAATTTCATTTTTCTCCTTTTCGCTTTATTTTACGATAAAAATGTCGACCTAGCTAAATTAATTATTTTATTTCATTTCTTTTGAATTAATTCATTAATTTAACTCGTTCACTCTTTTAATACTCATTTTCTTGAGATAAATTTTTTTGATAAAGTTGTTCCTTTACAAGATAATATATACTTTACATTATATAATACATAGTATCTACACACATAAAACTATTTTTATTATTTTTAATTTAATTATTTAAAAATTTATACATACATATATATATACAATATATACATATATATATATATATACATATATATATATATATATATATACATATATATATATACATATATAATTGTATTTATAAAATGTTATGTGTTATAAAAAATTTTTTATATTATATAAATCATATTACTCAAAGAAATTGAAATAAAAATTTTGCCAAAATATTGCCACATATCAAGTAGATTATATTGAGCGCAATAAAATTTAATGAAAGAGATGCGAATATTATTTATCTACACATTCTTATACATTTCTTCCCTAATTATTATATTTTTTATTCTTCGAATATAGTAAAAATATTACAAAAATATTTTTCTGTCTATCTATAAGTTGTATAATTATGTTGTATTATATGAAAATATTGAAGACATGTAGAGAGATGAGATTATTTATATCATATACATATTGTATATATAGTGTCTATATTTTCATTGTATACTTAATGGATAAAGTCTTTTTTAATTTAAAAAATTAATCAATTAATTATATCAGTTTATAATTATCTGCTATGCACACATTTTTATCAAAAAAAATTGTATGTTGCAATTAGGAAACTTTTGTGAAATTTTTGTGAAATGCTTAAACGGTAATTTCTCTAATGTAGCGAGTTGCGATACGGCTCACAATAGTTTCTTCTATGCATGATTACGAGTAGAATTCGTTTTGGTCAAAAATAATTATCAATTGTAAATTAATGTCGAATTAACGAGCGAAAAGCAGCCCTGAAACGGTGCCTGCACGTACAATGAAGCTCTCTTCTCTAAGGGTGATTCTCGTTACTACGTTTCTGTTCCTGCTGTCACCGGCACCGCCAGCGGCTAATTAACTAGTAATTAAAAGCTTAATTCCAATTATGCGTGTCCCTCGACTAATTGGAGTCTGAAACGTTCGCTGACGTCACCATTAGTACATAGAAGTCTGGTCGGCAGCTTTCCTCTCGTTTAACCGACAATTCAATGACATTTTTATAGAGAAGTTATTATTGTGTAACACGCTCATTTTTCTGAATATTATATATTTTTCTGACCTGTTCATAAGATTAAGTGCCGTGAATAAAGAATACGAGTAAATATAAAAAATTAATAAGTTTGAAAAGTATAAAATGTGACAAATTATAAAAACAATCTCCTTTTATGCTATTAATATTAGTTTAAGAAAAGATATTTATGAAGAGAAAAATATTTTTCTATTTTGAAAATGATATAACTTTGCTCTACAATGAACACTATATGAAAAAGAATTAAAAAATTGAATTAATGAAGCTAATGCGTAATAAAATTTTACATATAATCGCAAAATTATATATAAAATATGAGTATAATAGATAGTGCTTTCATATATAATTATATAAATAGATCATTCATAATACGATAAAAGTGCTTATTATATATAAATTAAACAAATTTATATATATATATATATATATATATATATATTTATATAATGAATAAGTATTTCTTCATATATATGTATAAATATATATGTTTCATATATATAATTTGACATGATTATATATGAACCCTTATAATTTATATATAAATTTATATAATTATGTATAAAAATTGAAATCTTTACATTTAATTTTACAATTACATGTATAATTATATAATTATATATAATTATATATATATATGTATATATATAATTATATATAAAAAAGTTTTTCCCGGGATGTATTTTGATCTATCCATATTTTCAGACCACTCTTGGCAAAAATTTATTAATATTGTAGGATAGAATTAACTAAAGACAATAAATAAATAAGTATAAGATAAACAAGTACGCAAAAATATCTTTAAAAAATCTGCTTAAACTTACACATCTTTATGTGATTTAATACCTATACTATTAAGTGATTTCATGAAAACATTCAATAAACGAAGCTTTTTAAAAACAAAAATCTTTTTCCAAGAAAAGGAGCATCGAACAAAATTTTTACATTATCCTAAAAATGTATGGTTCAAGAGAAAAATCTGTAATTTAAAACTAAATATATTGCAACGTATTTCTTTTAATATGAATTTGAAAATTTATATTTTTGATTACCTATTTTGTTTGCTCAACATAAAAAACAATTTTTACAAGAGATCATGTTTACTATTTGCATTTAAAAAATTTTTTTATGAATTTAAAAAATACACGAAATTTATATAAGGTCTATTAGGAAAGTTCTATACCTGAATCATGTATTGGTTGTTTATTGGTTTGAAGTGAATAAATAATAAGAAGTAAGATTATTTGTTATTATATTTCTATTTTATTTATTTTTAATTTTTTATAAATAATATTTTAAGATGTGTAAAACATGAAGTATGTAAATGGATATTTATTGTTTAAGTTTAAAAGAATGTTAAAAATACACTTAAAATTTTTTGTTAGAGTCTCAAATAAGAACGCAGAAAAGTTCTATTAATTCAATTGTATCTTTTTTGTGATAAAATGAGGATTATTTAAAATAAATAAAGGAGGATTATTTAAAATAAATAAAGTCAAAAAATGTACATGTAACAAACAACTATTAAATTCAATTTTTTAATATTTATTTTAGATTATTCTATTATTCTATTTTTTAAGATAAACATGATAATCCAAAAAGTTAAAGTTCTAATATTTATATGAATATATGTGAAAGAAAAGATATATTAATTACTATATTATTCTATATACAATCTTACTGCATGCAATATTTGTTTCCTTTTGTCTCGTCTTTATCAGATATAATGGTTGAATAGATGTGTCAAACAATTATAATTCTAAGTTCTAAAATATGTATTAAATTTAATTAGATTATTAAATATTATTATATTTATATCTTTTCAAAAAAGAATTTGTGTTACAAATAATTAGAACTAAATATTTTATATATATTAAATTTAAATAATTAACAGATATACTATATGATATAGATAATTAAAAATAATAAAAATTATACATTTTTTGTAGAAACTAAATACAGTATATAAATAACCATTAAAGAACAACTAATATTTTTTTAAAAAATTAGGTAAGGTCTTTGGTAGTTCATAATTATATTTCCCGCAAACAATACAACAATGTTTCCTAGAAATAAGCGATTTTATTTAGCAGTAATTAAGTTAAATTTATATTAATAACAATTGAACATATCCACGAATTTTTAGAACAAATTTCTTCAATAATATTTTCTACTTTAATAATAATACAACAGGTTTGACTATTATAATAATTATAATTACTATTAAATAATTAATTAAGCAGTGGCTGCAGTTATGTGTTTACTATTTATAAAAAAGAGCGTTCCCATTTTATTTTTTTGTGATATAAATGTTTAATTCATATATGTATGTATTTGTTTTCGAATTTTAGATTTCTATATTGCACTTTGTAATATAGACAGTTTTGATTTACAATTGGAATACAAAGTTCTTCTTTAAATATTTTCTTAAAAAATGTTTCTTAAAACATTCCACAATAACCTAATGCTATTAGGAGTTTTTCTTATATTAAAACACTTGAACTTTTACACAATTCCTAATGATGAGTTGCTTTTTAATTAGTTTTATGATGATTCAATACGACGTCTTTACAAATATTTTGCGATTAAAATATTAAATTTTATATACAAATGTACTACCCAAAAGTTTATGTTTTGTAAAATAAATAAAAACTTTACTCTGGATCTTATTCACCATCGTCACCTTCAAAGTAGTTCCTTTGAGAGCATATAGATAATTCGAATTCATCTTAAAAATTCTTTTTCGTCAGAGTGTTTGTCATCCGCGATTTAATTTGAATATCCTCTACAAAGACTCAAAAATCTTTGAACTTTTATCTTAATTTTTGAGAAGAGTAGAAATTACAGGAAACCGCAAATCGGACGAATAAGATATGGGAGACGATTGCCATCTTCTTAGATGTCAAAAACTGTGTCACGGCAAAAGAGACAGTTTTGTGCTTGTCGTGATAAAGGATACAATTCTTCGTGTCCTACTTCTCTGGACGTTTTCTCCTGACGGCTCTCAAGGGAACTACTTTGATGATGATGTGGTGGTGAATAAGAGATGTCCAGAATAAGTATAATTCATTTTATTAATAAATTTCGAAAATTTTTAGGTATATATATAACATCTCGTAAATGCGGTTTTACATGTGCACGTGATTCATCAGAACAAATATCGGCTATACATTGAGTTTTGTTGGGTAGCCATTATTAATGCCATTGCATTATGCATAAGTATAATAAATAGAGTGCAGAGATTTGTATTTGCTGATCATTTACGAGTTGTATCTATCTGTAGTGCGAGTAAACCTTATCATTGCGAAATGTTCTGACAGGTATTGACCAGCATCGAGGGGGATTTATTATTGCCTCTTTATTATTGTTATTGCGAATAAACGGCATTGCCATTTTTTCGCGTAAATTATAATGTACTCGAGAACGCGTAGTTGGCGCATGCGGCCAAGTGCATTTTGTGTATGCGGTATAACAGTAGAAGAGAAATGGCGGACGAGGAAAGGAAAAATAAATATTTCAAATATACTCGGGGAGTATGCACGGCAGCGCGCTTATACAGTTCGCGCGATGCATTGTTTTCAGTGCTGTAAAGAGGCCTCTTTACGCCCCTGGTTCTGCGTTGCCTTCTTGTTTCTGGTATTTAAGTGCGCTCATTTACCTCAAGGCGTCGAATCAATCGTTCTGCTTGCGTATAGGACAACATCGCGTTTTCAAATAAATATTTTCATATGACTTGGAAAATCTTATAATCTTTTTGCGTCAAATAAATGAAAATATAAAAGAAATATTATAGAAAAAAAATACTGCTATAATAATATGTAACTAATATGAGATTGTATATTTTGCGTGCTATTTAGCGTGATTTAAAAAATGGGATTGTAGATATCTCTCTTAGAAATTGAACATTAATCATAACTGCACGTGCATCGCAGATGATAAATCTATTCCAGTATCTGGAAGATTCAAAAATATCGTATTTTATTCTGAATTGTTTGCGTTCCCAATGTTCGTTAGCAGACGAGTTCTATTGTTCAACGATGTGAAAGTGATCAATATCGCGCGCACGAGAAAACGGCGCGTCGCCTAAATAGAAGTCCACAAATCGAATCGATTAATTAAATCTAGTTAGCTATTACACGCGCGCAAATAGCTGCGCGTGTGGATCGACATGTGCATTATTGACATGTGGAAAGCGTCAGTTAGATCGTTTAATTGGACACAATTGTGTAACATTCTTGACTTTGCGTTAAAATCTCTTTCCCAAAAGATACAAGCTTGCGATAAAAGAATATTGCTAGTTTTATATCTATTAATAGTTAGTTCTTAATAATAAATATACACTATATTATAGATTTAAAATCCAAATACATTGCACAACAAAGGATGAGTCAGAGTTTAACTTTTATAACTATTTATTTATGATGTTATGATTCAATCAAAATAATCAAAATGTGTTTGAAATGTCCATCTAGAAATTCTGTCACGAACAATGATGGGTGCATTATTTGAACACTTCTGTAATTCTAATCTTACTATCTATTTGTTCGTTAATTAATGTTATGGTTCTTATTATTATCAAAACAATTACAAGCTTATTTTAATCTCCAAATAAAAAAAATAATCCACACACACACACACACAAATAAATGTTTCGATTATTATTTAATTGTAACCCTTTTTTATATAAAGAAGGCTCAAATGTAATTTCGTCATTTTTTATTTTTTCTTTATTTTGACTTTGTCAATTCATTCTCCAGAGATGGAATATGATTGATGATACACCTATTTATATAGTTAACATTAACAATCCAAAAGATTCCGCACTATTCTTATGGAACTCAATGAAATTGGCTAATTTTTTTTTATATATTGTAGTTTGTGATCTGCTAAATAAAAGATGTAATAGCTTTAAAGTTAAATAATAGACAGTTACTGAGTTACAATCAAACAACTTGCAGAGTCCAAATTTTTCGTGTTAATTACCTGTAAATCGGTAAAAGTATCTATTACTTAGCTTTGAACCAATTACATTTTTTGTTTAGCAGATTAAGCTATAACATATGAGAAAACCAGTTGATCTTATCAAGATTGAATTCTATATAAGATTAATGTAGGGTTTTTGAACTTATGTGAAATCCTAGATAAAATTGAATCCTGATAAAATCAGCTTGGTAAAATGTAATAAGTAAAAATGTAATAGGCTCGAAGCTAAACAGTTACTGATTTACAGCCTGTCAAACACAAAAAGCTCGGGCTCTGCGAGTTATTTCACTGACTGTAGTTCAGTAACTGTCCATTATTTAGCTTTAAAGCTATTACATCTTTTGTTCAACAGGTCATAAACTACAACATTTGAAAGAACTAGCCAATTCTACTGAAGTCCAATTTCCATAAGGATTGTGTAAGGGATTTTTATACTTATTATCTGTTAATACTATAACTTCATAAAACTAATAATCTATCAATTTAAATTTAAGAATTTTGAAAAATTCTTAACTTTGCTATTTTCTACATTTATTCATATTGCGTATATCTTCTAATACATGTTCGCGCTTATTTTTTCACGAACTATATAGACATTAGACGCTGCGTATCCGTTAAAAGTCGACACTCCGAGCATTAAAACACAGTGGTAGCTTCCTTGTAAAGTGTACTCATGCTACGTGCGCTCTAGATACACTTCGAGAAGAGGTATACGCGAGCGCCACGATCAGGACGAGGACGAGGGGATCAGGAAGAAGGGGAGTGTGTGTGTGTGTGTGTGTGTGTGTGTGTGGGAAGGTGATAGTGTGCGTCAGCCGGGCGGCTGGAGATGGTGGTGTCGGTGGGTGCGCGCGTGTTGGTACTAGACCGGTTACCAGGCAACCGGCGATAAGGAGCGTGGATAGCCAATGGCGGCTCTCCAAATACCCCTTCGTCTAACACGGCTTGTTTCCCCGTGCTAAAGAGCGAGATAGAAACAGGTTTTCGCTTTAGTAGCTGTTAAGGTCTTAAGCCCCGCGTCGGATCGCTCGTTTCGAAACCCGGTCTCTCAGAGCTCAGCTTTCTCTAGCCTTCCGGATAATTGATATTCTAATCCGATATGCCGCGCGCCGCAGATGATTGTATTTCTTATAGAAAAAAGAATTGGAGAAGCGTGTGTTCCTCGTGATGTTTCAATAGATATCGAGGAAACAAAGAAGGTCTACGTCTCCATTAAAGAGAGTGATTAAGAAAGATTTGAGAGAATAAAGTTAACTTTAAAATAAGACTATCTAATAGGTATAAAATATTTATACAGATTAATTTAACATGTATAAACAAATGAAATTAATGTTGTGGAACTATAAGCGTTAAAAAATTATGGATATTTTGATTGGTATGAATTAAGCGGATCAAGTTCGCATCAGTTCTGATGAAACGCAACACTTAATTGTGGAGAAATAAAGGCACATTGACTCAAGAGACCCAAGCCGATTTTAATATTTTTCTTTTTTATACCAATTTCGTCCTAAATAAATCGATCAGATCGCAAACCTTTAGATTGCTCCGTTATGGCCTACTTTGAACTAGACACAAACGATTGCTTGATCAATATTGCAGGTCAACTATCGCTTTTTAAATATTGGAATTACAGTTTATATGACGTTTCTGATTGTCCCTCTCAATCTATATCAGCATTTCACGGACCAAAATCAACATCCCAAAGAGATAGAGATAGATAGATATAGATAAAGGAGGAAAAAAAAACAGGAAAAAAGAGAACGAGTTTGCATCTAACAAATGGAAACGCGTGAAGTGTTACGAGTTAGGGAAGACGACATATCGTTGTGTCGTTGCATAGCGCGCTGTGTGTATGATGATGTCCCATGAGAGTGGTAGAAGGATCGAGGTAGCGTGTAGCACACCCTTGGGACGTCTTCTGCTATCACTTGTCCGCATTAAACCCGGGTACTAATCCCGAAATTTAATTTGGAAATCTTTTCAGGCCGACTCTCTCAGGCCGCGTCGTTCGCGGAATGTACGCGAAGACATTTTAAAGTGGGAATTACCTGCCCTTTTGTATGTGGTAATTGAAAATTCGTTTCTGTTCCTCCTCGCTACCCCTTCCCAGCGTTCGGCGTGGCGAAGAAGGGATAAATAGCCTTTTGTAAATTTACATGAAAATTACCGAAGGCGAGTTAATGTTCGAACGTTTTCATTTTCTCTCCTTCTGCCAGTTTGTATTCATCGTAACATATGAAACACAAGGGAAATACATGAAAGAATAATTGAAGAGAAACAAATCAGTATTCTGATATAAATTTGAGAATAATTTTTTGTATCAGGTCAATTTCATTCTCTACAATTTTGTTTTAAAAAATAAACAATATTATTTATAACTCATCTTATCATAATAAATTTTTTCTGTAAAAAATATTTGAAAACTACTCAGAAAAGAACTTTTCAAACAATACCTACTTTTAAAAAATACATTCGTGTATAATTATTATATAATGCATTATTAAATAAAGAAGAAATGTTATTAAAGCGCACATTAATTCATTTTTAATAAATAAATATTACTAAAAGAAAAAGATAAAAGTGAAAGTTGATTTTAGCGAAAAGTATTTCAGATAAATATTGCAGAGTTTGCAAATGCTAGATATTGTATTACTTAAATTTTTTTACAATTTATGATATAATTTAATTATTTTGTAATATTTAAGACTAACACAAAATTACCTTTAGTTTTCAAATAGAAGTCAATTTTTTAGATAGAAATTAAGTTTTATAACAAAAATTATATACAAATTTAATATAATAAACAATAAATAATAAATAATGTAATTTTCAATTTAACTTTTTTGTGATTTTTTTTATTTAAAAATTATAAAAGATGACATTTTGGACAACTATAAAATAAAAGTAAAACTTAAGAATTTTACTAGTTATAAGTCTTATTTAAAACAATTTAAAAAAAATAGTAGCAATAACTTGTTGAGTTCAAAATATAATAAATTAGAAGAAAAAATTACTTGAAGATTATATATTATTTATTATAATTGAATTTGTATTAATATTCTCTACGCAACTTTTGTTATAAAAAAAATTCCAAAATTTTTGACTTGGTTATCGATTTAAAAAACTTTAGAAGTAGTTTTTAAATCTTAAAAATTATGAATAATGAACAATTTTTAATTATGTAATATACACACACATACAGCTCTATTCAAACTTTACAATATTTGTTTATAATATTTTTCGCTAAAAGTAAGTTTGCAGAGTTAAAAAATTCTTTGTCAAATAATAAATCCTGACTTCTACTAATAATATACATTTAGCTATATGTTTCGAATATTTTATATGTATCATAAAGATATGACTTGGTACATAATTTTAATAAGTCATGTAAATTGATAAATATTAAAAAATGTTCAAATTAAAATTTTTTTAATAAATACTTAATATATTGCATGTCGAAACATTAAACGCTAATTGCTGAAGCATTTCTTAAAAATCTATCAAACTGGGAATTATTTACAGAATGCATGAAACATGTAACATAGTCGTTTACAGAATCGGAAGGGAGCGTATTCGAGCGTAGTCGAAGTCTAGATACATCCCGGGGGATGTTTCGGTAAATTAGGGGCCCTCCATCCTGCCAATTTTTCTACACCGTGTTACAGTGTGTGTACAACACTTGTAACGGACCGACCATTAGCTTTAGGGTAAGTTGTTAATGCATCCGCGATGTTTTTGGGGTCGAATTAATTTGGTCGATTCGATCTTCGAGCTCTCTGGAGAGTTATGCACCGCGCAAAAGCCTGCGATTTTTTTTTCACATCCGATTAACTGGTGCTAAGTGTGTCTCAACAGGGGTAAAGTTTGTATGATAGATGATAACTATATGTGTTCTATTTAAGCGCGCGAAAGTGAAAGATAAATTGACTTTTATATTTATCTTAAATATTCGTAAAATAGCTTCCACATATATTCGTAAAATAGCTTCACACATATAGAGAAAAATATGCTAAATCGTACTCTCTAAGGTAACTTGCAATAAAATTATCAAAAAAATGACAAAATTCTTTTATTTATCTGAAACTAGTTCTTTGTCAACGATATATATGCTAAACATTAACATTTTTCATTGTTTCATATTGTCAATTAAAAATTAATAAATAATAGTATTTAGTACAATTTACAATACCGATTTGCTAAATTATATCCATGAATTGTTGAATCATATCTCTAACAATAAAAAATTGTAATAAAAATAAGGGTCATTTTCTTACAAAAGTTTTTAGTCTGCAATAAAACAGATCTGTATAAGAATGTCATATTTATAATCATAAATTCTCTTAAAAAATGTAACAAAAATACTTATTGTATTTCACGTAAAAATATAAATAACAATTAAAAAATTTGTGTTAAATTTAACAAATATCACATGACCCAAATAGTTCACAGAAATTTTTGTATTAATTTAACATTATATGGATATGTTAAATGAAGACACAAATACTGTGTTACTATTTTAACAAAAAATAAATGCAAAATTTCAAATAATTTAAAATAAATTTTGTGTAAAATTACCATAGTTTTAATGTAAAAATATTATGAATATAATTAATAGAATTTAACAATATTTTCTTCAGTGGTCTATCTAAATATAAAAATAATTAATTATTTGCCTAAATAAAAAAATAAATTTAGTAAATTGCACTAGTATGAGAGAGAAAAAAGTTAATGGTATGTTTAACAAAATTTCCATTGTTTTGTCAAATTTGTGAATAAAAACTAACTTTAAACCATTTTGCCAATTTTTCAACGCTTCCATATATAGGATTAAATAAGCTGAAAAAATGCTTTAAAATAATAAGTTTAATTTTTTATTTGTCTTAATGTGATAGTTTAGGCACGGGGTGGCGAATATTACATGAAAATTACACAAAATAAATTTATGAATGTCACTCATTAACGGATCGCTTTAGAAGGAAACAAACATTGCGGCATTCAAGTGAGGTTAGCTGCGATATAATAACGTTAATACCTTAAAATATTTTAATTTTGTTTAAAAAATAAAGTAGAGGTATAATATAACAAACGATATACTATTTAATATATTTTCTTCTCTATATAAAAAATATTTTTATTTTCTAAAATAAAAAAGATAAGAAAATAAAAATTGTAGAAAAAATATTGTGATTTTGTTTTGAATTCTATTTAGCTAGGAATATGCATATATATAAGATAAAATATTGTGTTTTTATTTTGCATTCTATTTAGTTAGGAATATACATATATATGAGATAGAATTTTATTGATATTTAGAGATATACACATATATATGTTTATTATTAAATTACAATAAATTAAATGAATTTTATCACACTTATTTTGCGAAAATATTTTACGCAATTGATGATTTTCAAAAATAGAGAGTATGCTTTTGAATTGCAATGATAAATGAATACGACCAAATTGAATAATAATAAATTCAAAGCCTCAATGAATATATTTCTCGGAACCTTCGACCTTTCTCAATTTACAACACATTTCGCACTAATTCTTCTTCTCTGAACACGAATTTCACACCTCGTGTTTTTACGCGTAGTACACGAATTCATTCTCATTCTCGTGTTAGGTCATGTTCGAAATTCGAACCCTAAAGAATAGTGTGAATATTGTGATGTCTTGGCATTCAAATGCCAAGTAAGTACAAAGAGCAAAGTGTTGATTGCACGAAAACAAGGTATTTTTTATTAATGTTCTTAGCTGTCCCCCATACTTGGTTATTCAATCGTGATGTTGCTTATCTTTTGAAAATAAATTAAATAATAATAATATTATATTAAAACTAACTTGGGGGGAAGGTAAGAGGAATTCTTATAGAAAGTTAAAATATATCAAAAATAATTTATACCAATATAATTATACATATATATTTTATATAATCGTATTAATAATAAAATAATAATTATATATATATATATATATATATATATATATATATGTATAATTAAAATGTTTATACAAAATATATTTTATAAAATTTAATTATCATTACATACTTTTAATATTCTTTTTATATTTGAATTTTGTATATATTTGTGCTTATATGCACACATTTGTGTGTGTGTATTTGTGAGATGTATATTAATATATTTATTATTATATACATTATACAAACTAAAAATGTAATTAAAAACACGTTGTTTCAATTAAAAACAAGTTCAGTTAAAAACAATTTTATTTATTTTTAATATACTTAAGTTGTAATTCAAAATGATTAATATACATATTTATAATTATTTCTTAAAAATTAGTTTCCTATTTAATCTATTAGTCTATGAAAAAATATTGAATGTATAGAATCACTTTATGTTTATTGCTTGCGAGGTCTTGATTTCTCAACTATTTAATTAAATCAGATATTCAATCCGATTAATTATCAAATATAATAATAAAAATTTCAAACAAAATATATAATCTTTTTATGAAAAAAAGAAAATATTAATATCCTAATAAATAAGAAATAAACTATCAGTGTCTTGCAATTTCTTTCTATACAAAAATCTGAGCAAATCTTTCCTGATTTTGAGCAAAAATAACAAAGAAGCGCGAAAAAAAGAGGAGGAGAGAATATATCGATAAGTTCAACACACACACATACAGGTACTTTGGATAGGATATTTAAACGGTCAGGAGGATGAGATGCGGTTTTTAGCGAATAGTCTCTCGGAGAACGAGGGACGGCTCGGATGCTGACGTCTTGGCAATCCCCGAAATAAATTCACTTCCAGCAGACACACGTGTGCGGTACAGTGGTACTA
This sequence comes from Nylanderia fulva, assembly GCF_048542155.1. Lineage (NCBI taxonomy): Eukaryota > Metazoa > Arthropoda > Insecta > Hymenoptera > Formicidae > Nylanderia > Nylanderia fulva. The sequence goes on along the minus strand of NW_028190710.1, from coordinate 573,231 downwards.
CGTAGGGCGCCCCTTATGTAATATACCAGCAGAACGAGAGAAAGAGATACAGACAGAAAGAGAGGGCTGCCCGACTACCCCTTTCGACTGGCCAGTACCGGCATAAGTCAGGAATTCCTGGCACGCAGTATATTGCGCGGGGATGGAGACGCGGCGGTTATAAGCTATAGTCCCGGCCGTGGCATGGCATGCACAGCCATTTACTTCATTATGTCATTAAGCTTAATGGCCCTGGCCCTAACACGACTCTAGGCTATAGCCACTTCTACAATCCGTCCCCATTAATTCCTCTCGCTCGCTCCGCGTCTCCTACCGCCGCTACCGCCACCTCCCGTCCACCTCCGTAGGTAGGTTCGCACTGTCGGAAGCCATCCTCGCGCAATGAGCTCGCAATGAGCATTGACTTTACGCCGATGACCGAGGAAATTGTCGACGGTTATTATATCGTGAAAAGTTTAGCCCGCTAACCAGACCCGGCGACACGTGAGAAAACATGACACGTGCTTGACATGCGCAATATTTTTTGTTTTTTTTTTAATGAACTATCAAAAGAAGGAATTCTCGTGGGGGAATCGTCGAAGGGTAAACGAGATTCTATAAACGGGATTTACGAATAAATATTGTATATAACACTAGTTTATAAAAATATATTTTTTTAAATTATTTTAAATCAGATAATGTGTGTTTTATATAGATTTTTGGAAGCAGAAAACGATAGTTTTCACCAACACGTAAGTTTCTGAAATAATTGAGGTTTAATACTGCAAAAAATGGATTTTTTGAGATGTTTTAGATTTTTTTGTGAAAAGGTTAACGTTATGTGAAAATTCTGATCAGATGTCACGAATGTATATTGTTTATCTCCTATAAAATACATTTTTTAAATTTCATATCTTAATTTTTAACTTTGTTCTGAAAGATTGAAGTTGGGAACTATTCATATGCAGATGTTCCTGAGAAAAAAAGGTTTCTTGAAAAAAAAAATTATTTTTTCTAAAATTGACGTTCTCCTTATTTGCCTTCTTGTAGATTATATAACTTTTGTCTGGAATATTTTTTCGAAAATGTATTGTCGACAAATTCAGTGGGCAACTAAAATGAGACATTCTATTAAATATACATTTAGTGGAAGTTATCATAAAATTACACTGTGTATATGTATCGATACTCCTAAACTACAAATTATAATTATATGACTTTATCATTACAGAAAATATTTATATATTATCAAAACTATTACATCTGATTCATGACATCTGATCAGAATTTTCAGATAACATTAATCTTTTTCATAAAAAAATTTCAAATATTGCAAAAATGCCATTTTTTGCATATTAAACTTAAATTATTTATTATTAAAATTATTATGTAATAGGCAGTTCCTTTTGTGCAGAATAAAACAGACACAAGGATCGCACAATATCTTCAGAATTTTTTTCTGAGCACGATACAATGTTTTAATAACACAAACGAAACTGATTTAAATATGTTTGAAATATTAAAACACAAAAATATCTTAGATCTGTCTATTTAACTGCTAAAGAATTTATCCATTAAAAAACTGAATATAGAAAGGCACATAGATTTTGGATTTTACATGCAAAATAAATGTTAATAATAATTGCTTTATAAATAAATAAATAAATTTTCTAATAAACTTTAGATTTTTAAGTTACATTTATATTTTTGTTGAGTTAAGCAAAATACTTATAATTTACAACAGCTGAAAATTTTTAAACAAAAATTGAAATTGTTATTTCTCTTTAATTAAAATTACATTTATAATTTAAGAATAATTGTTTGATTGTTTTTTTTCTTATTTATAAACGCGAATTGTTTTTTAACAGAGATATAATGGCATGACGGCTGTACATAATGCTTCTTGTTAATTAACATGTTGATTTAGATAATTTATTCCAATTAAAACAATTATCAATGGTCACAAATGGAATAATCATGATAAATAACAGAGCTTTTGCAAATAATGTCATTAAATGTCGAAAACTGAGTGAATATATAATTGAGAAATTTCATGATTCAATAAATTCATAATTATGCGGATAGTGCACGCTTGCATTTATTGTGTCGTTAATATCATTATCTACCGAAGTGCTAGACTTAATCATTTCATTAGTAGGACTTTTAGAAAATAATAACGCAAAATTCTCCAATTTAAAAATATTTTGACAGCTTCAAAAAATTTGAATTAAAAATTTTTATTATTCGAATAAAAAAAAATTTTTTATTTACTAGTTTTTTTATATGTATTTTACGTATATTTTTAATATAAATAATATAATACACATTTATCGAGAAATATAATTGAAAAATATGTGTAAATATTTAAATATATATCTGTCATTAAATCAAAGATCTCTTTCATCAAAATTCAATTCTTTTAATACATAAATATACTAATATTAATATATTTCTTGTATTATTTTTAAAGTTTGATTCTATTCCTTTTGCTTCTTGAAATAATACGCACACAATGCGTATACTTATATAAAATCTAATTAATATTTTCTACTTCACTCTTGATTAAACTAACATTATGCCAGACGTTGTGATAAAATTCGAAAGTCTGTCCCAATCGCCGTAACACGACATTCCAAAAGCATATGTAACGTTTCAGGAAAGTGTTGACTGCCGGCTGTTTTCGATGTAACTTTATATTTCTGAACTTATGATGCACATTTTGTACGCTGGCGCCAGACAAAGTTACTCTCGCACATGTTAATCTTAACATAGCTCGTGAACCGTTAAATACAAGCTGAAATAAGAGAAAAGGCAGTTTTATTATGTCAATCTATTTTGTTTTTTTTTTTAATATTTACAACGCTATAGATTTTATATTAAAAAAATGTAACGTGAAAATAATGTATATCAATAAGAATAACTAAAAGGACAATTCGAATAATTAAAAATAAGGAAATTTAATATATATAGGTCAAGATTTTGCCCTGTTATGGAAATTGAAACTAACATTTTGACTGCTATAACAAATACAAATTATTAATAATATCCAAGTATTGTATTAAATAATTAAAATACAAGAAAATATGTAAAAACTATTACAATAGCGCCACACTTTTTGCATACATTTTTTGTTTAATTACTTTACGTGTGTTATTAGTGTATTGTTACGTGTATTGTTACGTATATTATTATATATATATATATATATATACATATATATTATTATTATATATTATTATTTATTATTATATATTATTATTTATTATATATTATATATATATATATATATATATATATATGTATATATATTTTAGGCGCATGTGAACTTATTGTTACACCCAAAAAATTGTATTCTAAGCGCCAAGAGGATTCTCTTTATTTAAGAAATTCCTCTAAATTTTAGTATTTTTTTTCTAAAAATAAGAATAAATTAAGAATATTATCTTAAATTAAGAGAATCTTCTTGGCGCTTAGAATACAATTTTTTCGGTGTAGTACCTTATTGTTTTCCTTGTTTTCAAATAATTTAACAATCTTAACATATTGCATGTCAAAGATAAAGCGATCAATAATTAATAAAAAAATACAAGTAAAAGAGTATTTTAAGACTTAATATTTGTCTTACATAATCAAGAATTTTTTAAATGCTTTTTTTGCAATATTTCTCTTTACATCTACATAAATGAATAATTTATAATTGACATTATTTTGAAAAGTACTGACGTCTTTTATGAATAATTGTTAATTACGATATCAAAACAATTCACACAATTGCAATATATGTATAATTCGGGATTGTATTCTCTCTCGCGCCAATTGTTTGACACTTTATTCAAAGAATGTAAAAGTTCTCTTATTTTGGTAAGGGGTATAAGGTATTACGGAAGAAATTTAATGATCGAACAATCTCTTCAATGTCTTGTTGACTCCCCTCAAGGTTGGCAAGAAGAGTCTAATTGTCTCTTCAAAGAGAGAGATAGAGAAGAGAGAGAGGGAGAGTTGACAGGCTTTAGAGCTTCTTTCGTTATGAATTCATGAAGAGTCGAGAATATATACATTTTTTAGAAGATTTGTGGAAATTAGCGCAATTAAATACCAGTTAAATAAAGTCTTAAAAGATTAATAGAAAAAAACGTTGTCTTGATGATAATTCTTATCGATTGATATCAAAATGCTAAATGTACTTATTTTCTGAATAAAAATATACTTATAAAAGTAAGAATGAAAATAAAACATTTGTAAGGCAATTATAGTTGAAAAATTGATCAAAAAATAATAATAATAATGCGTACTATTGACTAATTTGATACAGTTTTGTATTAATCATTTTCAATAGGATAATATATAATTATTATATTTTGAATAGAATTAAATAGATTATATATAATTGAATAGATTGTATAATATTAAATTAACTTATTCGATATTTGTTTCAAATTATTATAATATTAATAATTAATAATATCAAGTTTGGTTTTATGAGCTTGTAAAATATTCTGCTCTCTTTCTCTCTCTCTCTCTCTCTCTCTCTCTTTCTTTTTTATTAACTTTATCTTTTTAATCTATAGCTATTAAAAAGTTATAAAAATTCTTTAATATTACTGTCGCAGATACATTTTAACAAGGAATTTTGATGAAATGTTTATTATATTCAAAAGTTGATTTACATATCAGAATTGATTCCCTTATTTAAGATACTTAAAGAATCAATATTAGAACATACATGTTAGAAGAGGAAAAGAGTATATTTTATTTATAAAATTATATAAATTATAAAACTATTTATTATAATATATTATTATAATATATTTGCTATTTTTATATATTACTTCCTTTTTAATATATACATATCTTATTTATATTTTCCATTTCTTCCATATTGCGCATATATAATGGATTATAGGTGATATTACGAAGTCTCTGATCTCTCTGTATAAATGACACGTTTCCCTATATGTATATATGTTTATAAAAAGGTGGAAAATTTTTGTCTCCGCATAGTTAAAAAATTTATTTTTTTTTTAAATAGTTAAAAAAATTATTTTAGTTAAATTTGACAGATGTCACGTGTTCCAAACGGTTCACAAAAATGTTTGTGCTAATTTAACATAATATTGATATAAAAATATAATAATTCTTAACTTTATTAAATTTGACCAGACTGGCTAAATTGAATAAAGTTAAGAATTATTATATTTTTAATCATCACTGGCGACTTCAATTGTGATAATATTGATATGTTAAGTAGAGACAAAAGTACTGTGTTAATATTTTAAACAACATATTATAAATGCAAACATTGTTTGAATGTAAAAATTAACTAAAAATATGTTGATTTTAGATTTTATTATTCCTACTTATATATAATAAAAAATCAACATTTTTTTCTCTAAATTTTATCAGATAAATCTTATTACTAATAAAGCAGAACATATTTATTAGGTAAAATTAAAAATAGATGCATATTGTGTTACTTTCACATCTTTTTTTAATTGTTTTAGTAATTTAACATTTTTAAATTTAATTAACGCAACATTAATATGTTAAATTATAACACACGAATGTGTTAAATATTTAACACAAAAATTTTAACGGGGACCGTTTTTAACAAGAAAACACAAATTTTTCTACTGTGTATCACGTGCGCGCAGAACAAAATTATGCAGAAGTCAGACTATATAAATTTCTCGGGCACGACATGTTTATGTAGATAGAGAGAAGATTCGCATCTCGCGCGTCTTCAGGTTCGCCTTCCGATCTCTCTCGTCCCATTCTCTGACTCTCGCTTCTTCTACCTCTCTCGCTCAATGGAACGCGCCCATCGTGGAAAATCGCGCTTGTGAAAAGGTGTGAATCTCCGACCCTCGAAAAAGGCACGACAATGCCCGGTGGTGCCGGACGCACAATGAACCCTAAACCCACAATGTAGTCACTGTATCCGCATAGAGGGGTGTAAAAGGTACCTCTCCCTTTTCGCCACCCTCGCCACCCCCAGTCTACCTTTCTTCGCTTCGATTCTGCCTCGAGGAGTCGAGGATGGCCCGGACGTGCTCTTGACGGCGCATTTTCAGGCGCGCAATATTTATACGAGTCGTGTATCGCTTTAAAGCGCCATTCATATGGTGTGAGCTAAAATCCCCTCTCTCTCTCTCTCTTTCTCTCTCTTCCAAAACGTAAAAGATTTACTAGACCACATGTAACCACCGCCGTGCGTCTGTATACGTGTCAAAATATTATCCGAAGCGAGAACTCGTCTCTTTTAAGTATATATGTACATCTTAATTTCCGTTTTCTTACCTTTCACCTTTAAGCTTCTAAATAAATTACAGGAGAGAGTGTCTTTCAAATTTTTGTCCATAAATAAATAATTCAAGTTCGCATCTTTTCTTATATAGCTTGCACTAATAGATTTTAATGTATAACTTTATGTGTGAAATAAAATGAAAATATTATCTTGAATAATATTAAAATATGAAATTTTATTATTATTCTGTTTACGCATGTATATAAAATTACATAGTTTAGAAATAATAAAATATCTTTCAATATTTATGTAAAAAATATAAATATAATTTAAAAATATAAAGGTTCATTTTACTGAACTTCTATTGCTTTGTCAAAGCTAATAAAAAAATAATCTTAAAACATTTTACCTTAGATAAATTTATATTTTTATATCAGTCTCTCTCTCATTTATACCGCGGAAAGAGTTCATAATTCTGTGCGTATGAACAAATACAAGCAAAACGCACGTCTTTGGGGTACATATGAAGCACTGATACACGCGCACGAATTTTGTTGTCTCTATTGTGCGACTGGTATAGGGCACGCAGGACATGGCGTCCTACTATTCAAAACTGTCTTTTGTTACGACCAGCTGAGCTAAAATGGCCTCCAGGCGATGACGTCATAATTTCATATATTTCACGCAACGCATACATAGATTCTACCAGCAACGAACTAACCAATAGGACTCACCGGAAGGCTCGTAGAGTGAGCAGAAACAAGAGGAGCGAGGAAGCCTAAAAATCCTTAAATTTTTGTCGTCAAGGATATTTCAAGGATATTTTAAAATTGACAAAGCCCGCTACAAAGCGTTGTTTTAACTAATAAGACGTTTATTTTGAGAATAATAAGTTTATTTTCAAGAAAATCGATAATATTGTTGCTATGGTTACAAATTAAGATTAAGGAAAAGTAAATTTGCTGGGTAATTTATTACGTCAGCAAAAAAATAAGGCAAAAATATGCAGAACTTATTACATACTGCCAAATATATACCATAATTATTTCAAAAACTAAATAAAAATCAATATTATTAGATCAATAAAAATTATATAATATTAGATTTGTTAAAATCTAAATAAAAATCAATATTAAATGTTATTAAAAAAATACATTTTTTAAATTGTAATTATGATTATATAGTAAAAAATTAAAATAAATAATATTAATATAAACAATTAAATACAATTAATAGGTTCTAATGTTATATTAAAAAGCTTCAAGATTGATATGTTATGTATTTTTGTATGTTTAATTAGTAAAATAATATTTAGTTTAAAGGTTTAATTACAAGTTAACAAATTCTTTTTTTCAATGTAAATTCAGACAAATACAAAAGTATTCCGGACGACGGTGATTATTAGATACTAATTAAGGATACTTTCAGTATGCATGCTAATTTTCAATTAATATCTTTGTCAAGTCTCCTCCGATATGGACGCCTTTGACAGTTACATATACTCTCATCTGTCTCCTGTAGCTACATCTCTTCCTTTCTGTTCTATATTCTCTCTCTTTTCTCTTTCTTCTTTACGTTTATTTCCATCCCTAGCACGACACCCTTGGCGTCATAACATCCTCTCTTTCGACAGAGTTTGCTGGATGAAAGAAAGCGACTATAAGTGAAAACACGCTCGGATCATGCATTCGTTGTTGTCGTTACAATCAGTTATAGGTAACCAAGGAAAAGTCCGATGCGCGTAATGGAGAGAATCAAAAATTAAATATATGGGAAACAATTAAACTCGATTTTATTTGTAATTTAGTCGCTTTCTTCTCACAATTCGTTTACTATATTTTATTTTGACATGTAACATTTGTACATTATTGTCTTTTAATATTTATATTAGACTTGTCTATTTGCAAAATAAATTTTATGTTGTAATTTATTATACTATTGTAAAATATACCTTTTGTTTTGCTTCTTGTTAATTTCTAATTACTTCTTATTTTAGTTATGATGAAAATTCGTCTATTGTAAAATATGTATATATTTTATACATACGCGAGTAATAAATAAAAAAAACCAATATCTACTTCTGTAGATTTAAAAATATGAAAAGAATAATATTAAATATATTATTTCTAAAAGCAAATATATGTAATGCAAAAATCTTCTCAAGATCACTATTTTTAGAGTTTTTAAAATCAAAATTATATCTAAAAGGACAAACTTTCTTCTTTCACGCCTTGTAATTGATACCATAAGGTATATGAAATTATTTGATTTAATTTATATATATTAATTCTTCAAAAAATTATTTAAGTATATAATTTATATATATATATATATATATATGCACATTTTTGATAAGTTTAAAATATTTTTCTCTTTGACATATTACTTCTCTGCATGTGCGTGCTTCGAAATATAAAAGAAAGCTTATTCTGTCGGACAGACGACGATCGTGAGTCAAATTGGCGCGCGAGTCGCAGAACTTCACATATATAGGTGGCTTAGCTTAGGGTGGCGACTCTTAAAACGGAGCCGGAGCGTTTATGATGACGACGAAAAAGTTGGCAAAGCTCCCACACTCGAACGGCGCTAGTAATCAGGCACGAGCTTCTTCATGGCTGAACGCACTTAATTTTTCATGGAAGAAAAATATACCCCAGAGCCACCCTTCAGCCCGGTGTTTCGCCAACACATTCTATATATTCCGACTCCCAATTTCGATTTTCGCTTTCCCTCCCAGTTCTTCTCTCTCTCTTTCTTTGTCTCGAGACTTCTCTGGGTCTCGTGCCTGGGATGCACACAATTTCCAAATCGTTTATAGAAGATCCGACGGTCTTTCTTATTTTTCTTCCTCGTCGTCTGTCTCGCGAGTTGCTACCGTAATTCCCTGCCACGTCGTTTGTTCTCCCTTCTCTGGCCTGAAATTTCCAGCGGACAGTGAAATCGATATGAGAGGAAACGAGATGATTGGATCGGAGTTCGGGAATGCTTTTGGCAATGCCTGGTTCCTTTAAACGCCATCCCCCATAGCGCGTAGCCCCCTTTTCGACGGGATAATCATTGGGCCGTTTCAAAGTACTTTGCAATAGTGTGTTTCGTATATTACGTAATTTTACGTAATAACGCATTTAATTTTATTTGATATATACGTATAGTTCAGTGTAGCTGTTAATTGCAATTTATATACTTTTTCTTACAAACAATTATGTGTTTTCTTTGCACTAATTGACTCTTTTTATTATTTTATGCATAAAAGTATCGAGGTAAGATGGTCGAAAAATGAATATTTTACTTACGAGATACTTTATAGTTTTTGTGCAAAATTATATCAAACTTAAGTATCTAAAAATATCTTATTAATTTTTGACAATTTTTCGCTAATTAGAAATAGTATCTTTTTACTCCTATAACTTTTCATTCTGAAAATTGCGAGAAATCGATTTATATAAAAAAAATTAGAGTAGTTCCATTAAAAAAATTAATGACATTCAAATGACCTTGAAAAACGCCCTTCAGAAAAAAGTCAGTTATCTTCTGTCTCCTTTCAAAGCAAACAACTTTTGTTTAGTTTGAAGTATTTTGTTGTACAATAAAATATTTAAAAAAATTAAATTATATCTGATTATATGTACATACGTATACAACTTTTTCCAAGTAACACAAGTAGAATATTGGACGAAATCATAATAATATATGTATATTGGTAGAATATATGTATATATAATAATTTGACGTTATCCTATTTGAATAACATCCATAGAATTTAATGCAATGTTATGACAGCAATTAATTGATTGTCCCAATAACAAATAATTAGAGAGCCATTCTTGTTGACTTCATTATAATTGGGAATATTCATTACCATGTAACATATATTGAGCATATATTCAAATGAGAAAATATTTGACAATTTTTAATTGATAAAACATTTAAATGCATCTTTTTTTTTCACAAATTATCCTCACATAATTCAGTCTCCAATGTATGGAATTATTTTTTTTAAATCAGAAATTATTAATTTAATATATAATTATATTGTGTCGATTACAAGCTGTTCAAATTAGTGTTTTTAAGTCAAATTTTAAAACACCAGATTATTATATATAATTAATTTTTTGTAAAACACTATAATAAAGTGTTTTTCTATTAAGTATTTTTTTAGTTATAAAGCTTAAAATTTACAATATTTGGATATAAAATGTACAATATCTTGTAAAATAGCAGATTTCGGTAATCTTACTTTAATACTTTTATGCACAGAATAATGCGACCAATCAATTGTTGTGAAGAAAACGCATAATTGGTTTTAAAAAAAATATTAATTTGCAAAACACTTTTATAAAATCAACTATAAATCAATCAATCACATTAATATCATTTTCCGCATTATACAATTCGTAGAAAAAGTAAGAAGCATTTAGTGAAAATGTAACGAAACGTCACGTCGTTGATTACGAACAACTTTAAGGGCCAATATTTATCAGGCGAAGCAATCTGCACGTTTTTACGAGCGCGTGGTGTGGCTTCTTTTACAGAGGCCCGTTGTGTCTTCCGTCAGAATTATGGTAACTGCCCGCGGCAAAACGACAGACACCCGGTAACGAGGAGCGTTTCGTCGGAATTGGTTGTTTTAACAACTGTGCAGTACTTTGAGATGCGAGAGTTACGTGAGAGACGAATAGAGGGAGAAAGAAAGAGAGAGAGAGAAATAAAGCAAAGAAGGAGAAAGAATGAGTACGGAAGCGAAACGTAGTGTGAAGGATCTCCCAAATAGTGGATGGGCGAGAAAATACGCGGTTCTCGCGAAAATGCGCTTCTGAGGTACGAGCTTCTGCGAGCGTAATAGTCCAATTTGCCGGCAAAGGAAAATACGACGAAGAATCCTGCGAGTAAAAGGAGAGTCTCCTCCCTCTTTCTCCCATCTTTCCCACCCCGTTGACGACAGCGACAGTGCTGCTCGAAAAGGGCTGCTGGAAAATTGAAGATGCGCGAAAACACGATGTTGGAATCTTCAACCAACGTTCGGCGTCACTTTTCCGCGAGAAGAAACGTCCGCAGATTTCTTTGGGCACAGTATCAATTCGACATAGCATCTTGATTGCTTATATATATATATATATATATATATATATATATATATATTAGGGTGGTCGTTATATAGGTTTTTTCAAAATTTTAATGTTGGATGGTCGTAAATTAGCTCTAAGTGTAGAAAAAAAAATCTCTAATTTTTTTAGATTTTTATTTTAAGTCCTGAGTCTCCCTTTTGGCATGTAATTTTATTAATAATTTTATTAATACCACAGTTCTGCAGCTGCTACTGTCATTAATTTTTGTTGTAAATAGTTTAAAATTTTAGTGAAAAAAAGTTGAAACTATTTGAAAATACCGAAAATATAATATAAAATAATATAAAATAGTTAAATAATATAAATAGCGGAATAGCCCATATAATATATTTATGACTATCTTTTATGAAAAATTAAATAATTTTGTTCACTACTTTTGCAGCTGACTTCATCTAAAACTGAAGTAAATTAAGTATTTTTTTGAATTATAAAAAATATAATATAAATAATATTTAAATAACATATAAATGAATAAATAAATGAACTGATATAAGAATATAACATAACACGTGTAAACAGGGAGACTCAAGGCTGAAAATAAAAATCTGAAAAAATTAGAGAATTATTTTTTCTACATTTGGAGCTGATTTATGACCATCCAACATGATGTTCAATTTAACGACCACCCTAATATATATATATATATATATATATATATATATATATATTAATATATTCTTTAATTCAGCATCCCCAAAATACCTTAAATTCGTTTAAGCATTCTTCGCGAATAAACAAAAGTTCATATCTGTTGGCCAATGTAATATAAATCATAAGAAAAATAATTCCATATATTGTACTTGCAAAGAAATCGAATCTAGAACAGTTATATTTGCATTTTAAATTAGGTATTTGCAAAGTTCAAAACAATAAAAAATCGAATCTTTTATAGTACTTGAATTTTAAGATAAAATAATCTATAATGTTTGCTACATATCCACACTACGCGCGCACGCACTTTTCATCCCCACCTATATTCTTCATCCCCATCCACTTGTCTCAGCCCCACCCACTCATTTATTTACTCACAATTTCTTATAAGTATGCATAAAAACTTCCAAATTACTTGAGAGAGAGAGAGAGAGAGAGAGAATTTTGGTTGACAATAAAGAAATATATACTAACATAAAATCGATTCTTTTTAGAGACGTTATAATGTATAAATCCGACCGAGCAATCTTCGAAATGTACATCAAGTAATGTCAATGCCAACTTTGAAGACCGTTCTTGCGAACGATTTATTTAAAAGATATTTAATGTTAAAACAATTGAAATTTTATGTGTGTTGTTTTTATATTTGTTTGTGTTATAATTTATAATTTTTTTATTTTTAATATCATTGAATATAATTATTGAAGAAACTTAATCTCAAAAGTTTTGCTAAACATTTTTACATGGTTATCTATATTTTTTTGGATTATTATGTATTATATACTTTATTATTTTTACTTTTTTCTTTACTTTTCTTTCTTATTATTCTTACCTTTTTCTTCATTGAAAGCGTATATATTTTATTTTTATTCAACATATAATTTAAATATATATAATTTTAAACATATAATTACAAACATATAATTACTGGTTAAGATTAAAAACATTACAATAAGCTCACAGATGAGTAACTAAACTGGAGATTAAATCGCAAAGAGTTGGATTAAGATATTGGTTAAGAGTTGGATTTTGTAAACAACATCACGAGATCTTACCGGCACGTTAGTTGAACTATAACTGCCAGAGTTTATATTTCGACGATAACACGTCGAGTACTTTCTATACTTTTGAGACGAAACTGTCTGCGATGCTTGTTTTGAATGTACATGAAGTACTATTTTTTAAAAGTAATCATAGAGAGTTTGAAATCATGCAAACAAATTCAAAAACTCGTAAGATACTTAAAACTTCATCACTAATCTGTACTTTAAAAAATCTTTATTTTAATTAATTTCGAATGATATGGAAGAATCTTTTTTAGATTCAATAAAATTTTTATTTATACTTTATTTAATATTCAATATGTAACTCCATTTAAAATCAATTTGTATAGCTTATATAGATATAGATATTGTATTTTATGTCAAAATATTTTGAGAAATGGGTGCTGTGCATACATACACATTGAAACGCTAATCTGTAATAGGAGACTTTTTTCGCTCGAAACTCGAGTACATTTCCACGCCTACTGTCAAATTTTAAATCGCCTTCGAGGGTGCTGTACACTTTAGGATATTTTTACCTCTTGTTGGGCTATATTTCTCAAATAAGTTAAATGGTTGTATGCTTTTATTTTTTCTCAATTGAAAATGATTTCTTTGAAGCGTACAAAAATTCCGACACGAACTTGTTTTAAATAATTATTTAATAATATTATTTAAAACGATAAGTAATAATCTCTGTTTATTTTTATCTTTAAGCAATGCTGATAAATTAATGAACCAATAATTAGCCAATTTAGGAAAAAATCAAACGGTTCTAAAAATTTAATATTAAGAGATTATTTATTATATCCTTTTTTTATATCATAATAAGAGCATGGAAATTATTAAATATAGATACATTTAATTTATAATGTTAACATATAATTTTTTTTAATATTAATAAGAATATAGTAGTAGTATTGGAAGATTAATCGTACAGTCATTCGAAAATTGCTAATGATAATTAATTGACTATGGTTATACGATGTGACAATGAATATCCGTAACAAGTAATGCAGAAACACATCCCCATTAAATACGAAACTCATCCTCGGTAATCATTTTCAACTTGTCGTATCTTGTTTCGAGCGACATCGCTTTGCGGATCAAACAGGCCGCGTTTAATGGTGTGGAAAAATCGAAATCATCGCGCGCATGAATACATAAGCAGTTTTTTTCTCTTCAGTGTGCACATGATGTCATCATATGGTGATAATGGTCATGGCATCTGTAGAACTCATTATCGAAAAATTATTATTAGAATGACGATAGTCGGTATTCATTATACTGATTATACTTTTTTTTCCATTTTTTCCTGCATTTGTATTGATGTCTCATTAACGAAATTAATATTCTTTATACTCTATAAAACAATGCTTTATAAAAAAAAATTTACAGTCCTTATTAAGAACGATATATTATTATGTAACATAATCGTTTATTACTAACGTATAGCTGACTAACGTAAATTCGCTATTTGCATAATTTCACGCTTGTAGAGAAAGTATATGACTCGAGAACATTACTGTTATTATATAGGGAGAGGCACAAGTATAAATATAGGTGTAATCAATTTTTCACAGCAATCGCGCATCCGAAAAGATATAATAAATCCGACGCAACATGAATAAGTTTATGATTTTTTGATAGTCGCTTGTTGCCTTTTGAGAAAGAATAAATTTCCGTTAAAACGAGTAGGAGTTCGTGTAAATATTATTACGCACAAAAATGGTTAGGTTAATAAAAGTTATCTTTTTATGGCTATATCTTGTTAAATTTTAAGCGAGTTACGATTTTTGAAAAAAAAATACTTGTGTTTCCTTTTAATAAAATCATCTGTCTTGTTATTGTAACCTTTTGTATATATTTTATTCGATTTTTTTCAATAAATGATTCGTGCAGTATTATAAAAAGTTATGAGAAATCAAAATTAATAATATTTATTATTTATACATAAACGGTAGGTCGCTCAATTGTTTCCATGCGCTTGGAGGGTTAGGACGGCTTATTCTGTGAACCTCTGCTTAGTGGTCGCGTCGAACTTGTGATGGAGAGAACGATAGAGCAACGCTATGCGATAAAGTTTTGCGTGAAGCTGGACAAGACGCCGCTGGAAACTTTTGAAATGCTCAAGAAAGTTTTCGGGGACGATTGCCTTTCCAAATCGCAGTCAAACAGATGGCACAAGATGTTTAGAGAAGGTCGGAAGGAGGTCGCCGACGAGGCCCGCGCAGGACGCCCGTCAACATCGCGAACGGACGACAATGTGACTCGTGTGCGCCAATTATTGAATTCAGACCGTCGAATGAATGTTCGCTTAATGTCGGAATTATTGAACTTGCCGAAAACGATTGTTCACGAGATTGTATCGGAAGACTTGGCCATGCGGAAGATTTGCGCAAAACTTTATCGCATAGCGTTGCTCTATCGTTCTCTCCATCACAAGTTCGACGCGATATTTAAAGGCATATGTTTTATTATATAATTACACGAATTATTTCTATCACACATCTGATGATTAATAATTAATGTAATTCGCGTCGTACTTCGAGTTATTGCAGTACAATTATTGTATAATTAGAAATTAAGATTTTAGATACAGTAAACTATTTTTATGAAAATCTTACCTGGACTCGCATTCGGAAATGATCCTTTTGATTGCGAAAATCCTAAAACAGAAAATACATTTTTTTTTAATATATATCATTTTATTAACAATAAAAAAGAAAAAATTCATAATTTTAATTTTATAAATAAAATCCGAAATTTTATATATATATATATATATATATATATATATATATATATGTATGTATGTATGTATGTATGTATGTATGTATATATATATATATATATATATATATATATATATATTACATACACACATATAACATAATTAATAATATATGTTAATAACGTTTAAAACTTTTCTCTTTGTATAGTGATATATATATTCATACAAATATCAATTATCAAGACAGGTTACAGTTAATTAACTATAATTAGTGTGTGAAAAAGATAATAATAATATTAGCAATAATTAATTTTTATTACGCTTCTGGTACAGATCTATAATTGTGAAATATCCAGAATTGGTGTTAGTTATATTCAGAAAATTATTCTAGGATATCAATATATCAAATTAATACATTTTTTTGAAAGTTTAAATCTGCTATTAACTGATATATAATATTTTATTTAAAAAATAAAATAAAAAATTAATTAATAGTTCAATTTTACATGCTTTTAATGCATCTTTAAATGAGTGAGCATATATTAACATGAGTTCTAATTAGCAAAAAAGAGAAAGTGAGTGAGGGATGGAAGAGGAATTAACTCGACGATTATTTTGTTTTACTGCTTATTAAGATATAGTCTAAATATCAATACAATTTATGTTTCTATCTGCAGAAATATATATTTTGCTCGAATACGTCACACTAAATTACTCAGTGCGAGAATTAACTATAATTTAATTAATTATAATCTTGTGAAAAAAGATTTCATTTTATTTGAGAGAGGAAAGAAAGCTCGTGGCATAGATCGGGGCCTCATTAGAATGATTATCACATACAAAGGAGTCCCCTTTTTCATTCTTCCGGCTATATCTGTTTTAAGCCGATCGATTCAAATCGCCCAAAATCTCATTAATTTCCTAAAGAGGAATTTTCAAATAATTTTTAATCATTTTTCTTATAACGCACGAATAATTGGACGTAATTAAATAAAGCTACGTTTTTATAAATCGATTATATGTCGCTCGCCTACTCTGTCTAATATTCTCTGAAATAAAAATTATTTTTTCGTTCTCATTTATTTTGCCCTAAGAAAGTATAATATACATTTTTTATTAAAAAAAATTACAATACGTTTTTTTGTTTATTTACTATTGTTTAAACATTTTAATGTTGAGCAATTTTTTATATTACATATACATTAGTGATTAAATCGTTTATGTATAATGAAAAGCGCACATTCAATATCACGAAGACAAAAGTTGTGAGGTTAGGAGAAAAATAAGCACTCTATATTGAGACGCTTCACGACGCAGCCATTTTCTAATAAAGTCGTCTGCGGCGTAGTAGCGAAAAACAGGGGTTGAAAAAGATTTGCTTGGCTTCTAAGAAAGTTGGGGTCCAAGTGAGATTCCGTTTCACGAAGGGAAGGAATAAGGTTGGCGATGTGATGGTAGCGGAACTGTTCCCTTCAAATGACTTTAACGAGCTGGCGTCTTAAAATGGGGATGCCAAGCTTGACTCGGAGTTCGCGCGTTTGTTTGATAAATTAACGTAGAAGGGTATGGTATACAGTTGATGGGAAGTTTAACAAGCTTAACTTATTTGTTTGACGAAAAACGGCATATTTCCCTTTAAAGCGCAAATCGCTTTGGAAATAGAAATGTTTGGGATATAATGTGTAATAAGGGACCTCTCGCTCAATCCTTATGAAAAATGGATTTTGGTGGAATTGACTGATTTTTTCATATATTGTAACTTATGGACAAAAGCTGTAATAGCCTCAATTACATTTTCATTTATTATAGTTTAATTATCAGCTGATTTTATTGGGGTCAGTTTCATCTAAGATTTCATATACGTTTCAAAACCTCGCGCATTAATCTTATAAAATTTATATGGAATTGAATCTTGGTAAAATTAGCTGATTTTTTCGTATGCTGCAGTTCATGATTTATTGAACAAAAAATGTAATAGGTTTAAAGCTACGTAATAGATAGTTGCTGATTTACAACTAGTCAAACAAGAAAAATGTGGATTCTGTAAGTTACATAACTGGCTGTAACTCAGTAACTGTCCATTATTTAACTTTAAAACTATTACAGTTTTTGTTCAGTAGATTATGAGCTACAATATATAAAGAAAACCAGCCAATTTCATCGAAATCTGGTTTCCATAAGGATTATGCGGTATCCTTTTGTGCTTGCTTCTATGCATAATTTGTTCTGCATTTATATTATATTAATTGTAATTGAAGCTGTTTATTTTGAAAGTTCTTTTATGAACGAAATCTTAACCTTAATTTGTAATCGTAGCAACGGTGTCATCGATTTTCTCGAAAATGTACTTACACCACTTTCAAAATAAACGACTTCCCTAAGAGCACACCATATCCGAAAGACATTCTGAGGATATCCTCAGGATGTTCTCTAAACGTCTCGGGATATGTATGCTGTTAGGGAATATATATTGGAAATGTAATTGTTTTTAATGAAGCAATTGATAGCATTGTAAAAAAAATCCTGTTTTGTTTTTTTTTACAATGTCAATTAACTAAAAGGTTATCACGCGATAACGTGGATATCTGAAAAAAATTACCGGAAATCGAGCTTGTATTGAGTCTAAATCGCGTACATTTATGTCGAATTGTTCACTTGAGATCCTAATAGCGTGTGTTATAGGGCCGATACGGCATTCTTCGGTTTTTCCCATTCGTTCTCCTTTCACGGGGATCGTCGTACGCGGTGAAACTTAAACCTCAATCACGCACCCGGGGAAGGTTTCAGATTTTTTGAAAACCCCATAATGCGCATCACCTCGTACCGGTTGACGCAGGAGAGAGAAGGGAGGGAGTGGAGACCCTGGGGCGGAGACCCCCATTGAGAAAAATCCGCTTCCTAGTCTCGTGTTACCCGGCGTATTTTGACAAGATCTTATTGTCGTCACGCGGCTAAGCTCTATTGACCCTATTATGGTCCTATTAGTATTATACTAGGATTTGCGGTTACTCCTTGAGAAGCGTCTTCTCTCCACGGGTCTCCTTTTACGATCGAAGGCGTGCACGCGGACGGCTGCGGAACACGTCGGTCCATTCAGCATCCCACTCGAGCGTGTCTTCTCGATAACGCGACATGCGATTTCCCTCAAAAGAGTCGTCACTCGAAATCTTATGTTTGCCGTTTAGATATCCCTCTCTTGCTATTTATTTGACAATTTTATGATTTTTATCGTTTATGATGGATTTAAATTATTTTTTGTTAGCTATACAATTTTATTTGAAAAAAATGTTATTTCATGGACTCTTTAATCGATAGATAGGTTTGATAGATTTTTAATCAAAAAAAATGTTTCCTGCACACTCAAAGTTTCTAATCTAATCGAAATCCATTTCTGATCGAATTAAAAATCTCTATGAAAATAATTCCTTGCTAAAAGTTTTGAAATCTTATATTAATACAGATAATAATCCTTAAGGTTCGCCAGTAATAATTAATAAAAATCTTTTCTCAATGGTAAAAGTCGACCAAACTGGCAATCATTTATTATAAATAATTAGTTAAAATACAACGTTTCGGCTGTCATTGCAACCCTTTTCAAGTAAATCTATAAAAAGTTACATAAAAATAATTATAATTTTAATACATTTTATCGCAACAAATAATTATAAATTTATATACAAAAATATGTTACATACCAAACGTAAATGCATAATAAATTAATACAGTAAATCAAATTCACTGCATACCACCGACAATATTTACCATTGTTTTAATGAACAATGTTGAATTGACAGAAGTAAACAAGAAATAAATAGATGTTAACAGTTAGCAAGAATCTTAGTCACTACGCGTTAAGAAAATCGAGATAAAACTAATGTGTCTTTCGCAATCTAAAACCTCATAACAAAGTCAAATAAATAAATAAATAGATAAAAAAGAAATAATTTAAATAGCGTCAAAAACACGATCATAAATCCCACTAAAATTCTCCGTATCTTTCTGTAAAGTAATGCCTTTACTTTGTTTTTTTATATAAAACATTTCTGCAATTTCTCTTTTTCTTGTTTGTTTTTCTTGATGCAAGATCACCGGAGAATCCCAACGGAACTCATGATCGTTGCAAGTCCGATGCAAACTAACGATTGAATGCAATGTAGTGTCTTTTTTGATATTATTTCTATGTTCTTTGATGCGCGTTTCTAAATGTCTCTTTGTCTGTCCAATATACGTAGAATCACAATTCGCACATTCAATTTTATACACGACATCGGTTCTTTTTAAGTTGTCTATCCTATCTTTTCCTCTTTTTATCAGTGTGTCTAATTTTTTTGGAACAGTATATAATACATCAATTTCATTTTTATTAATGCAACGCGTAATATTCTCGCTCAAATCTCATACAATCATACAAGTTCGCGCATCAAATTTATTTCGGTTGAATAAGCTAAGATTACCGCCAAATTTAATCGCCCTACGTCTTTTGTTAATATTTTTGTTTATAATCGTTAACGGGTAACAATTATTACGAAGAATTCTTCTGTCTATATTAATGTTTTCTTCATGAAACATAGGCTCAGCGAGTACAATAGCCCTATCCACTAGGCTTGTGATCACACTGAGTTTATATCTCATTGGATGATTTGATAGAAAATTTATATATCGACCTGAAAACGTAGGTTTACGGAACCAATTAGTCGTTAATCTGCCACCAATACGTATAACATTCGTGTCTGAAAAACTCAGAGAACAATTGTTCTCTAATTCAGATGTAAATTTAAATCGAGTGTAAAAATCATTGAAAATCCTAAGCATATCCTCTATTTTTCCTTTCGGAATAATTGAAAAAATATCATCGACGTACCTAAAATAACAAGACTTATATTAATATATTAAAAACATCTTAATATATTTTTAAAAAATTAAAATTTTGAAACATCAATATCTCGAAAACTATAAATCGTATCATGATTTACAGCATTCTTCTTTTGATAAAAAATACGAAAATGATTTCTATCTCAAATTGAGGGGTTATAAAATAAATTCTTGTTGATTATTTTGAACATTTATTTTGCATATAAAATGTCTTTCTATGTTTAATTTATTAAAGGGATCCTTCAGCAAATAACAAACTCCGAAAAAATAGCAGCACACACATCCAAAACATGCATGCATACACAATATACGCACACATACGTACGAATCGTATTTCTAATTACAAATTTTTATTAGACTTCTACTCTAGGTTTAGAGGATAACAATGCTTTCTTTCGTGTCCTCTAATCCCAGAAATATGCATTCTTATTTGTACAAAGTGCATATGTTTTTTATAAAGCATATATATTATGATGAGGTTGACAGTTCGTCTGCAATTCAAGATGTCATATCAAGATGAAAATAGATAAGAAAAATTGTTATTTCTCATTTTTCATATCAAATCGAATTTCCCTGGAATTATTGATGCATGTATTGCAATCATAGAGAAGCATTTTTAATTCTATCAAATTAAGAAAAAGATATACTAGAAGTACGAAAATATACGACTGTGTCGATAAAACAGACAGTTACGAAGAATCCCCTCAATGAATAAATTTTTATTTAATAGTTGATAACACTAATTTTATTGTAAGTTTATTGTAAGTTAATTGTAAATTATCTTTATGTCGTACTCAGAATAAATTAGAGAAATATTGCGCAATCCTTTGTGTCTGTTTTAATTGATAGATTAATTGTTTCTTGCATAAAATCCAAATTTCAGCCATAACATAATTAAAAAATAACTTTTTAAAGAACATATAAGAACAAGATTTACTTTCTGTGATTTTTAATATAATTCCAATTTCCATCACGTCACAATCTTTGAAAAATTTTTACTTAAAATTGTCAAAAAAGACTATTTTTTGTATTTTGTCATATTATAGTTATTACTTGTTAAGAGATTTTAATGTAAACACAAAATTAAGTATGTTGTTAATCTTCTATTTCTCAAAAAAATATTATGTTACATTTGTTGAAAAATATTATGTTACATTTGTAAAAATATTATGGTACATGTTCGATTACATTTGATTATTAAAAATATCCATTAAATAATTTTTTAATTAGATTAATTCTTTCAAATTAATAGTTTCTTTAGGTCGCTAAACATAAATGTCAAAATGGCCATTAATGAACGTCTTATTATGAATATTTTATTATCATAATCAACAATAAAATCTTTTAAAGATTGAAAGTGTTAACAACTTAATTTATGTGATATATCTTAGCTAATAAAATTATCCTATATAATTATCCTTTCTTGTAACTTTTACTTGCAAACTTAAAATTGTGTCATGATGTAACAATGTAGAAATCGAAATCATATTTAGTGTTTAAAAAGCTACAGGAAGTGATTAATTTTATTCTAATATATTTTTTGTTAAACTACAGTACTCTCCATAAGTTTGGAAACACCTTACATTTTACAGTTAAAGAATTGCATGGCAGCGATCTGTTATAAATAAAAATGTCATTTAAATATTTTATGTTTATTTTATGATTTATTTATACAAAAAATCTGCACAGATCTGTCAAAAAAATCCTCTTAATTTAAGAGAAAAATTCTATAAAGAAATATTCTTTAATTAGATATTCATAACATGCAAAAATATAAATTTAATGGAATGTTTTTTATCAGTATATTATTTGAAATATTATTAATCGTGATAACAAAAAACAGTCTTATAAATGGACATTTGTTATTTATTGCATATAGAGTACCCTTCATAAGTTTGGAAACATTTTACATTTTACAGTTAAACAATCGTATGACAGCGATCTGTCATAAATAAAAATGTTATTTAAATATTTTATAATTTATTGATACAAAAAATCTACACAGATCGCTGCCACACTTATTTAATTGTAAAATGATTGTTTAACTGTAAAATGTAATGTTTCCAAACTTATAGAGAGTACTGTATGTAATGAAGAAAGTAACATCAAAAGAATAAATAAAAAATTAAATAAATATTAATAAAGAATAAAAGAAATTGTACATTCATATCTAAAATATAAGAAAAAATGATAAGATAACTATATGTATATAAGAATGAGAAAGAAAAAGAAGAATATTAAGAGGAATGGGGTAAAGAAAAATTGCGATATACATATACATATATTATAATATATTAATACCTAGAATAAAAGAAAAAGCAAGAGGTATTTTGTTAGGAAAGCGAATGAGAAAGGAAAGTGCGTGTACATATAGACAAGGAAAAGTATTATATATACCGATAATAGGAAAATAATGATGAAAGAGAAAATTAGATGATAAGAGAATAGAAAGAAAAAGTAAAAGAAAGCTAAAGAATAAATAAAAATGCAAAAGTGCAAAATATAATATAGAAGGATTATATATAAGAGAAATATATAAAAAGATATATAAAAGAGGAAAAGAGAGAAAAGAGGAAGAAAGAGGAAAGAAGCAAAATGAACGGAAAGAATGATACATGCCCGAGGGAAACAAGGAAAGGATCTCGTAAACAGAAGAAAAAAAGACAACTGTACGAAGCAACGAGTGAGAAAGAGAAGGGGTTGGGAAAAAGAAACGCGGAAAAAACGTGTTGGTGAGAGGTGAGATGAAGGGTGAGAAGGACAATGACGACGTATGTATATGTACGTGTGTTCAAGGCGTGAATTCATGTATGCCCGCGAAGTACTCTTTAGCGCGGACAATCGAGGTGTCGGGCTGGAAATCCGTACCCCAATTTCAGCGACTTACCCGCGCTCGTTTGAGAGTTCAGCGACGATTTGTATATATATGTACACGGTGTCCGCGGAATGTGCACGCGCAGTGTCATGAGTGCCATGAGTGACTCATGGATCATGAGCAATGGATAGAATTTTTTTATACAAGGGAAAAATATGCTAAATCATGGTGTATCTCTACTATATTTCTTAAACAAAGTTAAAATATTTTAAGGTATTAAAGGAACTTCTCAGCAAATGACGAACTCCGACAAAATAGCAGCACACATATCCAAAACATATGCACGTATACACAACGCACGCACACATACGTACGAATCGTATTTCTAATTACAAATTTTTATTAGACTTCTAATCTAGGTTTAGAGAATAACAGTGCTTTCTTTCGTGTCCTTTTTTTCTATGAAATAAAAAAAAGATATACTAGAAATACGAAAATATACGACCGTTGATGTTTATTTTATTTTGTGTGATTTTCATGTAATATTCGGCATCCCGTGCCTAAACTATTACATGAGAAAGATAAGTAGTTAACTTATTATTAAAGCATTATTTAATTTTGTATGGAAAAAAATTGGCAAAATGTTTTAAGATTAGTTTTTTATTCCTAAATTTGACAAATGGAAATTTGATAAAACTTAATTTTTTCCTATATTGTACTCTGGTATAATTTACTTAATTAATTTTTTTACTTAGGCTATTTTTTTCTTTATATTTAAATGGTCAACTGAAGAAAGTATGAAATTTTATAATTATATGAGATAATATTTGTTTATATTTTTGTGTGATACAAAAAGTATATTTGTTAAATTTTTGAATTTATAATTATTGCAGACTGACTTTTGTAAAAAATATAATTTTATTTTTGTTATAATTTTTTACTGTTATTGTTATTTTTAATGTTATTTTTAATGTTATAAAATATGAGATTTTAAAATTATACGAGATAATACTTATTTATATTTTTGTGTGATACAAAAAGCATTTTTGTTAAATTTTTGAATTTATAATTATTGCAGACTGAGGACTTTTGTAAAAAATATAATTTCATTTTTGTTACAATTTTTTAATGTTATTGTTAGAGGTACTATTTAAAAACTCATGGGTATACAATTTAATAAATTGGATTGTAAATCGTATCAATAATTTACGATATAAAACAATGATAAATTTGTGTTTAGTATATATCGTTGACAAGGAACCACAATTTCAAAAATAAATTTTCATTTCTTTAATAGTATTATATTGCAATTTCAACATTTATCTTAAGGAGTACAATTTAGCATACTTTCTCCTATTATATATATTATTATTATATTATCAAATTTTATTTTATATATTTTATTTTATATATTATTATATATATTATATATGCACAGAAAAAAAGGAATCCTTGATTCAAGTATATTTTTATTCTTGAACGCTATTTGATTGATTTAAGCATAGAATGCTCTTTGTAATCACAAATTTTTATTTGCCTTAATAATAAATAAGTTTGTGTGAAGTATATTTTATCCTTAAGATATATTCTTGTTTTAAAAATCGTATATGGTAAAAACAAACTTAGTCACATTTGAACTAAGAATTATTATATTTATTTGAAAGTACCGCTTATATCCGATGCACACTTGTCACTTGTCCTTGCAATATTTATAAGTAAATTTCAGCTTCAACCAAGAATATTTTGCACTTTGTTTTAAGGATAAATTATCCTTTATCCAAAATTATTTATATTTGGTGCTATTATAAGGATAAAATATACTTGAATCAAGGCATATTTGCATTCTTTCAAGGATACTGTTTTTTCTGTGTGTATATTATTATAATATATATTTTATATATTATTTATATTTTACGAAAAAAAGTATTGGCGCATACACACAATGTAAAAAAGAATTATCTTGATTTAGATAAGAGTTTACATGCAGATTTAAATAAAAAATTTAAAAAAAATTCCTAATCCCCCGGTTCACATCAACAACTCCCAGAGTTCAGTTTTCGTGAGACACTATATTTTCGCACCGGGGGCACGGTAATGGACATAGTTTGTCGGTAATGTCCGAGACTAATTCCCGTGTTATTTCATTAACGTCCCGCAGGTCCCGAGGGGTTAAAGCTTCTACGCCAGCCGAGGGTTGCCACTATCGCGCCGACGCGCACCGCTATATAACTAGTGCTCTTCCACCCTCCTCCCTCTTTCCGCCGGTCCTTGGAACTCTAGTTTTCGGAACTCGTATCGGGCGCGTGTCAAAGGGGTGAGAATTTACGAGATGAGTGCGCCGCGCGAAAAGGCCGATTGATAGCCCGAGCCTCGTGTATGTATGTACGCGCCGCCTTGAAACAATGCCGACAAGTTTACGGTGTGACGGGAACACGCAGACCCCCGTTATAACGCGCATAATTTTACCCTGGGGGTAATAGATCGATATACTCGCTTTGTTCTCGTCGATGTGTCGCGACGCCCAAACCGATAATTCACTAATTGAACACTCTCGATCGCGCGATAGATTTTTTCTCAATTATACTTCATAATTTTTTATATATTATTTTATTTATATTATATGTTATACATATATTATATAGGTATTATATTGCATTATATATTATATTGTATATTATATATTATATTATATATTATATATTATATATTATATATTATATATTATATATTATATATTATATATTATATATTATATATTATATATTATATATTATATATTATATATTATATATTATATATTATATATTATATATTATATATTATATTATATATTATATTATATATTATATATTATTATATATTATATAGTGTATTACATATAAAATTTATAATAAGTATATAGTATATATTATATGCTATTATATATATTATAAAATTATTACACAATAGGAGAATTAATATAAGTATGAATACATTATAAATTATAAATTATATTATTGTTTTCTACTGATATATTTAACAATATAAGTAATTTTCGAAGACTTAACAAGCATTTCGCAGCGATTGCGCTTTTAATTCATTACATTTGTTGTTTTAAAGACAAAACAGATTTTGAGAAAATGGCGATAGAGTATAAATTTACTATATTTAACATACGCTAAAGAGTATGTACAATTTTCTTAACTTATATTTTATCTTTAATGCGTTCTACTTAACTCAACTTTTTATATAATGTTTATATAATGTTACTATAACATTAAATTTATAATTATGTCTTGTGTTTTATCTTCAATTTCTTTTATTATATATGTATATTTAAAAATTATATTGCATATATCTTTAAAAAATTCAAAATTTATTGTCAATTGACATTATTCGGCAGTGTTATCCAATTATTCTAAGTTGTTAGGCGAGTTAGGGCGCTTGAGGGACTAAATTAAGACATTCCGCGCGACAAATCTCCTAATTTAGTTTTTTGTACCATGTTACATTACTATGACATTAAATATTAATAAGATTTAATTTATAATTATATCTTGTGTTTCATCGATCTCTTTACTACTATACATCATACTATAAATTTAATACTACTATTTAATTATATCGCTTACGTATTTTTGAAAGATTCACAAATTATTGTAAATTCAATGACTAAAATATTATTATTCGCGACGCGTATCAGGCTATCAATAAATTTGGAACTTTAATGTTATCTTGCGTCAAAATATATTATGTCGAATAATCCGAGCAAAATTCTCCGTATCTCTCAATAATCGGCATAGTTGCCAGGCAAAAGCTATAGAGCGTGAAGTGGCGCTTTCAGTCGGAGACCCGAATTGATTTGTCGAAGCGGATTATACGATTAGGCGATTAGGTGAACTACTGCGGCGACGAGGGTCAAATGATTGACATCGCGCGACAAGAGTATAATGAGAGAAAATTATTTCTCCGCCCAAATCGAGGAAAAACTCGTGTCAATCAGATACGAATTAGATTATTATTATATGAAGAGCAAAAATATACAGATGAGTATCAAAATTGGTAATTTCGTATATATGATTTATTATATGATCAATTTTGACATTGACGAAAGTTATTTTTTAAGTTAATGATATTTAGATATTAACTTGATGATATATTTAGATACGTATTAACTGAAATGCGCGTAAGATAAGAAATGCCTCATACTACATAAAAGTATATATCTTTATAAAATTTTATGAACTTATTAAATATGAATATCATAAAATTAGTGTTAAATTGATTTTAATACAAATCCTTTTTTAAAACAATTTTAATAAAATAATTTCTAATATTTTCAAGTTTTTTTTACTTTTTTTTGTCAATTTTATTTAATATTGATTTTATAGCCAACAAGAAAAGAGAAGCATTTTAATTATTATATTTTAATTATTATTAAAAATAATAATTGCGGTAAAACTATACGCTCTGCAAACCAAAATGTAATCATTAAAATGCGCATTATACAATGTATAGGAAGTTCTTGCTTTTGTTATATGAGAATTGGAAAAATAAAATAACGAATTCTATACAAACGTTATTGTTGAAATAATTTTACATTATTTACACAGATTTATATATATATATATATATATATATATATATATATACATACATATATAAATATATTTTGTAATTTCATTACTTTTATTTTTTTACATGTATTTTTTTACATTAATGTTATACAAAGCTAAAACTCAAAATTTTGTTAATTAAATGTAAAAAATTAAAATAAATGAAATAGTTACATTGATGTAATAATATAACAACTAGAATATGAAAGATATTCTTTGTCTTAATTTTTAACATATGATATGCTCATAATTATTTTTATTATATTTGAAAATAAAAACTTTATGATGATTTCGATGCTTAATTTAAGAATTATTATTAATAGAAAAGAAGAAAGAACTAAGAGACAATAGAATATGTAAAATCTGTTTTACTTTTGATCGAAGAATTTTTTTTTTTTACAAGGAAGAAACTGACAGAATTACTTTGTACGTATATAAGATAAATTGAGACGCATTAAGAAAAAAAGAGACGTCAATGCTGGAAGACTACATTTTTCTCCTCCCAACGGTGTGAGTGCGTCTCGGCAGTGTTATCCAATTATTCTAAGTTGTTAAGGCGAGTTAGGGCGCTTAAGGGACTAAATTAAGACATTCCGCGCGACAAATCTCCCAAGAATCTCAATTAACTTCTCTAGGAGCGCCGGTACTTTAATTAACTGTTTAATTTCGTTTAATTTGCATTCGCAATTGCATAAGCCAGGCTGAGTACCGTCACTGCGTTGCATTTTCTTGCAAAACTAATGAAAAACCCTCGGAATATATTTGAATTATATCGAAAAATACAAGATGTCCCTCCGTTATGTTATAAAGAAAATGCCATTTATTTTCCTTTTCACAGATATATTAGTATACAGTTTCAAACGCTTCTGTACTTTGTGTGAAATTGCATCTTTTTACGTTTTTCATCAGAGCTGCTTCTGATAATTTTGAAGATTACTCTTTAAAAAAAAGGAAAATTTTTTTATTTGCATAATCAAAATTCTTATGTTGAAATTTTTAATTATATAGTTCCATATCCTACATACATTCATTAAATTACACTTATTAAAACTAGAAAGCATAAAAAAAAAAACGTATATATCTTATCAAATCAATATAAACTTTTTGCAGTTATACGTGCATATATTTATTTAGAATAGAGTGAATAGTAAACATTAATGAATTTCAATAATCGATAATTAAAAAAATACCGTATTATAATTTTCAACAATTTCATAAGATTATAATAATTATAAACATATATTTTTCTTAAAAAAATAGAAGTTTTTAAAGCATAAAAAAATATTATATTATATGATAAGTGCTTTTATATATATAAACAAAAAAGAATATTCTTTTTTGTTTGAAAAATTTTTCTCTAACTCCTATGGTTTCAAAAATATTCTAAAAACTAATTCTTATTGTAGTCTGTGTAGTTTATGCAGTGTGTTTATTGTAATATGTGCACAATTTTGGAGACACATAATCTACAAAAGAAAAATTACAGACAAAAATTTGTTACATATTAGTTATAACTTACAAAAGAATTCTTTTGTAAAAAATTTGAGGTAATCTTTTTAAAGTAGAATTATTAAAATAATATTAATAATCATATAACTATAACATTGTTTTGTAAATAATATTAATACAAATTTAAAAATTATTTTGTTTATAAAAATACTAATCTTATCAATATTATTAATATTATTACAATTATGTCAATAAATTATTACACATAATAAATATTAATCTCGTTGTAAAACTAAACTAAGATTCTCTAAATTTTAAATTTATGTCGATAAATATAATGTTTTGATTGTGTTAACACATTGTGTGTTAATATATGAAAAATGTATTAATATATAGAAAATATATATAAACATACAATTTTAAGCAGTATTTTGTTTATATTCGTACATTTGAATAATTTTATTATAATTTATTTTGGTTCCAAATAACTTAATATCTGCTATAGTACATATTTATACTTTATTTAAAGAATAATGTTTTATGAAGAATTGTAATTATTAGTTTTATATTCTTCACACTATTGTAAAATAATAGTTGTATGATTCTGTTTAAAAATTTAAGATAATTTTAAAATTTTAGAAAAAAATCTTTGATTTCTTAAAATTGTAAGTAATAACTAATATATATAAAGCAGATCATTTTTTTGTCTGTAACTTTCTTCTTCAGATTATTGCAAGTGCCTTATCATGCGGACATTTGTGCGATAAATAGTTTTTAATAAATAAATATATATATATATATATATATTACTTTATTTTACTTTTATTATAAAATTATTTTATTTGCATTATACATTACATATTATTTTACGTAAAACGGAACAACTGCACAATTGTTTTCGAAAATTACAAATTCTATCTTGCATCAATCGAACGATACTCTTTCACGAGAATTTTATTTTCTATCAGTTTTATTGCGGTAATTGGCGCTCACAAGCCACTTATTCGTGGTCGTGCAAAAAATCGCATATTCTCGTGCGCAAATTTATGCAAACGTAGTCGGCGCCGCGAGTCTCTTATGTGTAGAGAGACGCGCGCGGCACTTTTCTCGGAAACAAAGCGCGCTGACGAGTTTGTAAACCCGCTAATTTGTTCAAGACTTCTTGCACTCGAGCGCTATCACGCGGACACGATCAAACACGCGCAAACGTATACGTATGTATACACCAGGGTTGGGAAGTAACGAGTTACTTGTAACGAAGTTACAGTTACAATTACTTTTTTTCGGTAACTATAACTTAACTTCGTTACTTTTCTCCATCTGTAACTGTAACTGTAACTTAGTTACATTTTTTTAGTAACTAGTAACTATTTTAATAGTTACTTTATTAGTTACTTTTTTTGGAAACATGCGCTAAAAGTATTGTTTAAGTATGGTAGCCGTTATATTATTAAATTAAATTTTGATAACAGTAGCATATGGATCTTTATATGATTTAATCTTTTACCTAAAATTTTCATTTTGTGTACATAAAATAATATAACACATAATTAAGATCGACCAATCACAGTCAAATATTTAAAAAAATTCTTAAAGGTAATAATTGATCGATTTGCTTGCGACTTTGCGATTACCATTTAGTAACTTACTATAACTATTTTTACTGTTGTATATAAAGGTCATTCATACATTGATGTTAATTGCAAAGTCGCAAGCAAATCGATCAATATTACATTCAAGAATTTTTTTAAATACTTGACTGTAATTGTGCATAAAATGTAAGCTCCTTATATTTAAAACAATGTATAATTATTTTTAAAAAGTAACTGAAAAGTAACGACTCGTTACTTTTAGAGTAACTGTAACTGTAACGAGTTATTTTTTAAAATCGGTAACTTGTAACTGTAACTAGTTACTTTTTCAATGAAATAACTGTAACTGTAACTAGTTACTTTTACAAAGTAACTTTCCCAACCCTGGTATACACATGTAGGGAAAAGCTGCTAAATCGTACCCTCTAAGGTAAATATTAAAATTGCAATAAAACTTTCAAAGAAATGACAAACCTTTTGTATTTGATACAATAATTTCTTGTCAAAGATGTATATATTATTGTGGTAAATATTAATCAGAGATTCTTATAAAATTCTTCCATATTGTTCCGCGATTACCATGATTTTTAAGATAAATTCTAAGATAAAATTCTCTCTGTGTACAAAAGATCCCAGTTCGCAACAAAACATATTTATAAGAATGGCATATTTATATAATATAAAATTTCCTTTAAAAATTAAAAAAAAATATTTTTTCTATTACACAAAAATATAATTGTTCATATAAATATAAAGAAGAAAACTAACGCCTAAATACACAAATAAATAGTCAAAGTGAATAAAAAATAATTTTAAAACATTTTCGACTTTTTTTCAACGCTTCCATATACAAGATAAATAAAATGAAAAATATTCTTTAATAATAAATTTAATTGTCTAATCTTTCTCAATGCGATAGCATATACATCGGGTACGGGGTATCAAATATTACATGAAAATCACAAAAAATAAATTTATGAACGTCGCTTATCAACGGATTGCTTGAGAAGAAAGTTTGAAATATTTTAATTCTCTGTTTATATATATATATATATATATATAAGAAATACAGTGGAAATATTATTTAATAAACGGCATTATTTAGCATATTTTCCTCTGTGAAACGAAGCTTACATGTATAGTACGTGTGAAGGGCACGATCACCCACACTTTTTTGAAGTACTAATCGGTATCGATCTGCACTCGCAAACGCACACCACGTATCGCGCGTGTATGCCATTCCGCGCTCCTTTTTTCCGCTCCGCGGGTTTTTCAGAGGAAACCATTTCGTTTCAGAGGCGTGACTGCGCGCGAAAATCAACGACGAATGTCTGACTACGCATCTAGGGTTGAAACGCGGATATGCGACTCTGAAAATTTCCGACACTTTCGACATTGACATGCGCGAATATGAGGAGCATATATAGTTTTTCCAATTTCAAATTTTGGTTAGCAGATACATTTTTTTTTCAACTGATAGGTTATGTTGAGTTTGTTCAATTTAGCGTGAGTTTGTTAAATTTTTGAGTTTTGACATGCGCGATGAACATGAGCAGTATATAATTTTTTTCACTATTGAATATAAATTTTGGCATGAAATGCCAGTTTTTTAACTGTTAGTTTATGTTGAGTTTATTATGTCACATTTTCGAATTTTGACATTACATTTTTCTCGTGTATGAATTTCAGAAATTTAAATAATCAAATTTAATAAAAAAATAAGATAAATTCTTATGTTGTATATGTTATATAAATTCCTTACTTTTTTTTTATATAATACATGCATAATCTCATTCCGGAAACTATTGAGAAAAAGTGAAAACAAATGTGAAAAAAGATTACAACAAATTTAAGCACATTTTTATACTTTTAATCATCATCTTTCAAATGAATCATTTAAAGCGAATGAAAAAGGTTTTTGCATCATCGAAACTAAATCGATTAATTCAGTTGAATACAGTTTCAAAAATATAATTAACAATTTTTTGAAAAAGTTATTTTTTACAAAATATAATAAAAGATGTCTGAAAATTTTTGAAATAAAAAATTGCACAAATATCGATAGTGATAAACTGCAATTTTTTTATAATGATAATTTATACTTATTGGGGTAAACCTTTTTACATATAATTGACACAAGTTTACACTAACAGCGCAATTAATAAATTAAAAATGTAGAAATTTAGAAATAAATTTACAGCAACTATACATACGCACTGTTTATTTTGAAAATAGTGTAAGTCCATTTTCGAGAAAATCGACAATATTGTTTCTATGGTTATAAATTAAGGTTAGATTTTTGTTTATAAAATAATTCTTGAGAGAAACAAGAAAAAGTGGACTTATACTTTCTAAACGACTCATGTATTTATAATAGCATCTAAATATATCAAGATTAATTCTAGATACAAAAATATTGATTTTTCCTTGATATTTCTTTAATCTCATTAATATCATAAAATTGTATGTAGATTTATTTATTTTCATCAAATCGCAAATCAAGTAAGAAGATTCGATACAAATAAAAAACAAAGGATAGAAAAAATCTCGTAAAAAAGAAAAGAAAAGAAATGCATTGTTCGGAATATTCCGAGATTTGCGTACGCAAATTATTTGATTCTCACGCCTTCCGCATGCTTCGGGGCGTCGCATCACACTCGCGTCTCGAATTCGAAGCTTTTTCGGATCGTTTGAAGTCAGCAATCAACTAAATTGCCTATCAACGCCTGAGAAGCCCGTTCACGCACTTCCCTTTTCTTCCTTCTTCTTCCTTTTTCTCTCTTTCACACACGTGCCTTTCTCTTCCTTCCTTATTCGTTGTTAGTATTATCGTTATATAGCTTTCTATTTCTATATACACTGTAAAAAAATATGTAATTTATTACACAAAAGTATGTAAAATTACATAAATAATAAGTGTAAAATTACACGATAAATGATAAAAATGTTTACCTTTTCATTATTTATCGTGTAATTTTACATTTATTATTTATGTAATTTTACATATTTTTAATGTAATTTTACAAAATTTTTTTACAGTGTAGACAGATTCTTTACTGCGGATGTTTTTATCTTCTCACATGGCATTATAATATTACATCTCATAAGGCAGGAAATCAAATATTACATATTTTCATAGTTAAATATAATCTCTATCGTGCCAAATTGAGAAAATTATAGTTCACCGTAATTTTAATAGATTTAATGATTATAAAAATATGCCAATAAATAAGTGTTTATGTATTTCGTTGTTAGATATTCTCTTTTATTATAGTTTTACTGTAATCTTTATAAATAAAAATATTAAAATTGTGTGTGTATGTGTGTGTGATTATAATAATTTTTATAGTTAAATAATCCTTTAGTTTAGACATTGACTTTAATTCTGATATCGATCTGTTCTTTTAAAGAAGAGAATAAACTGTAATTAAATTAATTAGTGATGGAATTACATTTTTTAATTTATCAAATCCAATGGCTTAGATATTTTTAATATATCAAATCCAATAGCTTAGATATTTTTAATATATAATTGCTTTTACGTGTGATTTTTCACATATACATGCATTATTTCTTTTATATAAAAGAACTTGAAAATTTTGAATATACTATCTAACAGAGTAGATGCGTTGTCAAGAATAAATTTTTAGATTTCTTTATAAATTTGAAATTGCATTTTGGTCAAAGATTGATGTAATAATAATTAAAAAACACAAATTTTTGGATTAAAAAAATTTTGATCATAATTATATTATTAAACAAAGATCGTAATATTATAAAAACGTAATATTATAAATTATATTAAAATAGTATTAAAAACACAAATTGAACAGTTGGTAATCTAGCGATAATAAGTCTTAGTCTGTGCTCTCGTCTTTAAGCCTTAAATTTTAAGACAAAAACGAATGAATGGAACACATCAAATAAATGCTGTGAGGTGCCAGAGTGACATTTGAATGGAATGGTAGATCTTTTATGTTCTGTCTGGAACTCGACACCTGAAAATCGTTCTCAAAAATTCGTTCTACGCGAAATTTCCAACGTTAAATGATAATATAATGCACTATGTTAAAGCTATATGTTTTGTGAAATCAAAATATGTTACACATAGAGTGTGTATGCGTGTGTGTTGTAACTTTTATTATACAATTAAACATTTAAACTAATATAAGTACAATTTTTATAATTTAATATATTTGTATAATTTAATATACATATAATTAAATTTTTCAAAATACTATATAAAACAAACATTAAACAATGCTCATTTGTATGAAATATGTAATGAAAAAAAGAAATTAATGAATTCTTGAAAAAAGAATTCTCTATGTGTATAAATATATACAAATCTTTTTCTTATATATGAATATATTCAATATATATTTATTATTTTTGTAAATTTATTCTGTGTACTTTTTATTCGATAATTAAAGGCCAATATTGTATTTACAGTATAATTTCACGTACAACATGTATAAACACATACATACAGAAGCAAGATAATATATTTACGTAAATAGTATTATATATGTGTATGTAATAGTAATAGAATTCTAATTTTTAATTTTATATGTTTATCTTTTATTAATTATTAAAATAATAATTTAGTTTTATTTCTTTACTTTTCCATAAACTATAATTTAGAAAATTATAATTTAATTGTTATAATAAATAAGTAAAATATAATATTTAATGTTTAGGAATATTATTATAGTATATATACATATATGCTTCAACAATATTTCAGTGTTATGTTTAAAATATTAATATAACTTAAAAACAGGTTGAGAACAGTTGTATGACGGACGGCCAGTTTTGTCGATGGTCTTTGTATTTTGGTGAGACATTGCACAGGCCTGCCTAACACTCAACTCATTATACCACTAATTATTTATAACGTTGGAAATTATTCTGACGAAAATAAATCAATTCCCACAGCGTGTTCTCGTTTTTTTTATCCTCTCTCTTTCTACTTCTTTTCTTATTTCTAACATCATGAAAGCATGCTTCTCTTTTCAAGAGAAGCTGTTTACACTATCTTCGCGTTATTATCAGTATTACATTACGTGTTATTTATTATTTTATTAATGATATTAGAATATAAATATATATTATATCATAACTTGATTTAGAACGTCTTATGATGTTGTTCGACACTTAATTTCTATATGTTTTTCTATTTTTCTATTCCTTTTTTAAAAGATTTCTGATATTTATAGTTTCTTTTGCACCTTGCTTTAGGTTTTCTCTCTTTCGACACTCAACTACAAATAATAATTTCATTACTTTTATAAATAGTTTACTTTTTGATATATCCGTCTTATTTATTTAGTTCCTTCATGAAATTCTTATCGATTTTTTGATATATAATATCTATGTCCACAATTTATAGTTCTGTCTTCCATTTTTTGTTAATTGCTACGTTTGTTCTGTATATAGAATAAATTATTTTTTATTATAGTTTTGCAGATGTTACATTTATATTTTTTTTTATAATACTTGTGTATCTAAAGCAATTGTTGAGACAAACGATGATTTTCTTTTTGCTTGAATAATTCTTTTCTCTATTTTCTTGTTATCCATTTTGATTGTGTCAAAAAAAACTTCCAAGTAGGTGTACTTCTGATATTGTGAGATTTCTAAATTGCTTCTAGATAAAGATTGCTTGATTTTTCTCTAATATAAAGATATTTAGTTATCTCAGTATTAACTTTTAATTCCCCCCCTTTTTTATCAATTTGTGCATAATAAAAAACAACGTAGATTTAAGAAAATAGACAAAATACAGTAATCTTGCCTAAGGCTTTTATTTACTGAGATTTCTTTAATAAAAAGCTTATCAATCTTAATTCTCGATGTCATATTGTTATAAAAATTCTTCAATGCATGAATAAGTGTATAATTTATATTTAATTCTTCCAAAACTTGCCAGAATTTTATTATTAATATTGTATCGTATATCTTTTACAAATCTTTAAATGTAAATCTATTAATCTGTGAACGTCTCTATTTATTGCTATTTTCTTTTCAATAATTTGCGAGACAAAATACGTCGCCTATGCAGGATCGCTTGCTTTATTCTCCTGGATTTTCTTTTCAATCAGATACCTTAACATTCTACGATATAATTTCATTATGCTTGCGTAACATATATTCTGTTATAATAGATAGCATATTTGTTATACAGGCTGTTTTCTATTCTTCCGAAAAAAGATGCTTATTGATGCACAATTAATTAAAGACGTAGGTTATCATTTTAACTAATTTTGAAATTCTTTTAACATCTCCGCACAGATGCCTTCAAGTCCATTGGCCTATTTATTTTTAAGACACACATAAAAGCTCTATTGATAATATCAATCTCTATTTTTATTTCATTTCCTACTATTTTCATTTAGTGTGTGACAAATTCATTATATTGTTATCTAAATATGTTTAATCAATTTCCTGTAATTTCTTGTAATAATCTTTCCATGTTTCAGGTTCTACAATTTGTATTTATATCTTTCTTTTTTATTTCTTTCAATAAGTATTAATTTTTTTGCATTTTTATCCTATATTCTTATTGATTTGTATCTTTTATCTTATGTCTTTTTTAACACTATTTTAACACTTTTTTAAATTATTTATATTTATTTGGAATTATCGCATATGAAATTCATTAACAATTAACTACGTTTTTAAATTTATTGAATAGTTATGTCAAAATAGCCAATATATGTAGAGAAAATGAATAACTAACAATTTAATATATGAACAATTTTATATATAAACTATTATTATAGAATATATTAAATTATATACTTATAAAATGCACAAACAGATCCTTACTAACTAATAAGGAAATAACTATTTTACGCTATAAGAGAAATAATTTCAAATTACAACATGTAAAACAGTTCAAGTTTTTGCCCGTGAATGCATCAATTTGTGCTCAATTTAGTGGCAAATCAGAAACTCGGCAAATAAAAGTCTTCTGCTTTGAGTGATGGATATTCGAGTGTACTCGGTTAGGGTTTGTGTGTTATTATTGGGAATGTAAGATAGAGCTAAGAGCAGCTGACGATTGAATACAGTTTTTCCGAAAAATTCCCCCGGATTCTTGGCGTGTACACAATACGGCCGACGGCGCGCGTGGACACGCGACACAAAGATGTGTCGATTTTCAGTAACTTGATCTTGAGTGGCTCTCTGTTAAGTGATAGCTATAAGTGGCAGTTAAGTGCTTGTTTCACGCCAGAACGACGATACGCCTATTAATTTACTTCATTGCTTGTGAAACACAAGGGGTCATAAGTTCAATCTTGTCCACAATTACCGTTCACGATGCACATATATATAAATATATCAAATAAAGACAATGCATTATGATTATATGTCGATTAGAATTAGCTTTTTGTTTTTTTTTAATAGCAAATACAGGTTGCTTCGCTGGTATTTAAAAAATTAAATAAATGTCAAAATATAGCATTGCCATCAGCGATTAGTCTTATCGTTAAGCAATATTTTTATTAATTATTGTATATTACAATATTGTAGAGAAACTATGATTGTATTACATTATAACTTATTAAACTGATTAAAACATTATAGATCAAAGAGAAGTATTATATAGATCGAATAGAAGAGTATTGCGTTGTATTGCTTTTAAGAAGTATAAAGTTCTTTGTTTGAAATATTAATCGTATCTAAGGTATAAAATCACAAAATTCTAAATAATCTATTATTCATCATTATCAGTTAAGAATCTGATTCTCCCTGAAGAAGTGAGCTAAAATGTTCACGAAATGTTGAAATTAAACAAAAAGTCTACGCGTTTAAACCTGAAAACCAATTCCAGTAATCTATTATTTATATTTTCAATCAAAAAGAAAAAGGGATGTAGATATGGGTTCAACTGATAGATAGTTACTAAATATTGTGGTATTACTTAAATAAATTGCGTCACTGTTTTATAAGATTAGTATTTTATTCTATGGCTTATACTTTTAATAAACATACAAAAAAGAACAAACAAAGTTTCTAATGTATCCACGCATTTATACGTCTCCTTTTTTCTTAGAGTACCAACCTAAAAAGGAAGAACCTTTTTTCTGTAGGACGAAACAAAAAAAACTCATACTAAAAGAAACTAACTTAATACTAAATGTAACTACATATAAACTTTAGTTAATACTAAAGTCTACTAGTGACTTTTTACTTTAACACTAAAAATCGAAGAATCAAAATCATCGACTTACCATGAGGTGGTGTGTGTTGAGTCGGGCTGTGCTGATGATGATTCGCAGTTACAGCCGTACCAGGAAGTACGTGCTGCGCATGTGCCGCAGGATGTAGATTGACGCCGGGCGGCGATGCCGGAAGTTGGCCCGATTGATGTACCTGATGATGCGGTACATGGTGAGCCGGGTGGGGATGGGGCGGCGGTAGAAAGGCGGCCGCCACGGCCGCCTGCGCATTCAGGTAGGCCATCCTCGAGGCCGTGAGATTGCCCAGATTCCCCAGATTTCCCAGATTCCCCAGATTGCCTAAATGATTTAAGCTGGGCATGTATTCCCATAATTTCGAGTGATGAGGCGCGGCCGGGGCGTAGGAAACCGCCGAGACGCCGGCGGGCGGCGAGTCCTGCGGGGATCCGCGATCGGTCCCGCTCCTGTTTCCGGTACCATCTAGGCCCAGCAGCTCTTGAATCGCGAAAGCCGACCGTTGCTGTTGTTGCGGCATCTTCGTGTTCCTTGACTGAGAGTCCCACGAGGTTCAAAGCAACATTCTTCGCTGTTTGTTCACGGGAACCGAGTGATCTGTGTCGATCCTCGATCCACGAATTTCACGATAGGCACGTATATGAAGATACAGCAGGCGGATATTGGGTTGAAGCCGTCGGCTGACATAAATGTGCACTTTCGAAAGAACGAACTTATATATCTTAGCTTTGCGTGATTATTTGTTCCGGGTGATTATAAGGATTAGGTCTTCTAGGATCGTTGTTCGGTTTCCTCGGAAGATTCTTCCGACGTTGAAAACTTAATCGAAGATAATCGTTGTATATTTCTTGGATTCTAATTTAACTGGTATTAGTTTGTAACTTAACCACGTAAATCAGTAAATATGTTAAAAAATTCTTGCAATTTTACAATAAGTTGATGTTAGTTTCAGTAGGATTTGTTGAAAAGTTGTCAGAAAGACAACGTAATAAGATTTTTGAATCTGATAGATTCTGACATCACTCTTTGCGACGGTTGTTGTCGTTACAAGTGTGTTTCTGAAGTTAGGAAATATTTGCTTTAAGGCCGTTTAAAACTTAATTCTTTGGTGAAGTCATATTATGTGTAATTCGTGAAAGAAGGCCTAGCGATGCGTATATCTAACAAATTATAAGGTATTTTCATATATATTTATGAAAACTAAGCTTTCTTAGCGAATACAATATAACGTACTCAGCAACGACAGAATTTATAATTTATTTCGATTTAACTTTGTTATGCGTGGAAGATAATCACTAGCAAACGATCTTCCTTGTCAATGTTTCGTTGACCAGCGGCAATGAGAACAATACCGTTCCGTAAATAGAATACGAGAAAATCCTATTTATTTTTGCCCATATCGTGACAACGTACTCCTGTGTTCTCCATTTCGTTGAAATAAATATTTCGTTGTGATCAGGTACAGATTACTCTATCTGTCGTTTGTCACGACACTATTTCGTACGCGTACATATATGCGATGATTTTTCAGTGTAACTCGAAGCTTTGTCTCTTCTTTCGACATTAATATTAAACAATACACACAGAGAGTGTCGCACATAGTAGTCAAGTTTCACTCATAGAAACATGTGCAAGCTTGAACGAATCGTCCCGTGCTTTGCAAATCATTTTATTTTATTTTTAAAGAGAAAGAGAAAAAGATTTCAAAGATAACTGTTGAGATTTGACTTTTCAGATACGATTGGGATAACACCGACACATTGAAACCTATGATGGTAATTACGTCCTGAGAAGGGCGCAAACAGGACGATCCGAAAGTCAAATTTAACACTATCCCAACTGTTTTGAACGGGATTCATCGACACTCCCGATAAAAAACCCAAGTATGTCTTGGGGACATTTCTAACACAGATTATATCCAGAATCTTTCTATATGTTCATACAATCCCTAAGTTCATACAAGTCTAATGTCCATACAATCTCTCTCCCCGATGACTGATATCATGCTACTGTGTAGCGTCAAATGGGTATGTCTTCGTGGATTAGGTATCACAAAATGATTTTTTTCAGATATTCTTGAACTGTACGCGAAACCCGTAGGCGCCTTTGTTCAAGATCCAACTCTGCTGAAGTACGCCCGCGGACATTAACTTTTCTTCAATCAACACCCGATTGCGACTCCGTCATTTTCAAAGGAGGCTAATGATAAGTGAATATCGCGGCGGTAGATTGCTTCGGTATGGGTATATGGTCCCGATATAGAGCAGCGTGTTTGCCGTTCGTGGCGCAACCGTGTCGTCCTCGCGGTGTTGGGCAACTGAGCCGTCGTGCAGCGCGGGGTTGTGCTCGGCTGTGCACGACGGGCTAACGAAGAAAGGAAACCCCCCCCGGGGGCGGCTGGGTACTACGAATGGGTACACGAACCCACACACGTACCCTTTGGCGCGCGTGGAGGGTGGTGTTTTGCCCCACTTGCCTGGCCCTTCTCCTCCGCCGTGCCCGCAGACTCGCTTCCCTCTCTACCTCCCCCGGATCTTTCTACCCTCCGTCCTGCGATCCCTTGCGTACCTGGGCGATAAAGGCGCCTCCGCTACTTTACGCGTCGGCAGTGGCCGTCTCGTATCGCGGATTGGTCGGCTTTTTGAGACGGCCAGCCAAGTAGACATAGCCCTAGTTACCAGCGAGAAGGTGGGGTCTAGCAACGTCGACGCCTCGACGTGGCTACGCCTACGGCGGGAGCGGTTCACCATGGAGAAAAGAGGGATTTTTCGCGCTCGGCAACAATCGTGAGATACTTGGAGAGCTCGAACGACGCGAGCCAACCGTGAATAAACACGAGCCTGGATCATGAGGTGGTAAAGTAAGAGTCAGCCTGTGACCTCTTATATTTTCCTTCAATCTTTCTTTTTATTGTCATTATCTTTATATATATACGAATTGTTATTAGTATTATTATTATTTATTAAAATTTTATCATTAATATTATTATTATTATTCTATTTGTGTGACATTTACATTTGTTATTCTATTGATTTTTTTGTGTTGTTAATATTATAGATGTACAAATAGATTTAATTAAATTATAAATTTGCAAGATCGATGATAATTTTCAATAAATGATGTTTCATTTTTACATTTAAAATTCAGTTAAAGCTGAGAAGAGAAAAATGATCATTTATCTTATACATTATAATTTTTTATATACATGATGTGCAACAATGCATCGTGCAAAGAGAAATGTCACAAATAGGATTTTAATATAATATATGATAATAATTAGGCAAATAATTTATTAATTTGTTGTTAGCGCAGATCTAATAATAGCTAGATTTATTAGATTATTTGGATTCATGATGTGATGAAATTGTTTATTTAATTAATTGACAACATGAGCTGAAAATGATGTAGATCGTATTGAATTCATTGCACTGCCATTATATCATAAGCTATCGGTATTTTCAGGTAATTACAAATATATGCTCTCTTGTTTCTATTGTTAAATAATTCATCAGTAATATTACAGAATTACGAATATCATATATTACAATAGATATTATAATAGATTTTATTTGGAAGGCACTTTCCATAAGTATCAACTATATACATAAATATACTTTAAGTATACTTTAAGTATAATCTTTTATTGCAATATTGATATTCATACTACCCTAACTTTTTTTAAAGCGTGATCTAATTTTTGTTATAATAATAACAATAATTTCATTTATTGTTTATAAATTAATTTTTATATAATTATGCTTATTTACGCAATTATAGATTAAAGTTATATTTACAGTATGTACATGTTTTAAATTTTACTAAATAATATCATCAATTATTATTGAGATACATAGAGGATACTAGATCTGGATATTTAGCATTGTTGACCTACACACATACACATACCGCATCTTGCGAAGCAACGATTGTGGCGTTGTGAAACTGGCTTTCGTTCGGAGCCTTTATTAATACTGTGGGAGTGGTCTGGGCACCGGCCAATCAGAATACGCCACTTCCAACCCTCATTGGCCAGGATACAAATCGATTTATAACTCACTCCGATGGTGAGCGAGAGCGGATACACGCCCTTAAAGCCGTTCTGCTTAAGGTCGATTCTTCTCGCAAGCTCTTCAACATCACCAATTCAATCGTAGGAAGGTGGTGAGCTTGGTGGTGATTGCTAACCAGGAAGGGATAGTGGGAAGGGTAGAAACTTCTGATCCCCGACCAGATTTCTGATAACATCAGATAATATTTTTTTCAAAAGCCTCTAATGTGCGATCAGATCCGAAATCAAAATTAAGCCATTTTTGAGAAACGAGATTTTCTCATCCTTAGCGTTATTTCTCTTTTCTTTCTTTCTACTCTTATTATTTTTATCTTCTTTATCTTCTTATCTTCTTATCCTTCTTTTACTTATATATTTATACATATATATATATATATATATATATTATATATAATAAATATTATAGAATATATTAAAATCGAATAATTTTTTAATGGCAAATTAATTAATTTAGAAATCTATTTTTGTCTTTAATGAAAAAAATATTTATTGCAACTTTTTAATTTTTGTTCATAATATACCTATACAGCATTTTATAATACGTAAAATTTTTTAACAGTGAATGAAAGACAAAAATAATGAAAAACAGTTTTCATAAATATAAGATGTTCTGTATCTAGTGAATCATTGACATTCACAGTAGATTTCGGGTGTCATTTAGAGACATTTCCTCAGCAAAAATATCAAGGCACTAATAATTTTTAAATTAGACATATGCGATTGAAAACAAAGGGTTTTTCGTAAACTAAGTCTTGTGGAAATAAAATATTAACAAAACCGCATTCAGTTAATTTCAGAAAGAGTTAATAGAATTTTAATTTAAAGCTCAACAAAGATACATGATAGTAAAATGAGTGTTTTTTAAAAAATTTTTTAATTGCTTATATAATTTAAAAATAATTGATTTTTTGACAGTTTTTTCGAAGGAAAAATTTATTCTAAAGAAAAATCTATTAACTGATAACTAATGTATAGGGTGTTTAACGATTAAACGTTCTAACTTAAAATATAAATTTAAATTTTTAAATGTAACAATATGTCAAAATAAATTACAAAATATTTTATTTATTATTAATTCTTTAATAATTTTATCTTAATACTCTTATATGAATAAAAGAATTGCTGTAATATCATGGAACATTATATGGCTTAATTTAAAAAAGTGATTTTAAAACTACACTTGACACTTCCTTATCTATATCAATTATTTTGATTAAATTATTTCCCTCTTGTAAAATACTATAAGAAGTAAAATATTAAACTTAATTTAATTT
The DNA here is from genome assembly GCF_048542155.1 of Nylanderia fulva. Taxonomy (NCBI): domain Eukaryota; kingdom Metazoa; phylum Arthropoda; class Insecta; order Hymenoptera; family Formicidae; genus Nylanderia; species Nylanderia fulva. Next base: position 528,584 of record NW_028190710.1, on the reverse strand, counting down.
TTAAAATATTTGATTCTATTGATTATTGTATATATACGTATGTATGTGTGGAAGAATAAAAGGACACACGTCTATATTATTTTTATTATTATAATTATTACATATTTTTTTATGTATTACAGTTTTTAGTTTTAAATTTATTATACTTATACATGTAAAAAATCATATTTAATAAATAAATTATAATTAATTAATTATAATAAGTAATAACAATATATAAATTATACTAGTTTATATAATAATCAAGATATAACATTTTTTCGAAATTAATGATGACAGAGTATAAAGTAATATTTAGGTTGCCTTAAATTGTAACACATATGTGGAAGGTCGACATTCTATTCCTTGATGATATTCAAGCACAGTATTTAACGTATACGTAAATGGTTACAGAAAACCTATTTTAAAGCAGCACAATAGCAAAAAGTGAGTGAAGTGAGTAAATAGAGAGGAATTCTGCAAGCTTCTTTACAATCCCAAAGAGTTATCTCGCGCTTTGTTTCGTTGAAAAATCTCCGACTTACCTTTTTCTTTTTTTTCATTCCCTCGGTTCCTAAGAAAGGCATGTACAGAAAAGAACTGGACTTTTCTTCGCGATCTTTTTTTATTTTGTTACTAGCAGCAAAAAATTATTGTATACTTTGCGCTGCATATTTGTATTTGTGAAAGCGCTAACTCCGTGATAGGAGTTAAAGAGAAAGAGAGAGAGAGAGAGAGAGAGAGAGAGAGCGAGAGAGAGAGAGAGAGAGAGAGAGAGGGAGCTTCCGCTTTTGACGTGTCGCTGGTTAGGAAGCTATTGCAGCTACTACTTGAATATATGAATGTACCTTTAGTACTTTGACATATTGCAGTTTATACATATATATTCATGTTATAATTAAAATTTTATATTTTTAATTATAGAAAAAATTCTGCGATGTGTAATGTTAATTAAAAAAAAAAGATAAAATTATCTGTACAGTTTATAATTAATTTAATTACGAATTAATAGCAATCTTAATATATAGTAATGTTTCAAGCGTCTTATATTTTAAATTCTAAAATGACATTTTTAAAATATTGCGATTAATTTTATACATCTTGACAGCATTTGGCTTGAATTTCCTGTCGTTTAGAGTAAATTGTTCTGCTATCATAATTAGATAAATTAACAGACCGTGGGCGGAAGCATCGTGCTCGCACGGAACGTGGAACTATATATTTAGTGAAATGAAAGAAGAATCCAGTTAGCTTAAATCTATTATCGCCGCCTAATTTATGAATTGAATAAGATATAATTATGAAGTAATATTCTTAATTATAATAATTAATAATAATAATTGACTTTTGCAGTTAATAAAATGACAATTACTTTTTTCAAAAAATATATATTTTCTTGTTTCGATATTATTCAATATTTTTAAAGAATCTACAAAAATTTTATTAATCTGCGCAAAAATTATTAATTATTTAATTAATTAATATACATTGTGTGGTCATGTATAATTAATATCATTTAATGCATAGATACCAAAAAAAGTATCCAAACAAATATAAAAATTGACTTTATGTTGCGGTTGTGTATCATTAAATAATTTTGGATATCTAATATTTATTTAATTAAGTTATTATTTTTTGAAACAACTGTTTCTCTTTAAAATTGTATATTATCGCAGTTGTTAAGATTTAAAGCAGAAAACATTCAATTTAAATTGTATCAGTAATTTCTTTTAAATTGCATTTGAAATCTCTAGGCAGTTGTTCGATCCGCATTACGTTGTTTTCAGTAAATCCTATAAAAATTCTATAAGAATTACATATATACATATACATATATAATGAATGTATAATGTAACGAATATTGAAGTAAAAGTCAGATGCTTGTGTATAATCCTACTGAAGGAAGTTTAAACTTTAAAAGAGCACAATTTGTGATATGGAAAAGATGATCTGTATTGCATGATATATACATGCATATATTGCATGAGTTCGAGCACTCGTATCAAACATGTAGAATAGGCTAAATTTATACAGATTTATAATTTATTATAATTTTGGAATCTAATTAAAAATTTTCAACAGATTTATAAGGAATTTTTTCTATTGAAAATTATAATATATTAAAATTTATTTTTCTTTATTGTAAACAAAATAAATCAGGATTTTATTGTTTCTTTTTACAATCTTTTTTGCTAATAAAATATTCTTATATTATCTGCAAAAAATTCTAAAAATGTGTGTGTGTGTGTGTGTGTGTGTGTGTGTGTGTTGATAAATTTCTGCATGATCGCCATTTTAACTAACTTGTTTAACTTATCTTCCTGTATATACATATATAGGGAGAGAGAGAAGAGAGGAGTCTTATGAATTAATTTCTCAAATCAGATTTCTCCGAAGAAGCTCACTCACCAATATCGATAAACTACATTCATCTCTCTTTTGCACATGTTACGTTCTCGCAGACTCAAATGCAATGTCGTCGAAAGGATCTCGTTGCTTTACCAATCCTCTTTTCGAGAACATTTTCGCCGAGTCTTGCAAAATTGTTAATCCCAAGCTTTTCCAATTACACGGATTTGCCCATACTCCATCTACATAGTCCAGCGCTCTCTCTCTCTCTCTCTTTCTCTTTTTCTCTTTCACTGTTACTCTCTCTCTCTCTTTCTCTCAGCTCTTTGTAAGCGAAAATATTGAATTCGGACGTTAAATTCAATTACAGCATTCCTGATTAATCCTAAGTATCCTTTGCCGAAGGAAGGACGCCTGCTATTTCTCCTTCCACGGATCCCTTTTCTTCGGACGAGCCGGATCTCTTTCGGTTTAGCCTGTCCTTGAGTTGAATAACTGTTGTGAAGGATGTCCGATCATTAAAACTTGCTTGTCCCGTTTTCACCACTGGATAGATACTCGATTGTGCGCCATTCAGATTATTACGCCTTCCTAAATCGCAATCAAATACTTTGAGAATAAATAATATCGATATCATTTCGCTAATATCGTCGATATTTCTTAACAACTTTACTCTCTTCTCCTATCTATTTAAAGATAATATTATTTTATGGATTATTTAATAATGTATAAATCGTGAGATATTTAAGAAAAACATTAAAATAATTTTATTACGTATTATAAAATTAATAATTTTTTCATTATTTCTATGAAACCTTTTCTCCTCTCCCTATCTATTGAAAATAATATTATTTTATGGATTATTTAATAATGTATAAATTGTGAGATATTTAAAAAAGAGTAAACATTAAAACAATTTTATTATGTATTATTAAATTAATATAATTTTTAAATTATTTTTATAAAAAAATAATTAAAAATTTTGTTATTACGTATCTAAAAATTATAGTTTCTTAAATTATGAATTATAATTATATATATATATATATATATATATATATATATATATATATAATATTGATGGTATGTGTGTTGAATTATTTGAATTTAATAGTATAATTTTCAATGACACTTATTATTTGTATTTTTTTATGATGTGTAATTTTATCTCTATCCAACTATTTCATATGATTACTTATGACTATGTTTATATTCTATCGCGTGATAGATGATTAAGATTTGAGCTTCTCTCACGTTTCTTTTGTTACTAAAACAGTCCATTAATGCTAGCCTCGCGTCTCGCAACTTTTCGATGCGCGAGAAAGAGAGAGAATCGGACCACCCAGAGGATTGTTCGAGTAGAACGACAAGATAATTCTTGCCTCTCAAGAAAGTCAGCCAGTCATCGCCTGTAACTGGTAGTCTTTCTCTTAATCTTCGCTCCTTTCGAGTATCCACGACCACTTGAAATTTTCACACTGGCCACACTGACGCAATCACGTGCCTACAATCTAGTTTTCGAAAAGTGAACTACAATGCATCGACTTAATAAACAATACTTGGAGAGTGCAATTTTTTCTCAGATTTTTAAAAAAGAATGTATTCTTGATAAATTTTAATAAATTAAAAATTTTCCATTATTTAACATTTTTTTAAATAGAAAATATTTAGTTTTCTGTATTTTTGCGATATAAATTTATTTTAATTTTTCCTAAATAATTTTAAATATATAAATTTGTAGTCATTAAAAATATAAATTATTTCGCTTGATATGCAGTAATATTTTCAAATCGATAAAAAAACTAATAAATATATATATATATATATATCTATATCTAAATATTCAAAAAATCTGTACTGAATTACACACATACACACACATAATATTAAAATAATTCAAATAATTGTTTTATTTAAAATGTTAAGTGATAGGACTTACAACAGATGGCAGCAGATATCTGGTCGGTAATTCTGGATGTGCTGCCTTCTACATGTGCGAGAGTGAACTGAATTTCGGTTTTATTCGATTACGTATATATATAAAATAACTCATTACTTCATTTTTACAGAAAAATATAGATTTATAATATTTTATAATCTCCTTTCTTCATATTATTCATAACATCTTTTTACATTATCTTTTGTTTAAATACACTTGTAAGTGAAACAATATTCAGGTAAGGCCAAATAATACAAAAATTGAGTAGTCATGAGACTATACATCATATATATTACAGATTTAGCAAAAACTATTAACTAACTCTCTTATCTATATATATAAAACTCTTACTCAACTCTACTTTCTCGATTAAGATATCTCGGAAATATTTATTTTATATGAAATGTGCACGTCTCTTGATCACATATAAAAAATTTTTACGCAGACAATGGAACAATTTGCATCATTTTGACGCTTGATATTTGAATATTTTCTCTCGCGATAAACGATCAGTTTGTCAGCGTTCGTTACATGTCGATTAACATCTCTGTAAAAGCGATTTTTGTAAAATGGATGGAAAAAGCGTGATTCGTTAATTATTGTATGTACAACTGCGCGCCCTCGATTGCTTCTGATGCACATCAGGATTATCGTATTGTCGTAAATAATTTTGCATATTTTATTTTTTGTAAAAGTTTTGTTATTGAAATTTCCTTAAACCGGCGCAAAATATGCAGTAAATAACAATTTGTTTTGCATAATTAGATATTTTGTAGAATTGCTTGCTACATATGTTTACTAAAACTGTTATTAATTTATCTTTTAAAACAAATGAGCAGATATATATTAGCAGCACATGGAAAGTTGTTTTTCTAATTGTTTTTCTAAATTTAAATAATTACAGATTATATTATCCATACTTATGCTCTTGTATTTATATATTTTTCTTGATTGTAATACACAATTTTGAATATTAATATTTTTAAATATTACTTTCATGCGCAGAAATTTAAACATTAAAAATAAGAAAAAAAATGTTTTTGTTTTCATCATTTGCTCTTTTATTATAAATTGAAATGTATATTTTTGCATGTTGCCTACACGTAGAAAATTAATGTTTACTTCTATTTAAACCACCGAATAACTCAAAGCTGAATAGACATATTAATAAATTAAATAAAAAATGTATACAGAAACATTAATAAATTACAAAAATGTGAAGATATTTTTAAGTTCTTCATCTAAATATAGCTAAATGTTAATCACATTTAAATTGGATTGCCATTTAAAGTTGTTAGGACAAACATGCATCAGTAAATATTTTACGCGATACCTATATTTCTTCTTTTTGTTTTCAGACATTTTACAGAAATGTGTTAATTATTTTCAGATTAGAAGGTGTCTATATTGGAATTATCTATCAATGTCGCGAAGTCGTTTGAAACTCCTTCGAAAAAGCACCTCTCTAACAATGAGACAAGTAACATGAACCACGAAGCCACGAAGGCGAATATTCTGAAGTTCATCAAAGTTCGAGGAGATCACGGTCGTTCTTAATGGCGCACTGGATACGGCTTCAAAAGAAATTACGTAATACTTTTTTGCACCAGCCGATCGCGAGCTGCAGGAAAGAGAGAGGGGAAGTGTCGCCGATGCGAAAAAGCGGGAAGAAAAGGAGAGAGATGAAGCACCCTCGTTAAATATTAAACTTTAAGGCTGGCTTTCCCACGGTGCCTCTCTGCGGCCTTTATGTAGCCAGAGTCTCCTTCTCCTCTCTCATTTCTTCCGTAACGACATCGCGTGAACGTTGGAAACGAGACATTTGAGAGATTATGCCAATCCAACGCTCGCACTTTCTTGGAAGGAAGACACGAGCAATTCTTCTTTAGCTCCAGATCGACTATTTATTTTTGATTTGTTGATGTCGTTTTGCGTGACATTTTGCGTCTAACTCTTCTGTAGTTCATGCATAATTTTTTTTACATTTTTGTCAATGTATGGGATGATACCCACATGACTGTTCATTTTTTAACATTTAGAATTGCTTTGGGTACCTAAGATTACTTGTTCATTGAGAAGGGTTTATGCATTTAATATTTATAGCGTAAACATGCTATAAGGAAGAAAGTCAAGTTTTTAAAAATTTAGTTTCAAGAGAAAATCGCGCTATTTTTTTAACAAAAATTATATCAAGATGGAAAAGGTGGATTCTTTGTAATCAAGATGTCTTTTGATGGCTTTTGTTTGCTCTTGACATTGAAATTCCCGAAGAGTGTTGATTCAAAAGTGTTTCGTACTTTACATAATTCATCCGAATATATATCTTCTTGTTATCAATTCGAGAGACTAATATCTGTTTGTTGTTTATATCTCTCGGGAGAAAACAGAAACTACTTTAAAGCGTTGTAAAAAAATGTTAATTTCTTTGAAAATTTTTTTCCACATCAATTTCAATTTTCTTACAATATTGAAATATGAGGGAAAGTATACTAAATCGTACTCTTTAAGGTAAATATTAAAATTGCAATAAAACTGTCAAAGAAATGACAACAATTTTTTATTCATTTGAAACTATGGTTCTTTGTCAACAATATATGCTAAACATTAACACAAATTTATTATTTCATATCGTAAATTGAAAAAAGTATTTGGTACAATTTACAATACCGGTTTGCTAAGTTGTACCAATGAATTTTTAAACCGTATCTTTAACAAAAAAAATTAAAAATTGTAACAAAAATAAGGTTTTATTTTCTACAAAAATTCTCAGTCTACAATATAACATATATCTATAAAAATGTCATATTTATAATCATAAATTCTCTTCAAAAACTTAATACAAATATTTTTTTGTATTATACATAAAAATATAAATAAATATTATCTTAATAAGTATTATCTAATTATAAAATTTTATAATATTTTCTTTAGTTGTCCATCTAAATATAAAGAAAAAAATTATGCTTAAATAGAAAATAAATTTAATAAATTGTATCAGTACAATAATAAGAAAAGGTTAGTGGTACGTTTTATCGAATGTTTATTGCTTTGACAAATTTGAATAAAATAATAATCTCAAAATATTTTGTCAACATTTTTTCGACCCTTCCATATACAGATCAAAATAAGATGGAAAAAAATGCTTTAATAATAAGTTTAATTGCTTTTTTCAACGTGATAGCTTTTGGAATGCCAAATATTACATGAAAATCATATAAAATTTATGAACGTCACTCATTAAGGAATTGCTTGAGAAGAAAACAAACATAACGATATTCTAATGATGCTAGCTATGTTAACATCTTAAAATATTTTAATTCTATTTAAGAAAAACTCTATAGATACGATTTAGTATACTTTTCCCTATCTATCTATACGTTTCACAAATTTCTGTTGCGGAAGATGTTATTTTTAACTTTTAGAACGAGAGGAAGATGCAGAAGAAAAAAGGTCATCATTTTATTTCTTTCCCCAAAATATCACCTATACACCGAGAACGGGAATCGGGCTTATACAAAAAGCACCTCCAGGGGCTTTTAGCTTTTGCGTCACGACTTTGTTTTACGATTCCGTTTTAGTTGTTCTGCATCGGCACGTCATCAGCTGACCAAGCGGACCAGCTCGTCCTCGCGCGCTGTCAATTGGCCTGATTTGTCGCCCGTGTCAGATCTTGGTCTAAGCACGCCCGGTATTGGCCGGGGATCGGCACGTCATTCGCTCATTATACGATCCAATTAAGGGGGATACAGGGACCGGCGATACGGCAACAATCACACAGTCCTTCTGTCCGCGTGAGATTGGCCCTATTCGAAGACAACGCGTTCCTATGGGCGCCTCGGGCTGCGACCGATCGAAGTCGCTCCTCGTCGCTTTCCACGATTTCTCGACAGTCACGGCCCCCGCAGTTATTAAATCGATCCGTGCCTCCCTTCTTCGTGAGAAATTGCGGCGTTCTAATTTCCGGCCGCCGCGCTCGCTGGCCGCCGCGTTTCGCGGAGATCAGACCCGATGACAGTCCGACGATACATAACACTTCGTAGTTAGCGATTTCAGTTAGCACATTTTTATTCTCATGATTTTCTTTATTATTCTGCATTTTCATCTTAATTTAAATTTTTTTATTATTCTGCATATACGTACATTTACATTAATTTTTGTTTCAAATAAATTGATTTGAATTATCCAGGGTGCATTTTAAAAAATTCGCATACTCAGTTGCCTTATGAAATTAAAATTCTTATTAGTTATTTAACTTTCACTTGATTTATTTACATTACAAATGTAATATATTAGATTTTCTATATACAGAATATTTTTGCAAGTTAATAAAATCTTTATAAGTATATAATTCATTTATATTAGTTTCGTGGAAGACAAGAATTTGTTGTTTTGTGCTTATGTAACCGAATCAATATCTCTAGCCTAAATGCCTTATGTAACCGAATCAATATCCCTAATAAAGAAAGAAACTGATAGATTATATGATAGAAATAGATTTAAAGTTTATACAATTTAATCGTAAATAGAATTTTATCGTTTTAATTACAGATTTATATTGGTTTGATACTATATTTCTCTTTCTTAATTTTTATATCTTACTGAAATAATTAAACCTTAAATATTTATTTGAACACATATACACACGCATACCAATTTGATTTATTCAATTAATAAAGTTTATGATTTATAATGTTTACATACCTATTTCAGTTTTATATCTAGAAATACTGATATGTACCTGTACATAAAACTACGTGAAAATTAAATAAATACATCGTATCTTATTATTGAATAATATTATTTAAAACTGAAGTATTAAAGATATACCATTTCTTATCGCAAAAATTGATTTACATATATATGATATTTATGCATAATAAAATAATAATAAAACCAAAACAAATTATTGAACATAGATAAGAAACGCTCGACATATTTCTGCATCAAAAATATAATTTGATTACTTATATCAATTTTTTTCTATAATTTTTTAGCTTTTTAAATAAGAATTTTACAATATATTATATTATTACTTGTTAACCGTGGTATATTGTGTCGAGATATATATAAGATATTATATAATTTTATATATAATTATATATATATTTTTTTTTTCTAGCAAAATAAGGGATAAGAAATAAAGCAATTACTTTTTATCAGATTTATTTTTATAGATATTTAGTACAAAATGTATTTATAAGTATATATTATGAGAAATATATTTTGTTAAAAGTTATATATATATATATATATATATATATATATTTGTTACACTTAATGATTCATGAATGTAAATAAATAATATATATTAAAAAATTCTGTTTTAAAAAAATTGCTTCTCATATTTACTTCTCATATTACAATTTATATTTTATATTTAATAGTTTAAACAAATAATGCTAATATTGGCTGTAAATTAGATTGGATATGTGCTTATTAAGATTATTTGTATAATAATGCATTTTACGTAATAATAAGTAAGAAAAATATAATTTTTGTATCAATTATGGTAATAGAATTGCAGTGTAAGTTAAAATTATGCAAATCATTACAAAAGCAATTAAAACAAATGTTATTGTAAAAATAAGTTTTTTAATACCATAATAATACATTTATATATTATTAATTCGTCACAATACACATAATTTATAGCTTGTTATTTATCCTTTATTAATGTGATATAATTATAATTTCTCATTTGGTGATATATTATTAAATTCATAAATTCATTATAAACTTTAATTCATTGGTAATTGTGTACTAATTTGATAAAATTGCTTCTCCCAGTTTTACAGTGATATACTATTAAATTTATTTGAATAATATATTAAGCATCTACAATCTTAAATTCTCGCTTTTTTTAATATATCAGTTCTCTTAAATGGAATCAATGTATTACAAGTACTATCACAAGCAATGATCAGTTATGAACATTGTCGATTACGGAAATATCATTAAACCCGCAAATACTAAATAGTTGTTTAAATCTATAATATTTTAAAACACATCTTACATCATAATATTATATATACATATATGTCAGATCGAAATATAGTAATATATATTATTAAAGAAATATCTGAATAATTCTTGATCAAGAATGATCTTGTTCATTTTCTATAGATTTATTACATATTGTAAGAAATGTAATATACATAAATAATTTTAAATTTAAATATTAATTATACATGATAATCCAAATATGTGAAGGCTTTTTTTAAAAAAATAGCAATTAAAAATAAATAGAGAAAACTTTGAAAAGTACACCTTGCAAATATGTACTATATTATTGATTTTTCAGTAAAATCTCAGTGAAAAAAATCAATGAAAAAGATAAAAGAGCAAAGTACAAATATTTCACTGATTTTCAGTTCTTCTTAGTAACATTTTCATTAAAATGCAATTTAAAAGAGGACATTCATGTACAAATATGTATATATTTCTAGCCATACACTCGTATATCTGTAAAAATTGATGATTAATCTATTCATACATATTAACATTGATTTTGATTGAAAAAGCAATTGTCGACGAAATATTTAGTGATATCCTTCAGCAAACCTACAATGTCTTTTTCAGCGGCGCTGTTTTAAATCCGGCTCAGAAGATATCTGCGCGGAAATATCTAATGGGATTTCGTGTTTTCTGGCCGCTCTCATTATTGCATCTCGCGCCTTTTTCTTCGGCATTTTAATTGCAGCAATGGGTTGCACGCCTCCGCTAAGAAATAATTATGCACGCCACGGTACAACTACGCAGTCTACTAATGCACACACTCGCGAGCGCACACAATCAGCATAACATCGACGTTTACATACCCACACATCCGCAAACATCTATGCGCAATTACGTTGCGTTCGAGCGATCCTCTTCAGGGGTGGAAAACCTCCCGAAGAGTATGCATTTCTTGTTTGCGCGACCCCCATCTGACATGATGGTATCACACGTGCCACGCCTACCTAACGACAAAATTACAGCGGCCATGTTTGCCCAAGATCAAAGATCCAGGTGGGAACACGAAAGAAGGACGAAAGGAGCTGTGTGTGTGAAAAAGCGAGAAAGAGAGACGCCTTAACTGCGTTCAGAACGCTTTCTCATCTTTTGACAGCGCATGGCCTCGTCGTTTGTTGGGATCTTTGTTGTAACAGCCAGACGATAAGAATAATGATAAAAGTATATATATATATATCGAGGTGAAAAAATCCTCTTAGCGTCATGATCGTTTTTATCGTTAGTTGTTTGATACTTATTCAAATGTCGATTTTATGGAAAATAAATTCAGCACACGTTTCTTTATAAATTTTATTTTTTTAATGCAATTTATATGTATGTGTATTTGAAATTAAATAAGATACAGTAATATTCGAAAAAGAGGATATTTTTGGAATATTATATTAATAAAGCATTTTGAATTATTATATTTACTCGTAAAAAAAGATGTATAATGACATTATATTAGAAAATTATCTGAATTAAAAACAAGGAGAAAACATATTTTTTTTTGTATAAAAATATGAATATTATATACCAATATTATATTTACTAATTTTTAATTAGCATGTCATGTTAATAAAAATTCAAGATTCTTAAGGTTGAATAATATAGTTTAATATGTTTATAGAAAAGTCTTCAATATAACACACATATATACATGTTATTATGTTTAAAAAATTACTGTAATATATCATGTAGATAATACAAAATTATTTTTTACAATCATTATCAAAGATGTAAAAATATTGCTTTTATTACAATATTTGAAATTTTGATATATTCGTCAGAATTTTTCGTATATTTGTCAGAATAGAAATTTTTTGTTAAATAATTTATATTATTATTATCTTGTATATTAACTATAAAAAATAAGATTCGTCGACTAAAAAACTTTGTATGTGATTAAAAACATTTTTAAAGCAGGAACGAGTTTAGTGCTAATATTATAAATGTAGTATCTCTCTGTCGCTTCCTCTCTTTTATTAAATTAAGTTATTCTTTTTCCATCAAGAATAGAGAAAGAAATTAAATCAGTAATTGAAAAATTAAATGCAATAATAGCACAAAGATGATTTTATCTTTAAAAAATTGCTAAGTTTTTCTTTATTTGTATAGAAATAAACTTGTGGCCATAAATAAAATAATAATAAATTTTCTTTTGTCGTTTTTTCTTCTAAATTATGTATTTGGATTAAAAGTTTTAAGCTTATTTTTCTCAAAATTACTCAAATTAGAATATATTAAATTATGAAATTATTTAGTTATATCCTATTATCGCCTCATTCGTATAAAAATATTTTTGTTTACATTAAACGTACGTTTATATCATTCCATATATTTCATATATTAATGGGATACGCGTACTTCAATAAAAGCATTGCAGAGAGTGTAAAAAATTGAAGACACGCAGGAAGAGAGACCACGTCATCTCTGTTCTGCTGACAGTTTCGAACGTTCCCCTAATAACTAATCAAGTAAGTCAGTCGTATAATTGCATCTTCCCTCGAACGCTTCAACGTTCCCATCACGCACCATCACTTCCAATCAGGCATGTCCATCATGTCGAAGATTGGGTGTAGAATCACAAACTATCGAATAGCGATTAATAATTCGATTTTCCATATGCGATGTGCATTGAATCAATCGATTTACGTTAATTCTTTTTTATTATATTTTCTCATCATTATTATATTTTTTGTCAAAGACATCAAATATATATCATTACTATACTGTATAAAATCAGGAATTTTTCCATACAATCTAATTGATGTATACTTGGATCAATTTTATTATGTTGAAGCTGTACGAGCATTTTAAATACGTTTTAATTTATTGCGGATTAAAATACAAAATAATAGTGTGTTGATATACATATTATGTGCAACAATAACATGATATTGTAATATTCCTTTATAAGTATAAATATCTAAACTTTATGTATCATTCATGGAAAAAAAATATCAATTAATAACTAAATTTTAAGTTATATACGAAATTATATGTGTCTATATTATATTTAAAAATTAGTTACCATAATACAGAGAATTTTCTTAAAATATAGTGAACAATATTAGAAAAATATTACCTAGTAGCTAAAATTTAAGCATGATAATTAAATTTTAAGCGCAATCATCTAAAATTCAGCTATAGTAGTTAATTTTTTTCATCTGACATATGAAATTTAAACGGATGCGTATATACATATGTATATATTATAGAAGAATAGTTTCTTCTCTATCATTGTCATAAATCGATGTTTAATTTCAAAATTCTATTGACAAACACATGTAAAGTTAACTCGTTAATTTTCTATATATATATATATATATATATATATATATAAAGAGATTTATTATAATAACGCGAACTTAAACTCGCTTAGCAAAAGTTTAGTCACAATATACAACTATAGTTCTCTATGTTACAAATCTTAGAGTTGTATATAATTTTTGATTATATATTATATTTAATTAAATTGTATATTATATAGGTATATAAAATTAAATATACTATGTATATAATATACTATAAAGATATAGATATACAACAAAACATAAAAATTAGTATTATAATGGCAAATTAATTTTTTGACAATAAAAAGATAACTTTTTCAAATTCCAAAATCCAAAGTGACTGAGTAAAACCTAAGATAACCCATATATATATTTTTTTACTATTGTATTAAAGAAAGTTTAATATTTATTTTATCCATTATTATTTTTATTATGTAATAAAGAATTAGTTGTTTGAGTATTAAGACGATCGTTTTCACGATTTTTTGCTGTTACTCTATTTAGTCATAAATAGTAAAGTATAGCAAATAATATTTTTCAAACGGAATTACCATAATTTTCTTAGATTGATTTTTTATAATATGTATTTGACGTAAAATTGTTAGAGTCAAATAGTTGGAAAATGAACGGTTTATGAAATATTTGCTTTATTCTGACATTTTTTAAAAATATAAAATATATTTCATAATATATTCATTTTTCGATAATCTTACCTACTAATGTTTTGCATATAGAATAACAAGATATGTCATTAATGTAACATTTTTAATTTCATGTAATTTTGAAATTCTACTCTAATTTTTAGAAGTTTGTAATACATAAAAATTTGTAAAAATTACATAACTTGATTTAATTTTATTGATATTTGATTATAAATTTTTTATTATAAAATAATTATTTTATATGAACCTTATCTACATATATAAATCTTTTATTTATTAATAAAAGAATTTAATACCTTTTATGTATATTCGTTTATCTAGAAATCATGTCGCATAAATTCGAAGTGTAATAATAAAAATAATTGTTTAATGTTGCGTGATTTCTTGACTGAAAAATTGTAGTCAAAATTATTTTTTGTCCCTATAGATAAAACTTACAACACCGTTTAAATATAAAAAAAAGTTTAGTTACAACAATAACGTCATAATAAGACTAACACGTAATTTTTCAATAATAATTATTTCTCTGAATTTTACCATGTTTATATACAAATTAGAAATACATGAATATTCTAAAGAGCATTATGTAAATACCGCAGAGGAAAATCTCTTCCGGTCAAACTGCTGCCAAGAATGGTGTTTTGTGCCAGGCAAGTTTTGGACTAGAGCCTCAGACGACGTGTCGTGGCCTCAAGTGTCTCGAGAGCCGAGAAGAGGATCTCTCTCTGTCGCTTTCGACACTTTCCGACATTTTCTTTCTCCCCTGTGTGACGTGTGACGGGTCCTGCACACCTATATATAGGTACACGTACCTCCGTCCGGAGGTTTTTTCAGCGTGACCCGAGGCTAAAGAGGATGTGCAACAGGCCTCTACTAACAAACTTGGAGATTCTTGTGGCACTTCTGCTCTAGTAGCCTCGACGCGTGTAGTGTCATACACAGAAGCACACTAGTTAGGCTTCCGCGACGTTTGTCTTTCGCTTTTACTTTCGCGAGGAAAAGAAACTATTTCGAGAACGAGATGCATTAGAATGCCGCAAGTCTGGCTCTTTCAACACACTCTTGTTGTCAGCTCACAATAGTGCTAATTCACATAAAGCGCTTCATTTGCTGCACAGTGTGTATCGTATAAATGCAATTCAACCACACAATAGAAAAATAGGAAAATTTGTGTTTTCTTGTTAAAAATGGTCCTCGTTAAAATTTTTGTGTTAAATATTTAATGAATTCATGTGTTAATTTAACATATTACTGTTGTGTTAATTAAACTTAAATGTTAAATTATTAAAATAACTGAAAAAAGATGTAAAAGTAACGCAATGTGCATCTATTTTTAATTTTATATAATAAATATGTTCTGTTTTATTAGTGACAAGATTTATCTGTTAAAATTTGCAGAAAAAAATGTTGATTTTTTATTTTATAATATAAGTGAGGATGCTAAAATCTAAAATATATTTTTTTTAGTTAATTCTTACATTAAAACTATGTTAATTTTACACAAAATTTATTTTTAATTACTTGAAGTTTTGCATTTATTTTGTGTTAAAATGTATTTTGTGTTAACACAGTATTTGTATCTCCATTTATCCGTATTAAGTTAAATTAACAAATAAATTTCTGTCGACTGTTTGGGACATGTGATATTTGTTAAATTTGACAAAAATTTTCATCTGTGTACTATAAATTTCGAATATAGTTTATATTACGCGAAAAGTGTTTTTTTTTCTATTTTTTAGTCGCATTTATTAGAATATTATTGTCATAAAAATGTAAAAAAAATCATATGTCTTGCACCTAATAATATTACTCTAAAAATTAAAATTATGTAAAAGTACTTAGGAATAAAAATAACGGTATTCAACTCTGAGCCAAACCTTTTTATTACAAAAGAAAATCAATTGTTAATATTGTTTGCAAAAAATGTTTTAATGTTTTCATTTAACTTTTTAAAACTACTTAAGATTTTTATAATTTATCTAAAATTAAAATAATTTAAGAAAAATATATATAGGTATATATAGGTTAATGTTGAAAAGAATAAGAATGAAAAAATATCACATATCGCCGATCACTTGGATTTTTCTTTGCCACATTTATTATAGTGAATAGAATCTTGAATCATGTGAAGTTTAAATCACGACTCTTTTAGTGTCTAAGATAATATGACATTTGAAAGTACATTTTTACTCCTTATCTATTATTTATATGAATTAATAAATCTATTTTTTATTATACTATGACATATTAATTATAATATCAGAATAATATACATCTTTAAGAAAGACTGAAGATTTTAAAGATTGTTTAGCTTATTTTTCTAACATAATGTGTGCCATATTTTTGAAAAATGCTAGTTGTAATTAACATTTGCTCAAAATAAGTCCCAAAATAATAATTTATACATAAAAAAATTGTTTATATAATATATATTTTAATCTTATTAAAATATATGTATATGTCTACAGCAATATATATTATTATGTTAACAGCTGTATTTAATATAAATTAATATAATAATAATTCTACATTAGATAGAATTGGAGCGAAAACATATATAAATAATGTCTGATAATATATTTATAAGTATGTTACTGCATACACATTTATACACATTGTAATAAAACTTAATATTAACAACAATCAATTTATACATAGGTAATCCTCATTGTAATACTACATATAAAATTATGCATAAAATTTTAATTTACTAATATGTATTTATATATATATATACAAGTTTGTCAAATAATATCTTCCAACATTTTCTTATTTAAAAAAAATTTTGACAAGTACTTTTTTTATAATTGCATCAATTATAAAAATGCTATAATAAATATTTTAAAATATATAATAATCTTAATTTAAATATAGTAAAATAGGAGATTCTATATAAAATATGCAATACACAAAAAATGTAAGAAGACTGAATTTAATCGGTAGACAAAGAAGAATACTTTTTTCTCTTGTCCTTCTATTTTTTTCTTCAATTTTTTAATATTACTTTTATCCATAATACATTTTTCTAGAGAATTTTGATTTAAATAAATATTTTCACAATCGTTTCTTCTTTTTATGTAAAATTATAACAATTAAAATTAACACGATTGTTTGTCGAATGAAAAGTTATCTTACGACGAGAGAATCGTGTTATATACTCTAAAGATTAAGCGCACAATTTGTCTCTGAATCATTTATCGAAGGGATCTCTCTTCGGCCGTGATTTCCAAAGGTACTCAAGAGAATTATGTTTACGAGGTCCCCTTTTGACAGACCAGCAATTTTGTCATATCCCGGTCAGAAAGGAGGGAAGCGTGTTTGTATACACCTTCCCTTTCCCGGGTGCTCGAAGAATTTTGAAAATGCAGTTGCGTATCGGATGCACCGCGATGGAGGGATCGAAACGCTATGAATATTAATGTGCTGAAGCAGCTAAATGGAAGAAAAGCGAGAGAGGGTTCTCTTCTCCTAGCTATACCAGCTATCTATTATTTCTTAACTGCAATCTGCATTGGTCGACCGGTTTATATCGGTCGGAGGGATCACGTTGCGGCGACTATTAGGAGAAAAGAATGGGGATCCTCTCGAAGCGGCCGGCAAATCTATTACGATATTATGTCGTTTCCTCCTGTCGAGTATTCGATCGAGCTTTTGTGACTTCGTTACTTCGGCTCACCCCGAAGATCCTCTATTCCGATTTTTCTTTTCTTCTTTACGAGTGCTGCTATATCGCTCTATCTCTCGATAAAAGCCTATTCATTCTGGGTTATTATTGAAAAATAATGATTTCCGGGAAATAGTTTTTTTCTTCCCTATTATAGAGATTTCCTAATCTGTATACAATACTCATAAATTCTCCCGCATATTAATTACAAACTATATAATTTTGTAAATTGGTTTTGAAACATATTTTGTAAATTAAATTAAATTAATTTTATAAATTGGAGAATAAATTTTGAAACATATTTGTTAGACTGTAAGTATATTAAGACCATGTGCAAGACCTAACCTGTACAATACTCATAAATTCTCCCGCATATTAATTACAAACTATATAATTTTGTAAATTGGTTTTGAAACATATTTTGTAAATTAAATTAAATTAATTTTATAAATTGGAGGATAAATTTTGAAACATATTTGTTAGACTGTAAGTATATTAAGACCATGTGCAAGACCTAACCTGTACAATACTCATAAATTCTCCCACATATTAATTACAAACTATATAATTTTGTAAATTAGTTTTGAAACATATTTTGTAAATTAAATTAAATTAATTTTATAAATTTGAGGATAAATTTGGAAACATATTTGTTAGACTGTAAGTATATTAAGACCATGTGCAAGACCTAACCTGTACAATACTCATAAATTTTCCCGCATATTAATTACAAACTATATAATTTTGTAAATTAGTTTTGAAACATATTTTGTAAATTAAATTAAATTAATTTTATAAATTGGAGGATAAATTTGAAAACATATTTGTTAGACTGTAAGTATATTAAGACCATGTGCAAGACCTAACCTGTACAATACTCATAAATTCTTCCACATATTAATTACAAACTATATAATTTTGTAAATTAGTTTTGAAACATATTTTGTAAATTAAATTAAATTAATTTTATAAATTGGAGGATAAATTTTGAAACATATTTGTTAGACTGTGTAAGTATATTAAAACCATGTGTGTCCCTGAACTCATATTCTGTTCGCATCATTGCTGAATATATCTGGCATTTTTTAATTTCTTATTTATTAGAATTTATTTTCTGCAACAATTTTAGAATTTCGAGAGGGATGTCTTGTCGTAAGTGTAGTTATATGCAGGTGAAAACATTTTTAAGATTTCGAATTTACCATTATACATATATTTTTGTACGCCACTATAAAACCACCATAATTTTCTTACATAAATTGATTTCTAGTACATTTGGCGTAAAAAATTGTTGGAATAAAAAATAAATGCTTTATTCTGACACATCCTTTTGTAAGAAAATCATGCAAAATCGATTCTCGCATATATTGTTGTCGCTTTTCCGCGTTGCTGATTGGTTATCTCGATTGACAGTTGTTCAAAATAATATATATCAAATCAAGGCACATAAAATCAATGGCGCGCGCTTGTGTTGTCTAGTTTTGAAAAAAATTAATAGTTCCTAATGTACTTATTTTCAATAATTTTACGTTAATAATTTTTTGCATAGAGACAAATCAATTGGTGTAAGAAAACATATAATTATTATTAAAAAGGTATGCAGTTACAAATTTTTTATATCACAAAAGTATGTTCATTATTTTATGCCGAAAAATATTATCGCAAAATGAGTATATGACAAAAGATATTTTATATTTTTCGTCAAAAATGTATCAGAAATCAAATATCTCGTAAACCATTCATTTTTTACGCCAAAATAGCAATGTGTCATTTAAAAGGGGCATCCTATAATATTTTAACTCGAAAAAATATTAGAATCCATTTCGAACAATAAACCCGGAAGAATATAAGATTTTCTGAATTTTCTCTTACCCTTCTATCGCGTTATATGCGAGACTGAGTGGAAATTTTGAAGTGGCGTCGCGCGATTATCTCGCGAATGATCGTGATTTTCTTCGTCGCGGAGCGAGAGACAGAGACAGATCAATTTTTGACGACGAACCCTCGCATTAATTGCTCGGAAGAGAGAAGCTGGGGATCTCGTCCGAAGAAAAATCGCGTATACGCGAGTAAAGTCTAATTGTAAGTGCAGCAAGAAAGGATCGCGCGTGTCCTTATATGCGTGCACACTCCCCTTCGGCAAAATAATATTTTTTTTCATTTTGCTCATCCCCCTCTCGCTTTGTGTTCCCCATCCGGGAGGTTGCCAGGCGTTTCCACATTTATTATGCACGTTATACTTGAGGTGCAGGCGGCTCCTTGCAGTTACGTGCATTTTATGCATTCGTTCGAAATGCAGGCGGGCTATGACGAGGGTGAGAAGGGTAAGAGCAGGGGTGCAAAAAAGGGAAGGGGAACGGATAGA
This sequence comes from Nylanderia fulva, assembly GCF_048542155.1. Classification (NCBI taxonomy): domain Eukaryota; kingdom Metazoa; phylum Arthropoda; class Insecta; order Hymenoptera; family Formicidae; genus Nylanderia; species Nylanderia fulva. The sequence goes on along the minus strand of NW_028190710.1, from coordinate 508,339 downwards.
TGGACTCGCGCGTAGGGGAAATGCTATGCTCTATCAAGAGGCTACATATAAAATCATAAGGCACCGTCGGGTGGATGCCACGCCCACCACCCCACGCGTCCGCCAATCGGCGCAAAGTGCATTTAAATCGCAACCCCGGTTGCATTGTCGACTCGCTCTTCTCTCTTCGTTTTTTTTTATCAACCAGGCGGAGTGTCGCGGGCCACCCCAGAGTTCCAGGCTGCGCCAACATCAGGAATATAGGAATATGAATATTCCCTTTCCTGCCTCCTTCTCTCCTCCCTTTAGGTTGGTGCTCGGCTGTGATATCTCTCCCCCTCTTTTGGGACATTCTCTCCTCCTCCTTTGGCATCAACCCCCTTTTACGAGGGTTACGTGTGTCGTTATTCACGCGTGCACTTATATTTACCTGTATATACGCGAGAATCGGCCATTCCAGCGAAGAGGGATAACAGGGAAGCGGCTGAAAAAAAAGCTCTCGATAGTGTCGAGAATTTTCAAGGATGGTAGGTCTATATGGAAAGGATTGATAGTTTGTGCGCCGGCGAGGAAATGTCGTGCAAAGATACAAGGTATGTTTCGCGCGAGGAACTGCGTTCCCCAATTCAATTTTTTTTTTTTTTTTCGTTGACAATGCTGTTACTGAAAAATTTTGTATATGTAAATTATAAAGATTGTTAGGAGAACGTGGATAAAATTGTTCGGTGCAATAGTAATTATTTTACAAATGTTGAAGATATATCAGAGAGATGGTGGCGTCCAACTATAATTTTTTATTGATGATGCACTTCCAAAAGCTGGAACAGCTTTCAGAAAAAGTAGTTTACTATCACTTCTTTCAATTGAATACGATTTTGATTTTTATAAATTGTTCTTTATCATGTGACAATTTCGAAAAATTTATATATTAAAGTTGCAAGAAATAATTTTTCATAATAACTGTAAAAATCTAATAATAAAATTTAATACATTTAAGAATTGAAAAATTATTATATTACTGTCAAATTTATTGTAAGTACTATTTTCTTATTATATTATAACAAACATATTTATTTTGCAATCTATACATGTATATATATATATATATATATATATATATATATATATATATTTATTTATACATATATTTTAATTGTTATTATGTATCTTGTCATATTATAATTGTGATATGATACAATAATTATAATTGTTACGTGATGCATGTTGAAGAAATTTTATTGAAATAAAAATTAAGTAGGTTATTAATCCTCAAAATGAATTTGTTACGTCAACTAAGATTAATAAGATATTTAATTAAATATGCGAGCTATTGTAAGTTATTAGATTGTAGAAAAATAAAATTTAAGAAATGGTTTTCAATTGTGTTTATTTGACTTTAAGGATTCTTTAAATATAATAAATTGTTAAATACGAGTTTAATATAAAAATTGGCAAATTTAAAATAACGGATTTATAAATGTTAAAATTAAAAAAATATTTGGTTTTTGATTAAAATTTATACATATATATATAAATCTAAAAATGTATGTATACAATTTGAATTTGTCAATTTCGACAACAGATTTATTTAACGATTTAAAAAGTCTTAAGTTCAAATAAATATAATAAAAGAGTTTTCATAAATATTTAATAATCTAATCTGTAATAGATCCCAAATTTAATCAAAATATTTTATTAATCACAGTTGACATAATAAACTTCTTTTGAAAGCTGAGAGTTTTAATAAGGTAAATTTTGATTAAAATAAAATTTCTTCAACACGTCATAATATGAAAAGCTATATGATATGACAAAAAAATCTAAGAAATTCTCGTGATTGGAAACAAATAAAATGGCATAAAGATAAAAATAGCTTTCTTGCAAATTTAACTATTTTCTAAAATGTGATGTGATGGAACAATTTGGAGAACGGAATTGTATTCAATATTTAACGTCAAGAAAACTATAAGAAATGATTAATCTTGTGTTTCAAAAAAGTTACTTTTTGTTAAACTGTATAAAAAGAAAAGATTTATACAAAGATGTATAATTTCATTCTAATAAGATTCTACATAATATATATGTTTACATATATACGTGTATATAATATACAAAGATAAATGGAAAAATAATATTATATTTAAATATATTTGATAACAGAATATATAATCTATTTTAGTACCTAAATAAAATTGTTGTATTATATATATAATTTTTACACAATTTAAATCAATATAAATTTGAACTTTATATATATACATTACAAGAAACAAGCTAAACATCTTTTAATTTTTAAGATGTCTTCAATAAAAATTTTCCGTTAAATTGTTATAATTATTTATATATTTACAAAATGTTTGGTAATAATTCTATTGTATCTCTCGCGCGCAAGTAGAGCAGACTAAATTGAATAGGAAATTTCTGTATCACTTTGAGATCTACGCAATAATAAAAAACTAATTTTAAAAAATTGACCAATTAGCGTGTGGCAAGAGAAAACAACCCAATGATACGGGGTTATTTGGGACGCGACAAAGTGGTGGGAGAAGCGCTCTACAAATAGCAATGTATACAAAAACGGCGCGAACATTGAAGCTTCAAACGCCTAGCAATCGTATAACATCTCTTTACGTGTTTATTTGCGTGGATTGGACAAATTTGTTAAATTATTTTTTATTAATTATTGCAAAAAATGACAGAATGTTAAAACATTTTTTTATTTGATTTAGTCTACTTTACTTACACACAAGGGATCATGCAATCATTATCGGATAGTTGTATATATAATTTGTATAATATAATTTTAATAGTTTTTTAAAATTAATGTATATTTTACTGTTGCACTGCTAATGATAATCAAATATATAGTTTCTGTCTGTAACATATTTTTTATAAAACAGAAAATAATGTAACAGATAAAAAAATATTTATGTAATTACATGTTTTAGGGATTTATGTACAAACACACATATATAGCATCAATATTTAATATAGATATAGAAAATTAAAATTAAAATATATGTATAAATAAATAAATAAATATATATATATATATATATATATATATATGTACATGTATAGATTGCAAAATAAATATTTTTGTTATAATATAATAAAAAAATAGTACTTACAATAAATCTGACAGTAATATAATAATTTTTCAATTCTTAAATGTATTAAATTTTATTATTGGATTTTTACAGTTACTATAAAAAATATCATATAATTTAGTGAAACATGTATATGTATAGTTAATTTATTTTTCTAAATTATTTTTTACTTTAAAGAACTAATATTTTGAACATGCTTTTTTATATATTTTTTAATATTTTTGTTTTTTATTTTAAAATAAAAAAACATACTAGGTATACAAAATTTACTATACAAAATTTACTTACTAATAGTTACAAGATTATTTTTTTATTATTAAAAAGTTTTACTTTTTACTATGGATTCAAAATTAAAAATATTAAACATTGTTGTATGTAAGATGAACGAAAAACAATAATACATGTTACTAAAAATAAAAACTATTTTTTTCTTATAGAATTATATAATGAAAAATAAAGTATATAAAGAAAAACAAATAGGTATTACTAAATTATTTTATATTATTTGAAGGATTAGATAAGAAACCTTGTAAGTATAAATAAGCAAATATATTTCCGCCCTTTTGTAGCGAGAAATATTATAAGATTAGATAAACACATCTAAGCGCGACCAAAATGTTCACGAAGCGGACTTAAAGTAATTTAACACCAAGTTATCTAAGGGTAGATAGCTAATATTTGATATGTGCTTGACCACATAATCTCGTTGTGATCGATCTAGTATCGACGTCTTCGCTCAGGGGTTGCTTTTGCTTCTGTCGTCTTGCAGATGATTGCAAGGATAGTGAGGAAAAAAATGGTGAATCATTCTGTAAAATTGTCGAAAGGGTACGTCGAGAATGTCGAAGGGGATTCTTATTTCTTCCTTGCTGCCTATATCTGTAAGTACATTACCCAAAAACCCATTTCTCCGCCTCCTTCGGTTTTCCTCGCGGCATCCATCGTGCGTTCATTTAATTTCTTCTTCGTGCGGAAATGACTGAGCAGCCATTTGCGTCCGACTTCCGGCTGACTGGAGACAGAAATGGAGTCCCTACTTCAAGAAGTATAGGCAAGGGGATGATGTGTCGAGATAAAATTGCCGTTCACGAAAAATTGATAATAAATTCGATAAAGTCGATTCGCTGTGCCGGTAATCAAATGAGATAAAATACCGAGATATTTTGTGGCTACATATATATATGTATATATAACGCGCCTTCTTTGCCTTTTATTCTATTTATTTTTATCGCCGTTGATACTTATTATATTAACGGCTTTGGATGGTACTTATATTGAATTTTTTACGTCTCTCATTTTGTGCCATCTTTAATTTAAAGATTTATCAAAAACCTTTTGTCGGTATACATTATACTTTACTGTATATACATATATATATATATATATATATATATATATATATGCATCAGCATTATCTTATTACTTAATTATTTGTAAGATTTTAAAAGAATTTGAAACAAAATATTATCGTATTACAAATGCTTGTTTTTATTAATGTTATAATATAATTTTTTTTGACGTAAAAATATTTATATTTTTTATGATTTTGTGATATATAATTATAAATTATTTACATATAAAAAATTGACAATTGCTTTTTAACTTTATGTAATAAACTTATAAAACTATTTATATAAATAATACAAAATACCTATATAATAACACATGCGATAATATATTTATTTCAAAAATCTCAATGTTTATTGATGATTTAACAACATATAAACATATTTTTTCTATAAATTTAACATATATAAGACAGGCAATAAGAGCCAAATCGCGGATGACAGTGCGTTATCCTAAACGAAACTAAATTTTTTCGTTAGAATTAAATACCTGTGCACAAGGTAATATTTTTTCTATATTTTGAAATTAAATATATATTTTACAATAAAAACGTAAATATTTATTCTTTAATTTATATTTTTAAAATTAAATAAAAATTAAATTAATTACTGCTAATTATACTTTTACAAATGTATATAGCAACAAACCTTTAATTTTTGTAAATGATTATTAATTATAATTGCAATTCCAAAATTTTAATAATTATTTCCAATTATCATAGTAGATTTTGATAAAATTAAAAAATTTAATAAAAATTAAAAAAATATTGATTAATATTTTTTATATGCATTTTACATATTTCTGTGCATGAAATTTCTGTCATAGCAAGCATAAGATAACATTTCACTATTTCAGTATTATTGTGTCTATCGCCAAAAGCACTTTCGTCACTACATTCACAGTCGCCATTTTACCACCCTTAATTTCTGGATCCAATCAAAATGACTTCGTAAGGCAGTTCAACCACCCTCGGGACACAGTAGTTACGAGTGATGCAATTACGTTTAAACGCTAACGAGCTAACTCTCAATAGAAAATGGCTGTATGCTCCGTTGGTTGCAAACAGTAAAGCCATTATGGTTGCTTCCATCTCTCGCCTTGTGTTATAAATCTTTTTATATTGTCGCATAAGATACAAAAAATTTCTTCTGAGAGTACAATTATGTAATTTTTTTACTATTTAGATTATAACATCTATAAGTACACTTTGATTGATAGTTTGTTTATTTATTTACTTTTATATTAAGAAATAAAACACAGAAATATTTCTCCTAAAAAGCAATGTTAGAAAATTACTTAATAAATGAAAAATTGCCAAAGAATATATTTTCTGCTTAGATTAATGTAATAAATATAATAACAATGCATTCAATTAAGATAGCTAATGATTTAATTATAAATAAAGAACTTGGAAATATTTCCGTGAAAAATGTAATTATTTAAACACATATATTTAAATATTCTTTTTGTTATTATTATGTAAGTTTTAATTATATTAAAAAGCAAACAAATTTCTTTTTAATTCAAAAAGAAAATTTAATTAACAAATAAAAATTGTAAGAAGCGATAAATTATTCTGTGATTATATTCAATATTTTATGAGAAAGTAAAACGTTAAAAACAAATAATATATTTCTATAATTATAAAAAGCTACACTACTTTAATTCGATCAAGTAAACTTAATTCACTAACTTGTAGCGATTTAATTACAGATTGTATAGTCATCTCAAACCGCAGTTAATATTCTTAATAAGAATTTTATTGACCGATTATCTATTCTAACCGATCGTCTTTTTAATTGACTGTTCGATTTCTCGTTGAGAAAGAATTTATCTAGAAAATTGCGCAAATTTTGATCAGCAATTTTCCGAAAGAGTCTATCTACGCGAATGAAAGGTGAAGAGGCCACATCAACAAAGACAGAAATAAAATAAAAGCAAGAAGCATGATATACAGGGTGGCTAAACCAGAAATCAAATTGTGGATTTGTATCTCAGATAACCAATAAATATAATTAATTAATATTTTGGTGCAATTTAAAATATTTCTTTTTAATAAAAAAACAAATTACACAACTTTAATAATTAAATATATATTTTTACATTTTTTTCACATCTTTATTTCATAATAATTAAAATAATAAAATTTAAATTAATAATTAAATTAATAATAAAATTAAAAAGAGGATAAAAGCAAGAAAAAAGAATTGAAATATTTTGACGCAAAAGTTTCGCGATTAGTATGATATACAGGGTAGCTAAACTGGAAATCAAATTGTGGATTTGTGTCTCAGATGATCAATAAATATAATTAATATTTTTGTTGCAATTTTAAATATTTATTTTTAATAGAAGATAAATCACACAATATTAGTAATTAAATCTACACGTTTACACATTTTTTCATATCTTTATTTTATTATAATTAAAATAATAAAATTATATAAAAAAGGAGGATAAAAAAAATGAGAAAAATAAAGAAAAAAAATTGAAATATTTTGACGTAAAAATATGATTAAAATGGATGATTGCCGATGCAAATTTAATAAAAGCGATTGCTTTAAAATATTCATTATCAAAGTTTGCGCGATATGAGACACTCTGTATCTTCGGGGCTTAGAACCATCAAAGGTTCGATACGGTAAAGTCGTTGCGTCCTCGCCATTGTCGTGTGTCCTCGTCTATGGATCTCTTAAGGGTGCTATCGCTGTAGCGTATATCGTCCTGCGGCCGATGTTCTTTCGATTCCGCAGCACGAATTTCCCCTGCCTTTCCCTTGCGCGGAAGGGAGAGGAGATTTTCACTGAATGCTTGTCAGGAGCAGAAGACATCTTTTGTAGCGGGCTAGTGGTCCGGAGAAAATTGTGTGTTGTACTCTTCGATATATCTCGCGAATGAGAAGACGCCCTCCGGTTCCTTTCTTCGTTTCCTCTCGGTTAAACTCTCGTGCTTTCCTAGGTTTTCTTTCCCCGAGAGAGAGAGAGAGAGAGAGAGAGATTTCTTTCTTTAAGTGTAATTACATTATCGCTAATGTTGCTTTTAATACCCTAGTACAACTTTGATTAATGAAATATATTTTAAGTAAAAATTTCATCATTTAGATCTATACCTTTCGATATACAAGTATAAATAGAATTAACAGATATTATACTGTGTTTACTACTGTATTTTAATGATTGCTACAAATTAATAATATAAAAATAAATGTTTCTATATATATATATATATATATATATATATATAGGGGAAAGTATGTCAAATCGTACCCCGTAAGATAAATATTAAAATTGCAATCAAACTATCAAGAAAATCACAAAATTTTTTTATTTATTTGAAACTATGGTTTCTTGTCAACAATATACGTTAAACCTTAACATATTTTATTTCGTAAATTAATTTTTTTTAAATAGTATTTGGTACGCGCTTTACAATACGGGCTAAACTGTACCCATAAGTTTTTAAATTGTATCTCTAACAATAAAGTTAAAAAATTACAACAAAAATGAGGTTTTATTTTCTACAAAAGTTTACAACGAAACATATCTATTGTAAGAATGTCATATTTATAATGATACATTCTCCTAAAAAAATTCAACGAAACTACTCTTTGCATTACACAAAAATATAAATAAATATTATTTAAATATAATTTTAATAGTTGATATTTTTTTTGGTTATCCATCTAAATACAAAGGAAAAACAATCTGTTTAAGTAAAAATGCCTAAGTAAAAAAAATTAATTTAGGAAATTGTACCAATATGATATAGGAAACAATAGTAGTATGTTTTATCAAACTTTCATTACTTTGTTAAATTTTGTAAATAAAAAATAATATTAAAACATTTTGCTGATCTTTTCAATAACGCTTCCGCATACAGAATTAAATAAAATAAAAAAATGCTTTAATAAAATAAGTATAATTGTTTATCTTTTTCAATGTGATAGCATATAGGCACGGAATGCCTAATATTACATGATGGAATATTATACATGAAAATTTCGCAAAATAAATTTATGAACGTCACGCATCAACGGATTGCTTGAAGAAGAAACAAACATTGCGACATTCGAGTGAGGTTACGCTAAAATAACATTAACACCTTTAAATATTTTAATTGCAATTAAAAATTACAGTAAATATATATGATTTATATATACTTTTCTCGTATATATCTCTTGCTTTTTTTTCTAAAAATTAAATAGAAAATAAAATATTATATATATATACAAAGCGCGTTTTTAAAGTAAGATTTGTTTTGAAATAAGAAAAAGAATTTAACATATAAAAATAATTTATTATATAACCAAAAAAATTCCACAAGCTTACTTTATTTTTTCATATAATTATCATTGACTCTTTTACGCATTTTTGCTATCGTTTCAATAGCTTCTTAACTCCATTGTCGCAAACGTTTGCCGCTTTTATCTTGAACTAGTTAATAACACCGTTCTTTAGTTATAATTATAGAAAAAAGTAAGATATAGAATTTTTAAGTTATAGAATTTTTTGGCTATAATAAATTTTATATGTTAAATTTTTTTTTATTTTAAAACGAACCTTACTTAAAAAACCCGCCTTATATTATTAATTATTTTTTGTTTGAACCAGAATTAATTTATATAAAAAATTAACAAATAAATGTGTAAAATTATATAATAAATTATATTAGAACTTAAGTAAATTTTTAATTTATTTTAAACGGAATAATTTTAATTATTATATCTGTATTAATTTAATAATAATAAATTAATTTATATATAATCTTGTTAATCTTGTTAATCTTGTTAGTCTGTTAAATTAATTTATATATAATATTAATTTATCTAATCTAAATGTAACAGAATTAAAATATTAAAAATATATAAACAAATAATTTCTGCAAAAATGTTTTATATATAAATTTTATAACAAGAAAGGAGGATGCTAAAAAAGATTCGATTTCCCGACTATCAATGGAACCTAAAATTCGAGTTTTATGGATATCTATGGACCATATATAAGATGTGAAAATGATGGCCTTTTTTCTTAAAGTGAACAGTATTGAAAATCTATCAAAACTATTGAAAATTGCGTCATTTGATCGATCTGAACGCAATTAAAATTGACGACGTGGAAGAATTTTCGATCAAACCAGCTTATATGGTTAAACACTTATCTGATAGTTTTTGAGATCGTTAATAATGTTTCAGTATCGGGATTCTGAAATTCAAGATTGCGGATTCAATATGGTCGATCAGTATTTAGAAAAACTAGATGCTAGATTGTAGTTACTTCCGAATAAAAGATCTGATTTCACATTTAAATAAGATGTATATTATATTAATTTTTTGTAATATCTCGTACTGTCACAAATACCACTTAGCCAGACTCAGAAAAACGAACGAGGACGTGGTGATTGTCTCCATTTTGTTATAGTATTTTATTAAAAAATTTTTTTTTATTAAAATCAATCTTTTTTAACATTTTCCTTTATTAAAATACCATCCAAGTGACAAGCCGATTGCGATATTAAATTTTTTTTACATATGCGATGTGCGCATAAATATAATAACTACCCGTAAAAAAGCATTATTATGCCTATAATTATTTTTGCCGAGTGTCTGTTTTATAGTAGTAATATTGTCGAATGTGGGGAGGATAAAAGTATTTAAACAAAAAATAAACAAGAAAAATGAACATACGGCGGATAGAAGTGTTAAGCTGTCTGTTACGATAATAGCTGCGATTAGAGCTGTGATGGCATATGGATCGTACGATATTTTAATACAGCTCTCAAATTCGCGCGGAGGCTCCATATGTACGCCGTGCCGAGATGGGGTGTGAGATAAAGTTGTCGACCCGGTACCTCCGCAAAGACGATGAATTTTAATAATGGATTTATGCGCATATGTCAAGCTCGAAAGCGCGCCATTATAATTTTCAACGCGTGTTGGCCGAATAATGATTCTTACCTGAGGGATATATGCTGAAATTTTCATTCGACATGCCTTTGTCAAAATATCGTGGCTCATATGCGATATTATTTGTCACGGACAACGCGCGGCTAGTCGCCATCTTTATCGCAGCAGTTTTACTGTTTAATGCTAAATATGAATCAATACAACAGATTAAATAAATCTGATACATATATCGCGTTATAAATTAATTTAAATGGATTAAGGAACGATAAATAAGTACAAAAAAGGGTAACTCCTCATACAAAAATAAATTTATAATAAAGAATACAATTTCTTATATTCTTGACTTTTATTTTTGAGATAACTGACTAAATTGATAACATTTACGCTTTTTTAAGCTCAAATAATCTTTAATGATTGTGTTATACATCAAATTAATGTCAATAATTATTAAAATATACACAAATCGTATAGAAAAACATTATCTTTATTGAGGAAAATAAGATTTATCTTAATATTTTATAAATAACCTATATATGTATATTATATATTTTAATTTAAATTATATTGTATTTAAAATATTTTATTATTAAATGGAATATTATATTTCTATAAATAGTTGATATATCCATTAATAGTTGATATATTAAAACAAATTAGATGATATATGACATAAGGTCGTTAGAAGTCATTTAAAATAAAAGCTCAAATATATTTTAAATTTGTCGAATATCAAATTTAATTTTCTTAAAAATAAAATCTTGTACAGGGCAAAGTTATCCTTTTTGATTCATCTCTGCACAATTTACTTAATTATTTCTTTTCAACTTTCTTGTACCAATATTTCTAAACCTATTATTTTTATATTATTATAGATCCAGACATATACATATAAAGAATTATTGAACAAATTACTTTCGGAAATTATTAGAAAAAACAAGACAACATTTTGTATTTTAATATTTAATGGGTCCCTTTGTGACAAATTTAATTAATGAATTAATTGTTGCAGTATTTTCTCAGAGAATTCTAGAACAACTTTTCTTATTATTTTATATAAAATTCTTTTTTTAAGTCAACCTTTTCATTATTTTGTAAAATAAAAAATAAATAAAAAATAAAAAATAAAAATAAAGTAAAAATAAAAATTAATAAAAATATAAAGGAATAAAAATTCAGAGAAAGGGTCAGTTTTAAGAGCATCTATATGTATTTCATTTTAATTTAGCTATAATATCTATATCGTTATTCAAGATTTTTTCCAACAAAATGTCAGATTAAAGAAAATCTTTTGAAAAACTTCTACTCAAAAATTGAAAGGTTGCCACAATTATTTTATACACAACCTGGAAGCAACAAGTATATCCACCTATAATCCAGTATTTTATCAATCTTGCTTATATGTTCGCCATGTTTTAACTCCGTTTTGTGTTTTAACGGTATATCACTTCGTTATCCTGTTTATGGACCACATGCTGCGCGCTGCCATTTTGTTATTAAGATTTCAATTTAAATCCATAAGTCATTTAGAGGAGTTTATAACCGTCGTCATTTCGTCGCGCACATTTCTAAAGGATTTGCTTTACCCGTACAGTACTCGAAAGGACCCTTCGGAAAACATTTTTTTACTAATGGCTCCGGTCTGCCAACCCTTCGGGTTGGTCGCGACTCTTTCGATCTACGCGGCAACCCTAAACCTAACCACCCCCTTTGCTTTGCGTTCCCCTTTGCGTACATATAATTGAGCGGGTACAAGTAAAGCAACCCCCCCATGTACATACAGCCATCGGTAGTCAAAGAGGAGAGTCTGTAATCCGGTGAACGTTCGCTTTCAGAGGGAAAAGAAAGATGGAGGACGGCGAAACACCTCTATGGAAGACATTAAGTCCCCCTCCATTATCATTACAGATATTTTACTAATAATAGAAATTGTTATAGATATTTTAATAAATAATATATTATATAAAACTCTTCTAAAAGATTAAAATTTTACGTTAACTTAAAAAATAATATTTAAAATATAAAGATATGAAAAATAAATATTTTATAAAAATTAAAATTATAAAAATATAAATATTTTTTAAGATATACACATATAAAATAAATAAATATATAAATATATGCAATTAAGTTATAAACGATTTTTTGTATGATAAAATAAAATTGCCTTTTATGTTCTCTAAAATAATAGTCAAATTATATATATGTTAATTCAGTTTAAGATTTAATTTAGTTTTGCATATACATACATATTTTTTTATATTTGCTATATACTCAGCAAATATACAGTATATTAAAAAACAAAAAATTTTTTGGCATTTTGAAAAAGTCATTCAAAACTATAAAATTCATATACAAATAAAATTTTCAGTTTTAGGAATAGATTACATGTAACAAACCAAAATTATACATATTTTTATATTCAAATTTTATAATTTAACTTATCTTTAATAATTTTAATACTTTTTCAATGATCAGTTTATTAAATTTAATATTTTTTGTTTGAAGAAGTTAAAGGCATTTGATGATGAATGTCATTTATTTATAGATATAAAATAAGCGGCATAAATAATTTTGATGCTAATACTACTCATAGTGTCATAGATTTTTCCTAAAAATACAATAAAAATTATAAATAATGCAGTAATAAGATGCTTATTTTAATTTCATGATAAAAAATATAATATTATTCCATAATTAAAATAAATCGTCATATTAATCTATATATATATATATTTGTAATGAGTCTATAATATGATAAAAATAACAAATATCTGTATATGTACCTATATATTGTATTTTATAAATAAGAAAAAAATTTTTTTAATAGTAAAATATAGTATAAAACATATTTTAGAAAATAAATAAATTTGAAACAACTTTCTCTCGACCAATCTGACAAATTTATTCTTATTTTTATTCTTATTCTCACTGACGAGACTAGAAGAGTGACACTGCTAATTAATTAATATTTTAGAGAGTTATTTGATTTTATAGAAAAATAGTGACATTTGTATTATTTATGCGCTTATCAAAGTTATTTTGAACTTTTAAAACAGAAAATCAAAATTCTTTATCACATATTTTTTAAATTGATATCAAAATGTTTTTAAAATAATTAAATTCTTTTTATTAAAGATTTTTGAAGTTATGAGTGCAAATTACGATAGCATTGATAGTATTCAAGATAAATTTAAAAATATTGGTTTAAATATACATATACTATACAGGGTGTTTCTAAGTCTAGGTCAGACATTTTATAAGAGCGTATTCTAGGGGTTAAAATAAGAATAAAGTTCTTGCACATTTGTAATAATATATAAAATTTTTCAAATCAGATCATGTGATTTTACATATCCAGTGAGAGAACGCACTGAATAATTTGGACGTACCGAATTTTCAGAAATAGTGCTGAAAATAAAATAATATTCCAAGAGAGATAGGAAGAGAGAAAATTGGATTAAATATCCGGCAAGTGTTAAAAGTAATAAAATTGAAAATTTTGGAACACAAAGGTCAGAAGTCGTTCGCGACTTGCTTCATGCAAATGTGATCGCATTGCGACACCCTCGGCGCGTCGCCAGTCACCTAACCTAACCGCAAATGAAGAATTCCCTTGTAAGTCGGCTCGTTAGCTCGTTATTTAGAAGCGATTTACGCTTCACCCGCTCTGCTTCGCACATAGTTTCGGATCTTCGAGTAATCGCGAGGCCTTCGCCATTTGACATTTAAATTTCATAATCGCGTTTGCACACGGGGTGACCCTGCTATATACCACAGCAAGACCGAAACCGCCATAGTAATCCGCATTCTTCCTGCCATGTTGATTTTTGCACAAGCGTCAGCGGTTCGCTCTGTCGTTTTTCGTTGCAAAAAAAATCATATAAAATAAAAGATTATATTATCAATATATATTTTAAAATTTGATTATAGAGATTTTGGAACATTTTTGTTTTATTTTAAGAAATAATAAGCTATCAATATAATTACATAATTTTCAATAATATTAATTTAATAATATTAAATTATAATATTATAATATTAAATTATAATAATATTAAATTTTGCTTTTTGTTTATCAATCAAAATTAATATTGGACGCTAGTGGTGAAAATAAACTTGGCAAAATTGATTTCGACGTAACTAGCAATTTTATTCAATACTTTCACGACGTTTCGACCATTTGGTTGTGGTCCTTATCAAGTGAGAATTCTATAACACAATATTACACAATAGTTTTTAACAATGTTGAAACATACAAGAACATATTCAAATGTTAAGTTATGAGTTATGAAGTGTGTGTGTGTGTGTGTTTGTTTGCATGTTCTTCCATGTGCATATAATGTATAAATATAAATAAATGAATATATATATATATATTTTTTTTTTAAATAATTAAAAATAAAAATAATTTTCTTTAAATTATATCAGAGATTGTTAATTTACAAATTAATAAAAAATTAGAATAAGTGTGACAAACTTTTAATAGTTTTATTAAAATTTAAATTTTTATGGTTTTTTATTTTTAAATTAAATAAAAAATATTTTAAATTAAAATTTAAATGTTATTTTTATTAAATTTAAATTTTACATTGCTATATCGTTTTTATATAAATATATAAAAGATTTCATCCCCCATGCGCGTAAATTCTTTGTTAATTTTCCTTATGCATTTTGCATATATGTGATTATACAGAGTCTCTAATCTCTGTATAATCTAATCTCTGATAGGAGAAAATTACTACAAATAAATTTACATTCTTTTGCTGTTTGTATCTAACCCTTTGTATAGCCTTCTCCAACAGCGATTAGTATATATAAACCCGTATCTATCCTATTATCCCAGAATCCGCGCAAAGAGGCCACCGATCAGGAAGATTCTCTCTCGTTATCTCTAATTACGGTTCCTTTTCAAGATTCTGCTCGACTGTAGTATCTAAAAAAAAAAAAAAGAAAAATATTATAAATAGATATGGCACACAGAGGAGATTTGTGCGAGGTGGAGTCAAATAAAGTGGGGGAAAAAATTCGCGAAAATCAGCGGGAGGCGCTTACCATAGATTCTCGTCACCCCTCTGCCGACACTCTTAGCGTTCCACGGCACTTTTTTGCATTAATTAAAAGCCCCTACCTCCGCCGATGGGTGTACGGCCATCTTGGCAGCAAGCACGCCCCTTCTCCTTTGTTTTCGGACTTTTTTAATGATTTCTCCTTTGCAGACTCCTCTTTCCTTCCGTTTTCTCCCTCTTTTCCTCCATCTTTTTTTTCCTTTATCGTTTTATCCTTCCCTACCTTCTCTTTCGCATATCCACCCAATGTATATTCCCTCTCTCTACGTCGAAAAATTTACGCGGTTACCACCTCTCGCATTAGCATCTATCATGCATGTATATGCGAATGCACATTACGTACGTAAATGTAAATACACATGCACGCTCGTCTTGAGAGAGAGAGAGAGGGCTCTAATGTCAATCGGCGCAAAGTGCGCGCGCGATAGACGAAGAAAGACAAACAGGTTGAGAAACTTGAAGACGTGGAAAGAGAAAGAGAAAGAGACTGGCAAGGGAAAGAAAAGAACATGTGCGAGTGATTGAAATGAGACAGGGAAACAAAACAGGAAAAATAAACTAGAGGGATGTGGATTTAAATGAGAAGGAGAGAGAGAGATATAAAAATGGAGTGAGAGAAGATATGAAGCTATGCTCTGGAGAAAAAGAAGAAGAAAAGGATCGTATGTGTGGGTATGTATATGTGTAAGGGGCATTGGTTTTTTTTTTTTTCAAAATAGTTGACGATCACGTTCTCTCCTCTCTGGTAGACCCTGTCTGTCCTTTTCAGCGTTTAGTTTTTTGCCAGGAGTGCGTGGCATCAGGTTACGCAGTTTATATGACGTTAATACACTTCTATTCTCTTCTTTTTTTGGCTTCGCACATCTCATCTCTCTTTATCTCTTTTTCCTATGTACCTGGGATGAGCTACGATATCATCAATCGATTCCTGATTATGAGGATGTATTGAGAGAATTGGAATACGTATGTATTTTATGTTTATTTATATGTGTATTTTTTATGTTTATTTATATGTGTACGTTCACTTCCTTTTACGTGTTTTTCAGGGTTGGGTAATAAGTTAATTAGTTAAAAAGTTGATAACTTATAACTTGGCTTATACTTAATTTAAGATGTATTAATTTTTAACTTTAATTAGTAATTTTTGACTTGAAATTTATTAATTTTTTTCCTAAGTTAAATTTTTTTATCTCTGAATTATTGTTTTTATATAAATTACAAAACGTATTATTTTTAAATTAAAGTATTCTTAAGTTTTATGTTTATTTGTCATAAATTGTAATTGCCAAAAAATATATTTCTATATAAAAATAAAAATTTCTTTGTTATTATAAATTTTAAAAGAATTAAGAAACAAAATTCTAATTTAATATAAATAATGTTATTAAAAATTAACTTTTGATTTAACTTTAATTAATTTAATCTTAACTTAACTTTAACTGAGTTAATTTTTTGTTCATGCAACTTTTAACTTAACTAAATTAATTTTATAACCAACTAACTTTAACTTAACTTAGTTTAAAAAATCATTAATTTACTCAACCCTGTGTTTTTCTGCTTTCTATGTGAGTGTGTGTCAGAAAATTTTTTCTGCACTTTTTATCTAAAACTAATGAATCTAAACGTAAATTTAATAAAAGATATGAAATGTAAATATGGATATAGCGATTATTTTATATAATATTCTTATTTTAGAATATAAGTAAAAAAGCAGAAAATATATAATATACGACATATAAATTCGATTAAAAAACATATGAAAAAAGAGGAATATATTTTCTCAATGTATCTTAATTCTAATTGCTGTTTAATTTAAAAGTAATATATAAGTTCATTTTCAAAAAAATCGTTTAACTTTTGTTTATAAAAGACATTTCGAAAAAAGTGAATTTATATCATTTTCAAACGGTTCAGTTTTTAGATCTAAGGAAAACTTTATGAAATTTTTGTTTATATTTTTATTTATATTGTATTTATATTCTTTATTTTAAATATAATTATATATACATGTACGTATATATATCACACTCAAAAGTTAAATTTTTATTATTTAATTTTCTAAATATTTATAAAATATTTTTCCATTTGTAAATTTACAAACTTTAAAGTATATCTATCAAGATTGTACTGCTTTCATTTTATGAGCAATAAATTCATTAAAAGAATAAATAAGAAAGATAAGGAAGAAAAATTGTCTTTCTTATTTAAATATAATTTGTTACTATAATTATGAAGCAACGCTAGAAAATTTCAAAGCCAGAATTTACAAATCTACATATAAAGTAAACTGAATCAAAATATAGATTAATAGATACAAAATATCATATTAAATTCTATAATCATCAATACAAATTACATTCTTTGAAATGGTTAAATGTACTGAAAGTTTCATCACGTGTTAATTAATATAATTTACAGTTAAATCTAATAATCGCGAATATGTCAGGACGCGTAACGCTATACAATAAATCTACGAAGTAAAAAAGAGATTTGATTTTTTTTAATAAAAGGAACGAGCTATCAGGCGGCCCGCTAGTTTCTGCGGATGTTAAAACGCGTTTTGGTGTATTTCAAAAACTTTTGGCACAACGCGAGTGCGTTGTTGAATGGAACGACGCGGTGGTAAAAAGGCGAACGAGACATCTGCTCTCGACAATGTTTGGACATGTCGCCGACGACACGCAACTTTTGTCCATTGGGATTTCAATGCGAACGCCTCCACTCAAACTCCGAAAAGCATAATGGAATATGTCGTAAATATGAAAATCCGAAACGCTCTCTGTGTGCGTCGGAGAAAGGTGTGACGTTTCGTCGAGGAGTATCGGAAAATTTTTCGTATGTTTAACAAAGAGCGTTATGCAAGAGAGAGAGAGAGAGTTAGCCATATATTGATGTTCTCTAATAATATTAAATTATTTAAGTGTCACAGGGAAGATATTTAAATCTTCGATTTTTCAAAGTTATTTACTTAATTCAAAGAAGTGAGAGATTTTTTGGCAATTGATAATTGTTAAGAGAGAAATTTCTTTTATTTATCATAAACATTTTATATATAATATTCTAAACAATTTAATAAGAATAAGGCAATCTTTGTTATATCATAAGTTTATTCAAGAATAATTTAGACATACAGTTATATATAATAAGAATTTATATATAATAAAATTTATATATAAAAATTGTATATACATGAAAGAATTAGGTTTTTATGTCAAAATTTTGTATTCTTCTTAATTTATTGAGAAAAACTATGAATTAAATTTTTGCAAATATTTTATCTTCATAAATATTTCTGTACTAACTATTTAAACAGAAAATTCTTAGATATTTATTATAAATAGTAATTATAATATATTGATACATAGATAACGAATACAAAAACTTCACTTTTTTCAAGTGATATATTTAGTAATTGATTTCAATAATCAAATATTTATTTAAAATAAATACTATTGTGTAAATACTAAAATGCTATTGTATAAATACTAAATAATCTAATATTAAGAAAATTTAGAGAGCATTTAGAGACACATATTTTTCTTCAATTAGTATTTACATTATCTTTTAGAAGAATAATGCTTTACAACGTTTTAACATTAACTGAATTTTATTTAAATATTTAAAAAATTTAAATTTATAATAATAATTTTAAATTTATAAGAATAATTAATATAAATCTCTTTTAAACATTTTATTTAATACTGACATGATTGTGTCATTTGATTAGATGTTAATTTTATTTGCAATTTTTTGTTTACAAAGTAAAAATTTTTTTTGACAAATTTATGCCAAATAAATGACACAATTGCATTTATTATGTGTATATTCCATTCGAGAATAGACAATCAAACCTCTAATAAATTATCGTGAGCGATATATTAAAAGTTTGCATGAAGATTTAACTTTTAGTTTTATGTTCACTGTAATGATTGAGTGCACGCACACAAAACGTACTATAAATCAATTTAATAATATTTTCAGAAAATATTATTAAAATTCAAGGAAAAGATTTGAATTTAGGTGATGAAATGTCATGCGACGGCATTCGTCTGCCGTCGGCACGTGATTGCACTTTCTCGTTTACTATCTCTCTCTCTCTCTCTCTCTCTCTCTCTCTCTCTCTCTCTCTCTCTCTCTCTCTCTCTCTCTCTCTCTCTCTCTATATATATATATATATACATATATATATATATATATATATATATATATATAATAAACGTTTAAACGTCTGTATATTGAAGAAGAGACAATGATTTGGTAAATTATTACGAAGAATGGCCTTAAATTAATTCATATCTGCATTTCTTTTTTTAAACATAATGTCATCTTTGACTGTCATAAATATTGTGTTGCAAATAATAAGTTATAATTAATGACAATGTTCGAATACATTTTAATAAATAAATAATATTAATATCCAATTTTTGTGTGCATCATTTTTTTTATTAATGATATCTTAAAAAGCTAGTTGAATATGATGTAAAAATCACTTTCTGCACTAATTGATCTTATTAGTATTGCTTGAACATTACAATTAACAAAAGATTTAAAAAAATGTATATATGTATATTCTGTTAAAGTATAGCTCAGATAAAGCAGAATAAAACATTTTTATATGATTATATAATTATGTTATTATATATTATTGCTTTCAAATTTTCCTTGGACGTTACAAAATATAAACTCTTGGAAATTCATATTAACGTAAAAATTTATATAGAATATTTGGTGTATATAGCAATTTTTAAATTAATAAAAATAAATAGTAATTGTTAAAATATTTGCAAAATCTATTGCTATTTAAAAAGATACAATTTGCCACAGATTTTTTATTGAAATTCGTAAAAGTTGATGATAGTGAAAAATTGGCATTTTCTGTGAGAAAGAATTCTAATAAGCTCTTTTTGAAAGCGAGATTTCTATAATTTTTTTTTGCGTGACACGGAACGACGGAAAATTCAATTTCCCAATTTTCCTATCGAGACATGTCGTATTGCAGCGAGAGGAGACGTGATTTCGTTGTGGATTTATGTCGTCAGAGCCGGAACTTGCGATCAGTCTCGATACTACGAAACGCAATTTACGCGAAATTGCATTCCTGCCCTACGATTCATAATTTATTGCATTACTGTGGAATTCGACAAATTTCCTTCTCGACAAGATTCACGTTATTATATCGTAATTTAGTTACACTAGAATTATTTCATATAATAAATAGCAAAGATAATAAGATGATCTCCTGTGATAATAATTAAAGAAATGCGAAAATATATTTTATATATTGTTTAAGTTTTTTTAAACATTATTAAGAGAATTATTGCACAGCAACATGAAGCATAATAGAAAATTTATATAATTATAGTACAATATAATTTGTCGGATTACATTTACAATCGACATGAAGAGTAGAAAATTTTAATTTTCATGCTTTTCCAATTAAATAAGAAAATGTACAATGCGTTATAATTTTTATTTATAAATTTGTTTTAATTAAATTTTCCATATTTAATTTAATTTGAGAAATTAATTAAAATAAAATGTTTCAAATACTAATGGATTATATAGTAAAAACATTTTTCAAGATGACATATTGAGATTTAAACTTGCCATTAAATTTTTTTATTCATATATGAATATCCACATCCTATGCAATTAATATTTTAAACATTATATTGTCATGCATATATGTATATTATTGTGATTATTTTTTGTCAAAAAGGCAATTTTATTTTACGATGTAGAAGTTTATTAGAAATCCGAATCCTTGTGTCATCGTCGCCTATTCATACCATGTTTTTTATTTTATACTGACATTTCTCTTCCCCCCTCTCTTTTTTTCTTTTTCTGTCGATCAACTCAAATTCCTAATATAAAAATTTCGTGAATAATCTAATAAAAACGGTCGTTCGAGAGCTCCATTGCATTGTACAAGCTAATTTGTTTTGAAGAATTGAGTTTTGAAACGTGAGATCTAACCGGCTACAAGAGAAGACCTCTAGAATTTGTCAAGCCATCCCTTCACTTCAGCTTGTTCACCATTCATCACAGTATGAAATGCTTGATCCATCGTGTTTGTAGGATATTTTGAAATTTGAAGTTTTCTTCTCCTCTAGTTGGTGACGGTAACGTTTTTTCACTCTCTCTTTCTCTATTGAACGACAATTGACGAATTTATTGTCATCAATAATATCCTATAATTTGAAATTCTATAATAATAATAATAATTGTATATATAATATTAATTATTATTGCATATATTATTATAAATATTATATATAACTATACTAGAAAATATACATAATATATAAACATAAATATTATATAATTATATATTTAATTAATTTAAATATTAATTTAAAAATTATTATTTTAAACTTTATAAATCTATACAATTTTTCAATCACGTTGTAATTTATATCACATCATTAAAATATAAAAAGGCATTCTAATAAAGTGATGTAAACTGTAAGCTAAGTAAGAGAATTGTAAATTAATAATTAAATTACTAAAATTTAAATTAGTAAATATTTAAAGTAAAAAAGAATGTACAAAATGCTTCTTTCCTAGCACTCTGCTTTTTTTATTTCTACAGGTTCGAGGGGAACGATGCTCGAACAGACGCACATTCTTTGCAAACAATGTGTTCACGCGCTATTCGCGCGAAACGGGAAAAGAAAGAAAAATTGCCTAGATGCTATTTTTTTCATACCTATAGGAGAACCTTTCTTTGCGTGTACGATGAACGCGTTTGTCAAGTTTCTAGAAATGGCTATAGCGGCTTATCCGATTTTATCGCGTTAAGATTCTTCCTTGCTCTCTCTCTCAGTTTTCTGAACACTTGTTTTTTGGCACGCAATCTCTTGTGTACTCATTTTCGCGATCCTCTTCCCCCTCGCTCTGTCTCTCCTACCTTCTGACAAGAGTCCGGGAGTGAGGAAAACAACGGATCTGTTGTTGCACCTCGTTCACCTGCCTTTCCCGGGAGTGTTTATCTCGTCACTACCTCAGAAGCAAATTAGAAGTGCAAAGCAAATTGCAAATGTACGGGATTCGAAAAGTGTATTTGCGTCCGTAGGACGTTCGCGCAATCGGAGATGCCGCCGGGCTTCGAGCGGCGGAGCGCGAATGTAACGCTCGAAGTGAGTTTCGCAAGCTGCGACTATGCAATCCTGCAAACTGTGAGCGTTATATTGCTCATGAGTTCCGCGAATTGCAGGCATTGTTCGCGACTTCCGCGAACTGTGAGCGTTATTGCTTGTGAGATCTGCGAATTATAGGCATTACTCTAAATTTCATGAGTTGCTAGTGTTATTTCTTATGAATTCCGTAAGCTGCGAGCGTTATTTTCGCGAGTTCCGTAAGTTACGGACATTATTGCTTGTGAGTTCCGCGAATTGCAGGCATGGTTAGTGACTTCTGCGAGCTGCGAGCGTTATTGCTCATGAGTTCCATGAATTACGAGCATTGTTCTGAATTCCGTGAGCTGATAGTGTTATTGCTTGTGAGTTCCGTAAGCTGCAAGCGTTATTACTCGCGAGTTCCGCGAGTTATGGGCATTATTGCTCGTGAATTCCGCAAATTTCGAGCATTGCTTGTGAGTTTTGTGAATTGCGAGCATTGATCGTGAGTTCTGTGAGCTGTGAGTGTTATTGTTCGTGAGTTCCGCGAGCTGTGAATGTTATTGTTGTGAGTTCCGCAAACTGCGAGCTTATTTTGTGAGCTATTTTGCATAGGCGATGAAGTAAATAATTGCCATCCTCGTAAAAATGAAATTTGCGTTAACATATCTAAATAGTAAATATTATAATATTTGGAGAATAATAGCATTATCATATATGATAAAGAGAATACACATATCTAAATATACAAACTTGACTACTACGATTCCACTTTTTTAAACATTCTTTAGGCGTTTCTCAGACATTTTTCAGTTTCTTTAATATGTTATTACTTCTTGATTTTGATACGTTTTTTACCTGACGCAACAAACAGCTGATTTGTTAATCTGTTTAATGGATTTTTTGGTTGTCACAAAATAATAGATTTCTAAAATTCAAAACTAATAATAAAATATTGTGTGTATCTAAGGGTTTGAAATATTTAATGAGATAAAGACTGATTTAATCAAGAATAGTAATAAATTCAAAAGCGATTAATATATAAAAATGAACGATTAATTGCTAGTTTTGGAAATCTCAATTAAAAACAAAAAACTAAATTAGACACACAACACACAGCTTTTATTATTATATAAATTAATGATTAATTTTTAAAAAATAGATATATACTTATAATAAACATGTGCTATATATAAATATGCAATTATTACAATAATATTAAACTAATATTTACTTATATAAAGAATCCCATATTGTACATTTTTGTAACTATAATGTTAGGCTATTATTAACAATCATTATACATCTTACCTTTATTAAAACTAATTTTAATATAATAATCAATCTATGAATTACTAATAAAATAAGAAGTTTATATATCTGCGTTATTTACATATTTTAACCTAAATTAATGGAGACGTTTATCTTCATTCATTGCTAACAAGAGCCAAATGATTTTATTCAGCGTCGTTTAAGAATCAATTCGGAACGTAGCCAACTGTTAAAATCGTCGCGTTGCCATTAGCAGTTTCCGGATCACAATTTCCGTCGGTGAATCATCTTGATCCTTGATGTGGATTGGTGGATTCTTTTATATATTTATTTCCCTTTCTCCACCTTTCTCTCTCTCTCTCCCCTTTCTCCTATACTCTTCCAACCTTTTCTTCTTTTTCTCTTATAGCACACACATATCCTCACGCAGAATTTCTCGTGTCTCGACTATCAACAATCAACACCTTCGAAAACAAGGATGGCGCGAAGTACGGTGGGGTGGAGAAGGAAAAAAGGGGGGAAACGAAGATGGTTGTCGGGGATAAAGCGAGGACAGGGAGAGAGATACGCCGGAAAAATGTGTGTGCCGGGGTGGCTATTCTGGCGGTTCGTAGGAGAGCTCGTTCGATTCTCAGTGTCTGGAAATAATTAGAAGCCGAGGTGGGCCTGGGTGGGTTGCCATGGCGACCGCCAATCGCAGGGCGAAAGAAAAATTTTTCCCTTTATATAACGCACATTTTTCTCGCGCTCGTCTCTCCGCATGGGCGCCCAGCAGTAAAAACGCGGGAGTTGGAGGTACCCGAGGAACTCCGAGGACGACGATGACGAGAGAGAGAGATGGGAAGCGAGATGAGGAAGTCGGATGGGACGGAGGTAGAGGTGGATAATGTATGCAACGGCACGAGCGAGAGACACACGGATATACTACACACACACACACATGTTTATATACATATACTGTGCTGCAAAATACCCGGGCATTTCGATTGCACGTTACGTATCGCGCACAACTCCTGTCTCCGCGACTCTTATCGACGCGATGCAATTACAAACGACAATATATACTGTAAGACGCTCTTTTCAGGAGAGAAAGGTATCTACAATCCTAACTTTGCATCTAGGCAGTGTTTACTTGTATCTAGATAATTATTTAGATTAAGCAATTGTATCATCTTTATTTAGATAGTAATGGAATGTATTATACAGGATAAAGAAAACTGAAAACAAAAACTACGAGGGTGGTCTGAAAAATTTCCGACCTAACAAAGATACAAGACACTTTTTCTTTAAATTTATTAAAAAAAAAAAATATTTAATGACAGCTCGATATTCGATTTTTTCCATTTTTATAAAAACACTCACATCGACTCACTCAAACGATTGTCAAACAACTGCGCGTCCAAAATGGCTGAAATTTTGGTGAGTATTTTTCAAAAGATGCGCAAACACATTCCCTAACTTTTATTGATGAGTGCTGTCGTCTTCGTGTTAAGGTCAGAAACTTTTCAGACCACTCTCGTATGTGGAGCACATCATCAAATTTTCTGGCTAATTTGGAGACGATTTTTTCTTAGCGAAAATGTCGAGGGAGGTCATCATTTTTTGTGTGTTCTCAAATTTCTGTTAAAGTAAAATGCTATCTGAAATTAACTGAAGAATGTAATTTTGTTGATATTTGAACTTTATAAAGTTTAGTTTGCGAGTAAATCATTTATAATTCGAAATTTATTAGTGCCTTGACATTTTCATTCAGAGAAAAATAATCTCCAATTTGGTCTAGAAAATTTGATGCTATGATCCTTTAATTTTTTCAGTTACATCCTGTATATCTATATTTTTATTTTATAATTGGATGGAAAAATGCGTCAACTGCCTTTAATTTTATTTAAGATAACGATACTGCTCATTCAAATACATAATTTAAAAAATAATACAGCGCCAGTTGAGTCTTTTTAGTCGTGGATAACTATATGTACCATGTAGAAATAGTTTTGTCAGATAAAACATTTAAAAAGATTCTTTTTTGAAAAATAAGAATTTATAAATATGATTAAGATTTTCATTTTTTTTCTTAATTTTTTATTACAATGTTATTTTAATATTATCTAGATAAAAGTTTTAAGTTTTACAATATCTACAAATTTATTTATTATCTAGATAAATTTGGAATAAATTATTTTTATCTCTCTAATAAGATAAATTTTTATACGTCTTATCTTATCTATGTCTAGATTGCATCTTGAATAATAAAACATATTATGTACATTATATGTCATAAATAGAGTTTTAAAATATATGCCATTAAATATAAATATACATTTAAATATACAATTATTTATATCGTTTAATTATACGAAAAAATATAGGTAAATGAATAGCGACGTAAATAATGAGTTTTATATAGTTATGTTCAATTTTCGGTGATTATTCTCTCGAAATCCTAATTATTAATTGAATTGCATACAAATTGATTGCATAATTTAAAATATTTAAGATTATATATAAGTGTGTGCATAGTTTTAGAATCATAATTGTAAATAGAATTAGAATTATAATCACAATTACAAGATCTTATAGTAAGTATTTTATTTGAAATCCATTCTATATTCCAAAATGTGCAATAATTCGAAACATTAAAAATAAATATTTTAATTTGTGATATTATATTATACATAATAACAAAATTCTATATGCTTTTTTGTTGTCATCATCAAATTATTAATTAATTAATTTTTAAAAATTATTACCTAATTATATACATATACATATAATCTATAAAATAAGTTTTTTTGGATATATGTGTGTATATGTTAGTAAGTAAAAATTATATAATAAATATATCGAATTGAATTCTCATATTCGTAACATAAAAAATTTTTGTATATAAAATTTTTACAAAAACTAAAAATTAAAAAATTTTATAAAATTTTAACATTTGTCATATTGATTTCACCATTTTGAATTTGTCAATTTTTATATCAGATTTGTATTAAATGACTTAAAAAACTTTTAAGTTTAAATTAACATTAAAAAATGTGTTTGGTTAATCTTTAATTATTCAATATATAATATAATTTTCTCACAAATCTAATATTTATAATTATAATTATTATTAATCATGAAATAAATATTTATATTTGCACTTTTAGACAACATCAAATGACTTATTCTGATCGAAATACACTGTAAAAGAATTTTGTAAAATTACATTAAAAATATGTAAAATTACATAAATAATAAATGTAAAATTACATGATAAATAATGAAAAAGTAATCATTTCTATTATTTATCGTGTAATTTTACACTTTTTTCTTTATCTTAATTTCTATAATAAACATTTTTGTTTGTGCATGTGTGCGTGTGTTGGTTACAATTTTTTAAAGGTTATTCAGAATAACTTAATAATACATATGTTAACTAAAAATCACTTGAGCCTGAAAATATAAATATTTATCAATTATAATTGAAACAACAAATTTTTTGAAAGCTAACAATATATGTTAATTTTGATTTCAACAAAATTTATTCAATTTTACAAATCATAGCTAAAATACATATATTAAACCCTACGTTCGGGGAGCATCCTGAGAACATCCTGAGGATGTTCGGATGTCCTCTGGATGTTTTTCGGATGTGTTTTGCTGTTAGGGAAATAAACTATTTTTACAATTTAATCGCAAAAGTTTTTCAAAATTGCGTGATAGAGTATTCGGAATCGCATTTATTTAGTGTCAAAAAAGACAAGTGATTAGGTACTTATTTTCCTGTGTTTAAAATTTTTCTTTGTTAAATCATATAATCATTCAATTTATGATTATTCGGACAATCTAAACATTATAAATAATAAACCGTTTATGAAATAATAAAAATGAATGAAGCAGAACAATTAAATATATTTTATATCTTGCCAGAAATTTCAAAAAACACGTTTATCTTGTTTTTATTTTGTATATATTGTATCATGCATAATTTTTTTTTTTTATTAAATGCTAGAATTTATAGAAAGTTTGTGAGTACAAATTTTTTTTATTTATCAATATTTCCTCATTTTTATTTTTAGCAGATATAGATCAAATATGAGACACAAATAACATTTAGAGTAAAATGACGTGCAATAAAACTTGCTTCAAAATAAAATGCGACTGAGTATAATGAAATTCTATATCATATTTTTCATAGATTTCTCTCTTTTCTTAATTCAAGTAAATAAAATATTTATCAGAGAAATATTTTTTATACCATTAATCTCCTGAAAATAAATGCATTGCACGCGACGGCATGCGTCACTTATTGTCTGCATAGCATATACGTTTGCAAAAGAAATTAACGAAATCCTTGTGATGCACTGCCGAGGGAAGCAGCAACAGCCATCTCATTAAAATTGAGATACCGGTTATTATTTTGTTTGCGCAATGAGACATTGCGCGTTGAAAAGCACGCTTTGATGTACCGCTTCCACTCGTGACATCAGCTTTTTCATTTAACGTGAAAAGAACCGTCTTAGAGAGAGAGACGCACCCTATTATACATATATCTCGCTTTCAAAAAATGTGTGCGCGCACGCGAGAGAAGCTTCGAAAGAGGCTTCATTGTAAGATGTAAATGTGTTTCAGCACAAATTTCGCGACTTCATAAACATTTTATTATGGTTCCCGCGTTGCTCTTTCGAAATCGTTCTTTAAACAAATATATTTAACGAATCTTTTAACGGAATATATATATATATATATATATATATATATATATATATAGGGAAAATATATGATAAATCATATCTCCTAAGATAAATATTAAAATTGCAATAAAACTATGAAAGAAACTTCTTTATTCATTTAAAATTGAT
Organism: Nylanderia fulva; assembly: GCF_048542155.1. NCBI lineage: Eukaryota > Metazoa > Arthropoda > Insecta > Hymenoptera > Formicidae > Nylanderia > Nylanderia fulva. Next base: position 479,701 of record NW_028190710.1, on the reverse strand, counting down.
TTTTTTGTTAATGATGTACACTAAACATTAAGACAAATTTATCATTGTTTTATATTGTAAATTAAAAACTAAAAAAGTATTTAGTGTAGGATTTAAAATACTTATTTATTCTAAATTGTATTCGAGTTTTAAAATCATGCAATTAACAATAAAATAAAAAATTGCAATAAAAATAAAGTTTAATTTTCTAGAAAAGTTCTATTCATGAATTCTTTCCAAAAATTTAACAAAAATACTTTTTGAATTTACACCAAAATATAAATTAGTATTATCTCAATAATTATAGAATTTGAATATTTTCTACAGTTGTCTAAATGTAAGGAAAAAAACTGATGTCTAAATAAAAAAATAAATTTAGTATTATGTAGGAAAAAGTTAGTGATACGCTTTACCGAATTTTTTTAGCTTTGTCATATTTATGAATAAAATAATTTTTAAATGTTTTGTGTATCAATTTGTAACGTTTCCATGTACAGAATTAAATAAAATGAAAAAATACTTTATATATATATATATATATTAGGTCCTTGAATAAGTTCTCGCTGTTTTTTTGTTAAAAAAAAACATTTATTTAAAATATAAGGCTTACAATAACTTTACTCAAAGTATTGTCCGTCGCCCGGTCTTGATCAAGCAATGATCTCCAATTCTTCGTCTTCAAACTTTGTCGGTGCTCCAGAACGTTCTTTATCTTCAAGGTCAAAGTCATTATTTTTAAAGCGCCTAAACCAGTCTCTGCATGTCGTATTCGACAGAGCATTGTCACCATATGTTTCAACAAGAATTCTGTGTGCTTCAGCTGCAGATTTCTTTTGAATAAAGCAGTGCAATAAAATTCCCCGCAAAAACACTTTATTTGGCACAAAAGTAGACATTTTCGCAATAGGTAATTAAACACGTGGTTGACACTGTGGTAAACTGTATCTACTAGAATTTGAGGTTACATATAGTACTACTTAGCTGATGCGTTTCCGTACGAAATTCCATGCACAGAGTGCCGCTACGCCATCTTTTAAGAAACAGCGAGAACTTATTCAAGGACCTAATATATAATAAGTTTAATTGTCTACCTTTTTCAATGTGATAGCTTAGGCATGGAATGCCGAAAATTACACAAAATAAATTTATGACGTCATTCATCGCTTGAGAAGAAAACAAATATTATGGCATTCGAGTGAGACTAGTTGCGATATAAGCGTTAACAATTTTAACTTTGTTTAAGAAATACAGTAGAGTTATGATTTAACCAACTGTACGATTTAGCGTACTTTCCCTTATGTATGATTGCACAAGATTATACATATAAAATAATAAATATTACAGATTGTAATATCGCTTCTTCAATACAACAAAAATGATTATATAAATTGTTATTTATATTTAGGAAAAAATCTTCAAAATAACATATAATGTATCACAATTAAAATTATGTAGAATTGATGCAAAATTTAAAATAAATGTCATTATGTCAGAAATTTTGTATAATTTTGTATTGCATAATTTTTTAGCATGCATGAATTCGTGTTTATAGAAATTTTGAGAATACAAATTTTGTGACTTTATATCGTGACGATTCGATGTTATTCCATTTTTATTTTTAGCAGATAGATTGCATATAAGATACAAATAACAATATAATTTATATTATTTTAAGAGTGAAAATAGTTTTATATTAATTATAGTTTTACAGTAAAATCCAGTGATGTTAAAAGATATATTGAACAGCATATTTATTTAGGTTCAAAGGTTTATATATATATATATATATATATATTTTTTTTTTTTTTTTTTAATAAAAATAAAACGAGTAAAGTGTGGGTGTTCTAGCTGCTTGAATGGTTTCTATTTTGGTTAAGTTCGCCAGTGAGCTCTTTTGTTTTGATTCCAACTATAAAAGCTGTACCTGTTCTAATTAACTTATTCAAAGGATAAGGCCGGATATGTTATGTCAGCGTCGCGGACGTTTAAATAGGTTTCTTGAGATACATGGCAGGTCACACGATGATCCTGTATTATATACAAGAACGCTCCATACGCCATCGATTGTGTTTTATTGAACGATTATCTAAAATCTTCTCACTCTGTTTAAATTTGTCCAAATTTATCGCCAAATTTATTAGGATATCAATCTTTAAAGAAGAGAGAGATATTTTCTGCTTTAAAATATTTTACTGTATGTATATGTATAAAGAGTATATAATATTGATAAAAAAGAATATATATATATAGTTAAAAATTTATATATTTTTTGACATAATTTTTATTTACAAATTTATTATAATCTTGTATTTACACTTACGTTATAATAGATTAAAAAATGGTGTTTTCACAAACACACATTATCATTATATATAATTTAAATTAAAATAAAATTTTAATATTGAGCGTTGGATAATTTAATTTATTACAAGAGAAATATAAACATATTTTCTCAATAAAGTTTGAAATAGGCTAAATATATATAATAAATGTCAATATGAATCAATAAAAAGAAATATTTATTTAGAAATAAAATTACCTAATACACACTAATGTTTTCTTTTCTTATTAATATTTTTGTTAAGTAAATTTTTAACTCTAAAAAAATTTTTTGTGTGATGTTATTTTTCATATGCTGTTAATTTTGAAAGTTTACTTTTTCTTGTTTCTCTTTCGAGAGTTATAGGATGCCCAAAATAGTTTACGAGAGATATTTTATATTTAAATTTAACATAATTTTACTTCAATTATAAAGTAAAAGAATGTAATATTTATAAAATATCTCGTAAAATATTTATTTTTCAATGATCTTATTATACCTCAATACTTTTATTAACAAAATAATGAGAGGAATTAATTGGTGTGTAACGAAGTAGAAGTAGGTATATTAGTTAATTTAAAAATTAATAAATTAATTAAATTAATAAATAAAAATTTTGTGTTAACTAATGTATTTTCATACAAAAAAAACGTATCCTTTATTATGTTCATAAATATGTCAATAAATGTTGTTTGAGAAAAACTACTAATACAAAAAGATACTACTTGAAGATAAACCACAAAGCATAGTGTACCTACTGTTTGTTCTGAGATCCGATCTTGGAAGTGGAATATCGTCGGCGAGATAAGCTGCCTGTCGACGAGCGACAGTAGGATCGATGGCTAGCGCCGATATTGAAGCTGACATGTTTTGAAACATACCTCTTTCACCTGAGAGTTTCTGGATTTCTATTACGGAGAATGCATTTTACCTCCTTCGGCCGGTTTCTTCCCACGTGCTTGCTTATAGAAGGGATACGTGTCATATTACATGGCGTTTTGTAATGCGTGGCTCGCGACCACCGGAAGATATTTTGACCGCGGGAAACCCGAGATACGTATCGAAGGATCTCCAGTCCCGATTTACGGTCTATATCGAGATCACGTCAATCGACAATCAACGCGGAAGGATTACGCGAAGCTTCTGTCAACTATTTCCGGCGATTTTATTTCGAACAATATTGTTTACGTCATCTCTCTTCTGAATGAAACCAATCAAATTTAGAATTAGAGCCAATATCGTGAATTTGAGGAGTTAGTTTTATATATTTTTTTATATATTTTGAAAGTGATATAAATCAATTTTCGAGAAAATCGAAAATATTGTTGCTGACAAATTGAGATTAAGTTTTCTTTCATAAAAAAAATCTTGAGAGAGAAACGAGAAAAAAATGCATTTATACTACTTTTAAAACGGCTTATTGGACCTGACTCTAACTTTTAAACAATAACTGTGTTTTCGCTACGCACCAGGTAATGCGTGATATCATTTTTTTTCTCGACGAAGAAAATCGCTTGAAGCTTCGCCAAAGTACTTACTCCCTCACTTCATCTCGTTCCGACGGATCTTCGCAGTTCTTTCTTCTCGCAAAAAAAAAAAAAAAAAAAAAAAAATTGCACTGTAAAATTTCTGTCCACAACATGACAAATCGGCTTTCTTTCTTTTCAATATTTTTCTTCTTATACTTAATTATTTTTTTTTTCTTATATTCGTGATACGAAGTCTCCAGATAACATTATAGATATAGCATTAGGAATAAGGAGTATTAAAAAAGCAACAACAATTCATGGACTGCGAGTTGTAAGAACAACTCAATTTTAAGGAAAAAGAGAAAATTGAAGAAGAGAAAGATCATTACATCTTATGGTGGTTAATATGCGTTTGCCGAAAAAAAATTAAAAACATGAAAGACTTTCATGAAAGTGCGTTTAGAATTCTTTCTCTTTTCTTGTATAAAATTTCTTTAAACGTGTTTTTAATAAAAAATTTTCTTGCATTTTTTCCATGTTTTTCTCAAATAGATTTTAAACAGATAAATAAGGTTGAGAACTTATTACGTGTTTTATAGCATCCAGCTTTTAATAATTTTTTTATTTTTCTCATAATTTAAATAGAGAAAGAAGGAAGAAAGGAAAAAGACAGAGGGAAGGGATGCATAATAAAGTTTTGTTTGATATAAACTATACAATAAATATTTTATATAAAATACTTTGTATATAACAATTTTTTTATACAAAATATTTCCATTTTGCCAAATATGTTCTACATTACGTAATATTAATTATTTAATATTATGAAATTTTATCTTTAATTAAATAATAAATTTAATTAATTAAATTTCTTAATTACATATGAAGACGATAAAAAGATAGGAGTAAGGCAAACTGAAGTAAATTAAGATATTTGAAATTTAATATTTATTAAACTTTAATGTGTATTTAATTATTATCCCAGAAAATATTCATTTTTTTTATAATTATATTAATAGAGGATAAATATTTAAGCATTTATATTTATGTATTATTCTTTAAAATTATATCTGAAACATTATGTTAGCAAATAATTGTCATTAAAATTTATTTTTTGATGATTTGATATACTATAAATAACGAAGTATTTGCAGTATAGTGTTAGTATTTAAATCAACAATATGCTTTATTGTGTAGTATCAGTATTCATATTTCATGCAAATTATAATAATAATCATATTATTATAATTTGCATGAAACTACTTACATGTATTACATTTAAAAACAATATTTAAGTATATTATAAAAATATTAATAAAGCTATTATTCGAAAATCTTCTTATATATATATATATATATATATATATATATATATATGCTATCAATTTTGTCTAGATATAATTTATATATCCACATTAATATATATATATATATATATATGCTATCAATTTTGTCTAGATATAATTTGTATATCCACATTAATATAATAGTTTCTAATTTAACTAAGCATAAGGGAAATCATGACTTTGCAACTTTAAGATAATCTTTTTAAAGAATGAAGATAATTCAACATCACACCTGCGTGTCTCGACTTTGATTGACGTACAATATTACGTTTGTTATGACGTATTCTCAACTGTCATTTTTATTATTAATATAATAGCAAGATATTATAATCAATTGCGAAAAAAATAATTGTTTTCTAAAAGTTAATAACATTTTTTATGTTGTGTGTAAAACCTTAGAGAAATATTTAGATATTACTTACTCTTATAAAATCTTTTATTTTTATTATAATTTTTTTATATGTAAGTAAATATAAACCTTATTGCCTTCTAAGCCGGGCAATAGAGCCAAGGAAACGAAACGAAAAATTAATTAAACGGAACTGTATCTCAATTTGAGATCCCAAAGTTCCACATATAAATTAATTTCGAAACTTACATATGGAGAAATAAGCGAGAAAAATATAGGTCCGAAAAGTCGCTGAAGCGGGAATCGAACCCGCGTCTTTCACTTTCCGGGCGACTGCTCTTACCAACTAAGCTATTCAGACCCTTTCGATCCCATATTTTTCATTTGCCTTTTAAGTAGATGTTAGTAAATACCGCCGTGATTAGCCCAGGCGTGAATAAACTCAGAAATAAATATTTTTATCGGCTCTCAATATAAAGAATATAAGTATGCTGCCTTCTAAGCCGGGCAATAGAGCCAAGGAAACGAAACGAAAAATTAATTAAACGGAACTGTATCTCAATTTGAGATCCCAAAGTTCCACATATAAATTAATTTATATGTGGAACTTTGGGATCTCAAATTGAGATACAGTTCCGTTTAATTAATTTTTTGTTTCGTTTCCTTGGCTCTATTGCCCGGCTTAGAAGGCAGCATACTTATATTCTTTATATTGAGAGCCGATAAAAATATTTATTTCTGAGTTTATTCACGCCTGGGCTAATCACGGCGGTATTTACTAACATCTACTTAAAAGGCAAATGAAAAATATGGGATCGAAAGGGTCTGAATAGCTTAGTTGGTAAGAGCAGTCGCCCGGAAAGTGAAAGACGCGGGTTCGATTCCCGCTTCAGCGACTTTTCGGACCTATATTTTTCTCGCTTATTTCTCCATATGTAAGTTTCGAAATTAATTTATATGTGGAACTTTGGGATCTCAAATTGAGATACAGTTCCGTTTAATTAATTTTTCGTTTCGTTTCCTTGGCTCTATTGCCCGGCTTAGAAGGCAGCATACTTATATTCTTTATATTGAGAGCCGATAAAAATATTTATTTCTGAATAAACCTTATTCTTCAAGAAAATGATGTAAAGAATGTAGAGTTAATATAAGCTCCTTTATTCATACTTTATATTGATTATTTTTGACATTTTGAGTTTGTCATAAACATTTTATGCTCTTTAATTTATATTAAAAGTAAAATTATTATGATTACAAAACTTTGACATAAAAATGTTAGAACTTATAAATTTTTATAAAATAAACGAGGAAAAAAAATCAAAATTTGAGATATTTAAAACTAATTTTACTTTATCCTCATATTCATAATTACTTGATTCTCATATTTAATAATTGATTGCAATTATGTTTAATGAAATTTTAAAGTTTTAATTATAACAATGCAATTTTGATCAGATTTGTACGCTTTGCTTAATATTAGCACGGATTTTATTTCGGTAGAAATCTCAAATCAAAAGTCGGGCGAGAAATACAGATTGTAATCTCGATTGTCATTTGCGTGAGAAGCGGACATCTGCTGACAATGGCCACCATATTTTCAGATAAGCATCTTTAGTGACTAACAAAACGTCGTGCATTATTATTTCGAACCCCGTGAAAAATATTGTCAGAGCGATTTCTAGATTATTCTTGAGAAATATTTATTAAAGCAATGCGATGATAAAGTTATAGTTATTTCTTTCTCTTTCTCTCTTCTGATAGAAAATTTATGATAGATCTGTTGTAAAATTATTAAAATTTTATGTAAAAATTAGAAAAACAATTTTCAAAGAACTTCGGCAAATATAATTTTATTACATATATGATAACAATTAAATAGAAATAAAAGAAAAATAGTAATGCATACATTGGAATGTAATAATGTAATAATGTATGTATCATCATAATAATATATATTGTTAAATAATACGTAAAAATTATATTTTTATTAGTATTAATTGTAATAAAAATTTATTTATAATGTTACTATAATAATTACTAATCAAAATAATTTAATAAAGATATCATTAAATACTTTGAAAAAAAAATAAAATTACAAGGATATAATTTTTAAATAATATAAGAAACATAAATATTTTTTTAGTTTACAGATAAAAAATTTATAATAAAACTTTTCGTTCTTCAAAATAGAAACATGTATATGTGTTACAAATTATTGTTTTTATATACTGCATAGTTTTAAATAATGCGCAATTTTTATTGGAATAGCCATGAATCATATATTTAATATAATTTCTTAAATAAAAATTTAGTTTGTGATAAAAATACATATAAGCTTTTGGTTCAAATATCCTCTTCTGTATATTTCCTTTTTTTGTTTTCAAGCATATACACATATACACATTATTTTCCTTTTCCTTTTCCTCTCTTTTTTTCGCTATTGTTATTTCATATGTAATTTATATTGTCAACGTCCACCATTTTGAACGATGCGGGCGCTGTCCCATTTTCGAAGGGTTGGTCTATCGTGGGTCCAGTATCCTACCCCTAGGCACCCCTCGTAGTGTGACATTTATTTAACAAGGTAACGGTGTTAGGTTGTTAGGCTGAATTAGGGGATTCTTCGATGTGAATTCAAGGACCTAACGGCCAATAGGATCTATTATTACTAGTAGCGATTTTCAGCTGCAACGATTTTTCACGATGGCCACTAACGAATCTTGTTGCATCATCACGCATTTGAATTTTTTTGCGCATTCTTATTGTTCTTTAATCCGCATGTTGATAATTTTCAGCATTAAAAAGAGAATGTTTTTATAACTAATTAATGTAATATTATATATATATATATATATATATGTGGTAAAAATAATACGTCAATTATTATCTTTACAAATTAATTTTATTATATATGTTTTGTGTTTATATATGGATTCTTCATAATAATGTACCTTTCCGCAGTACTTTTAGTGATAAAACTTAAAATTATTTTTTATTATGTGATATCCTTGCTGCTTTATAATTGTTAATTGAATAAAAATTATAATTTAAATAAATATAATTTAAGGATGATTATTTATTATCTTACTCTTAGGCCTTTTTAATAATGTATTCACTTTACTGACAATTTAATTCTATATTTATTTAAAGGAATAAAAGCGAATACTAAAAAAATTATAAACTTATTTCTTGATTAAATATTTTAGATCGAGAAAAATTATGTTCTCTTTCTTTTCTTGATATTCTTCAAATGTACTATATATTACATATACTATAATAAGGGAAAATATGCTAAATCATACTTCTTAAAGTAAATATTAAAATTGTAATAAAGCTATGAAAAAAATGACAATTTTTATTAATTTAAAACTGTAGTTCTTTTTTAATGATGTACACTAAACATTAACACAAATTTCACATCGTTTTATACCGTAAATTAAAAATTAAGAAAGTAGTATTTGGTACGATTTACAATACTGGTTTGTACCCATAATTTTTTAAAATTTTTCTCTTTACTTCTATAACAATAAAATTAAAATATTGTAACAAAAATAAAGTTTTATTTCCTACAAAAATTCTCAGTCTACAACAAAATATATTTATAAGAATATTATACGTATAATCATAAATTTTTTTTAAAAATTTTACAAAACTACTTTTTGTGTATCACACACAAAAGTATAAATTAAGTATTATTTACATTACTATAAGTATTTATAAAATTTGATATTTTCTTTAGTTGTCCTTATAAATAAAAAAATCTATAGTAGTAAAAAAATACTAAATAAAAAAATTAATTTAGTAAATCGTACCAGTACGATACAGGAAAAAGTTAATGGTATGTTTTATCGAACTTTCATTGTTTTGTCAATTTTATCAATAAAAACTTAATTTTAAAATATTTTGCCGACTTTCCAACGCTTCCATATACAGGATTAAATAAGATGAAAAAATGCTTTAACAAAATAAGTTTAATCGCTTGTCTTTCTTAATGTGATAGCTTAAACAGAATGCTAAATATTACATTAAAATCACACAAAATAAATTTCTGAACGTCAACAAATCGCTTAAGAAGAAAACAAATATTATGGCATTCGAGTGAGGTCTAGTTGCGATACAACAGCATTAACACCCTAAAATATTTTAACTTTGTTTAAAAAAATACAGTAGATGTACGATTTAGCATACTTTCTCCTATTTATAAGTATCAAAATACAATTTGTATATTTTATAATAAAGCGAAAAAATAATATATATGAATGCATTATTCTAACGTCATCTCAGAACAGCACTTACATATTTGTGTGTTTAATTAGAAAAAAATATATTTTATTTAATGTGTTTTGTTTTGACTGACAAGTAATATAATATAAAAAGATATACACATATAAAAGAGCAAGAAAGTGAAGGAAAGGAGAAAAGCGTGGAATAACAAATATTCTATTTCGAGCCCGAGAATAATATGAGCGATATATCATTATCATTTAATTTTTGCATTCTCATCACGCAATCATTAACACAGGGGATTGATGACTTTTCCTTATTTGCCGCGGGGTGTGAAATTTAAATATTCTTATGCCTATGATCGATGAATGCAAAATACCCGATATCTGATCATTATTTTTATCAGCTCGCAAGCATTTCGAAATTGGTATCCCCCTTCTTTTTTACCTTTCCCTCTTTTGCTGCGAACACAAGCTGGGTTTTTATTATTTTAATGAACATTTCTGAGAATGTGCGTGTGTGCAGGCACGGTTTCTCAGACAAATAATATCCGCCTTCTGATTATTATTTTCATCCCTATCGGTTGAGAATTGTGGAAGCAAGCCGCCGTTCGTTAAAAAAAAATTTGGTCTTAAAATGGTCGGATATCGAAGTTATGAGAAATAACATTTCTGAGCAATAAGCAGGATAGTCTCTCAACAGAAATTATCCTTAAACAATTTATTTTATAATAAAATTGTATATATAATGATATTATACAAATAAAGCGATAATAATAATGAATAGATGTACATATAAGATATAATTCTTTTTGATCGATTATTCGAATAAGAGAAATTATTCTGTACATTCATTACATTAATGTTTGTTACATTGGAACAGATAAATATATATATTGTTTTTAAGATAAATAAGTGTGTTAGCATTTTTGTATAAATATATATTAATTTTTTAAATTATTTATTCAAAAAGCAGAAGAAAATAATATTTGGATATGTATTATGATATCTTATTTTATTATTTATTATTTTATTTTATTAAAATAAAATTAGCGGAAATACATATATGTTATATTAATATATTTTAATAAAATTTAAATGCGCGACATATTAATTAAAGTGTAATATTGATTACATGCATCAGAGAATGGTGATATAAAAATAAGAGTAAAAAGAATACATCAGAATTAGAAACCAAATATATGTATAATTAAAATATTAAAAAAAATATATATAGTCACCTATTAGCAATAGCAAATATATAAATTGTAAAATGTATACACTCTTTTCACATATTACCTTCTCAATTATGACAAAATTATTTAGATTCAAAATAAAATTTTAAATTAAAAGCAATTTTTTATTTATTAAATATGTAGTATATAAATAATTTCTACAATAATATTATTTACATTAATACATTTATTAAACAATTAAAACTTGCTTAGAAATACTAATATCTACTTAAGTACAAAGTAATTAAATAAAACAGATAAACATATTTTACCTAAACTTAAATATTATATTTCTATTCAAATTTAACGAGAACAGAATAAATAATACTGAGTAATTTGCATTGTTCGAATTATTTTTATTTATCAAACGGATGTACATTGTTATATCCTCGAAAATTGTTAACATTATACGCGAAAAATTTTTAGTTATATAAAATAAATCGCAGGCTTTTTATTTGTTACATGATACTTTTGCCTTATTTTTAAATTCACCAAATTTTATACGTTGAAGGGATGAATGTTAACGTAGTTATTGGTAAATAGTATTAGTGTGCAAGGTAGCTGTTTCAGAGGGAACAAAATATGATTATTAATGAGTATATTGTTGGTAAAAGATCAATATTGCATCTTCAAAAATATTCATTATTTGTAGTTGGTTATACAATCTTTACTTTAAAATATTTTGTATGTTATTTGTAATGAATTATGCAATAAGAAATATATGAGTGCATATACGCATATATATATATATATATGCATAAAATATGGAAAAAGTTAGCAAGTATATTGTGTTGCACAAGAGAGGTCATAGACAATATACATATATATGTATATAGTTAATTATTATATTTATAAATATAGTATATACACAGTTTTATGTTCATAAATATATTGTTTCCCAAAAATAATAAAATTTTTTTCAAATATTGTATTTTTTATTTAAGTTAGATATAAAAATAAATTTTATGTCTTGCATATAAATGCGTACTTTAATTACAACATTATAATTTTTAATTACATAAGGCACTTTTAAATATTTGTAAAAGGAACAATGATATTTAAAAGATAAAATTTTGACAATTTATAAATATTTTGAAAAATTAAATTGATTTTATAATCAGATATAAGGCTATAATATTAATATATTTATTAATAATTAATATTCATTATATTTAATATTAATTAATATTAATTATATGTAATTATAAATTTTAAAAATAAAGAATATATTTATATGTTATTATTTTTGTTTTTTAAATATTGATTTTTATTTTAATATTAAATTTCTTATTGTAATTTTTATATAATTTTTAAAAATTATTATAACCCATGATATATTAAATATTATTATATTAATTTTATTATAATACATTTTAAAAATGTAAGAAAAATATAGTTTATTAAACATATTTTACGATAATTATTTTATTTACCATATAACTATTTCTATTGATTTCAATCCTTAAACTATATAGTTGCTTCCTCTATGTATTAGACTCGAAAACAGTGAAGCATTACATTTACCACCAGCCGACAGTCAAATAGCGTTAACTCAGTTTTTAATATGTACTAACGTAAGTATAGTTTTGAAAGTTTGAAGGAAAAGTTTACATTATTATAAAAAATAATAGTAAATTGTGCAATTCTATCTGCTTAAATAAATTATATATATAATAAAATATATTAGTAAACAAACGTATATTATACTTTATATTATTTTATAACACACTACGTTATTATAATAAAATGATAAATGTATATCAATTATCCAAATTTTTTGTCGGATTAAGAAATCTATACATATTTATGACTATGTATATTTATTTATGTGTTAGAAATATAGATTTTGACTTTACTGACTCAACAAAAACTTTATTATTTCTAGTCGGTACATAATAGACGTTTTATGTATGTTACGTTTAATGTATATATTATGTATATTAATGTATATTTTAAATAATATTAAATTAATATATAATAAAATATTTTTATTAATAATAAAAAAATTTTTAAACGCAATTATTGAAATGTTATTTTTGTTAAATAATACAAAAATTTATGCATAATAATTCAATTATATTATCGATTCTAAATGCTACTATAAATGTGTATGTAATATAATAAAAGAAACTACTTGAAATATTATTCTCACATTTATTTACATTATTTCATACATTATATATGTTTATTTTCGTCTCTCTCGAAGAGCATATCGACAACAGGAATAAAGTTACCATCGTTGACAGCATTCCTTATCAACCATCTGATTCCTCAGTTGGCAACCAGAAAGCGCGGCCAGCGCGATTCTATTAGAGTCCCTAGAATATATCACTAGGGATACTAGGCTCTTTCTGTCTCACTTCCTCTCTCTCTTCCCTCTTTTTTCTGATCTACCACCACCTACGTTCAAGTTGAATTCAACATTGACCGCCGAGAGACAAGCGAGCATCGCGCAGTGCAAAAGGCGCGCACGTATCGCCGCGTTATGAAAAAAATGAATTGGCCAGTCCTCTTCTCGTGTGTCGTGTGCGAATAATCGCGTATAATGCGAACATTACGTTCATGGGGTGTCGGGGTGTCGCATTAGCATGAGCATTTCTCAAGACAGCGCCGCTACGATCGTGTGCAGGGAGGTTTTCGACGAGACGTCCCATCCGACGAATGAAGGTACGTCAGATCTGTCAGAATTGCAGAATATTCGTATGTTCCCTGCTTTCGGCCTCCCGATGACTTGATCGTCGTGTCCGGGTGCTAATCTAGGTCGAGGTGAACTCACCTTGTTTAGCGAAGCGACGTTTACCCTAGGAACGGAACGTTCATTGTTGAACTGATCGATGTCTCGTCCTTTCTTCCCAGCAAAGTCTTGTGTCCTTCGAATGTGGTAATTTTACGTGGATTTTATCGAGTATGAATATTTTCTATCCATCTTTTTTATTGAAATATATATATTGCTCTTGACTAAAAAATTTGATCTGATTTATTGGCAAATTAATTGTGCAAGAGGTTTAGAGAGGCTTGATTAATCGGAAATGTCAGGATGAGAAAAAGGGTGAAAATCCAAAATTGTGCAAGAGAGTTAATTAGCATTTTGATTTAAATTAAACAATAAAGCTTTTTTTACTACAGAAGGCAAAACACATTTAGAATATGATCATTTTGTCCTGGAGCATAAAGTACACATATTTGCTCCGATTTTATTTCAACATATTTTGACATCTCAACTTTGCAAGCACAAAAAATCTATTCTATGCATACATGTATATTGATGTAAAAACATTCTGTTTTGTTATCTCAAAAAAATAATTTGAAAGGTTACATATATATCTTAGTTCCGATTTTTGTTCTTTATTTCGTCATAAAAATGAAATTAGAAAATTTTGAATTAATTTTTTTCTAAATGTATTGTCTTATTATATATTCATACAATGACACACATTATATCGGTCAATGCAAATTTTCAGAATGACCCTACGAACGGCAAGAAAAAGTTCATAGTCGCGTAAAAACAAAGTAAACACACACGTCGCGTCTTACAGAAACTCACTCTTGCTCCTCAAAATCAGCCTGAAAAGAAGTAGGAGCATAAAAAAGAGATCCGGCGAAGCAAGAGTTTCTTGTTTATTTACATCGCATCAGGCGGGAATACCGAGCCCGTTCCCCAGCCGTGCGCGCTCAGGAAAATCAATAATTCGCAGTGCGGCGAAAGTTTTGTCGTGTCACTTGGACTATGTGTTCTCCCTGGTGTCGCACTCCGGAGTCAAATAAACTCATTTTGGGGTCACGATGGTCGAAATTTTTCAGACCGCTTACGGAATTTATTAGAACGGTGTGCGATTTTTCTTGACTTCCTTGCCAAAGTGGCTGAAAAATCCGGGCTGGATCGGCGAGATAAAAAAAAGGAGGCACCAACACTTTAACCGGCGATGCGAGGCCAGATGGTGGCTCTCCGGTCTCTTATCCCCATACGGCAGCCATCACATCACACCTGTCCATCCGTCAGGGTTGATGGAATTTTTTATCGGGGTCCTTTACATTTGTGGGGGCGCTCTTTCCCAAAAGCCTTGCAGTAAGCAGAGATCTTGCATTTATGATATTCCACGGTCTCCCGGCGTTTGAATCAAAGTCACTACCCTCTTTTGGAGCTTCTGACCTTAATCTTAATTGAGAATATTTGAAAAATATTTTGAATTGGATAACACTCTAGAGGCTATTGATATTTAATAGATGATTTACATTATGAAAAGAGTTGAATGTGTGTCATTCTTGCGCGCAAAAATGGAAAATTTTGTGGAATATTTATGTTTTCCAATTCTTATCTTGTTTTCGATGTTCTAAAATGCTAATTAATTTTGTCGGTTGTATGTCAGTATTATATTATACATTTTTTTTACATTTTTTAAATATAATCAACGAAAGATAAAAATAAAGCAATTATTTTTTTATTATTAAATATATTTTGTATAATTACTCTCTTTTGTATACATGTATATATTTATTGTATACAATTTATTGTATATATTTTGTAGAGAGTATAAGAATATATACATCTAAACACATACATATACAATGTATATAATACCTATTTATTTTTATATAAAATCAGATTTTGTGATTTTTAACTAAATTATGAAAATTAATATAATAGGTATACTATAACAAAAAATGTGTTTTAATTTAATCTGTTTATTATTTAAATATTACTATAAATTGAATATTATTTTACCATAAATATAATTTTTTACGTTAAATGTAATACAAAATTATTACAAAAATATGATATAAAATTATCAGAAATATTCTTTTTACATTTTTATTTATGACATATTTGAGAAATTAATCTATCGCAGATGAAAAAATGTATATGCACGTAGCAAGCATGTTAGTAATACCGTGTTTATATCTGTGAATTAATTAAAAAGAATAACATTTATAAAAGATTAATTAAATGTTTATATTTTGTTTTATATTTTTATACCTTTATATGATTTTACTAAGTTAAAAGTAAACACCATTAATTAATATAAATAGATATGTAAATCAATCATTAAATTTAATTATCAAAAAGTATTTATTCCATTTTATAAAAAATTTTTATAAAAAAATTAATATTATTATATCAATAATTTCATTTTAATAACAAACATGTGATTGAATTAAATAGACGTAAGCTTATTTTGTTGTCACAGCATTTGCTATGAAAAAAGCAAAAAAGACTTCGTGTTTTAATACTTTTAACCTGTGATCAATGAATTGTATAATTTATATGAGCTAGATATAATAAAGAAGCAAGGCTAATTACTTTCTAGTCATTTAAGTTTACAAGGGTGTTATTAATAAATTTGCTACGTGTTGTGGATAATACTAAATTTTATAAATAAATTAATAAACATTATATTGAACTTATTGAAAACTTTTTATCTCATTCTTGTCCAATAAAGTGCTTGGAATTATTCCATTGAAATTGTTATAAAATATGCACAGATTTTATTTTATAAAATAATTATATATTTTTTTATTTATTCTTTAAAAGTGTTTTGCGTTATAAAAATAGATAAAGTTGTATTAGTGTATCTTTATTATATAGAAGATTTATGCATTTTTGTGCATTGTTTATTAATACAGAAATTACTTTCTACGAAGGACAAAAGAGTAGCGCATGAATAATTAAATAAATCTTTCTTTGGAACTCATTAAATAATATCGCAGAAATATCGATTGTTCAATCGACGACAAGACTTGGCGTTGTATACTTGATTAGCGATGTACTAATTGATTAATCAGCAACACGAATTCCAGAGCTGCTGGATTATGCAAAACGTCTGGGAATTAATCCCGATGCGGAGCCGCATCTTCTGGACTTGGCCCGCGAGGGTCTCATGGCGGCCCTACCCAAAGGTTGGTCCCCATGCTTTCACGAGGCCAGCGGTGCCTGGTATTATTACGAGGCCTCCACGAACACCACTACCTGGGAACACCCTCTCGATGCAGTTTACAGAGGACTTGTGGAGCAGGCTAGATCCGGCAATAAGAGACAAATGAGTTTTGGTACGCGTCTCAATACTTCATATTTGTTTTACAATTATCTTATTTGAGTAGGATCACACGGCTATATATTATTTTTTTTAATTGTGACATTATAATGTATGAATGGGGTAGCATGATACTAGAAATATATAAAGGAGTGCTTTCATATTATTTATTTTTGAAATATAATTCTAATGACATTTTAATATATTTTAATTTTTAAATAGTATGTATAATAAATATAACATTTTTTAAAATTTTGCTTTTTTTTTATACATATTTCTTTTATTTAGATGAATTTTTGTTGTTCTTATTTTTTTAGTCTATAAAAAGTGTTTTATTTTAATGGGAACAGCTGTATATATTTTTTAATCTTAAGATAAAAAAATACGTTTTAGAAAAACGTATAGAAATATGTTTCAGAAGAAATATTTTAAAGAGAGAAAAAATAATAGAGCTTGAATTTTAAGATTATTTTTTTAAGTTTATGCAAAGATTAATCTAATTATTTTAAATGGAACTAGCTTAATTTTTTAATATGAATTGCTTTCTCGCATTATTTGACATAAAAATATTTAATTACAAGAATTGGTCAAAAATTGAATAATTTATGAGATATTTTATACTTAAATTTATATGCTATAAATATATTTATATAGAATTACTCGTCAATTATATAAAAGATATATAAATTAAATAATTGCAAGAAATGCTTTTTATATAATAATTGGAAGAAGTGTTTATATAGAAGGTTTTTTCATTAAAAAATAAATATTTTTTTTAATCAATTTAATTATTGTTTTTTTTTTTCATCCGTTTGTTAAATCGATTCAATTTTCATACCTTGCCATTATTGCCATTAATGTGATTATATTGATATTTCCCGTGAAAACCACTTTCGTCTGATTGTGAATTATGACTATTTTAGTTTTTCCGGGAATTTAATCTAGTTCGTGTTAATCACGCATTGTACATTTGACGTCTAACTCTCGGCATTGTTAGTGCGATACCAAGTGCTTCACAGTAATCAGTAAAATGGTGCAACTTGGCAAAATGCGCCTCTGGCTTTGCGTCAAAATTACGAAAAGCGCAGCCATATTTTTAGATTCTTCCGCAAAATATCGGCCATGAATATCATGCTGCGGCCGTTAGCGAGAATTTAATGCAGTGTCTCTCAACTATATTTCCGCAAATGTTTTTCTCATCATTTAATAAATATTCAGTGCTTTTAGGTTTTTTATATAAAAAATAATTTATTTTTTTATATATATTAAAATTTACAAATATATAATATATATATTTCTATTATATTTTATATTTATATATATATATATATATATATATATATATATATGATTATTATTATTACACAGAGAGAAAATTAGCAAAAGTTGGTGAACATATTTTACAATAAAATCTTTGTAATTGATGGCAAATAATAATTGGCAAATTTAAAGGATATAAATTATACATAAATTATATAACAAATAATAAGGCTTAATTAAAATAATATATGTCGTTTTATTTGGGACGAAAATAAATAAGTTGGAAACTTTATTAATATTGTTATTATGAATAAATAACAAACTTTTTTATTACAATCTAACACATTATATGAATTAGTACATTATAGATATAAGGTAATAAAAAAAATGTTATAAGAATATTTTTATATAAAATTTAAATTATAAAAAATTTGTTTATATTAGTAAAATATTATGTAAAATTTTAATATTATAATTACAACATTTTAAAAAAATGTGTAAACTTTCTTATTCTGATATTCTTTTGCAAAAATCAATTTTCTCTTGATGTTATTGAAAAAAAATATATTTGCATGCACTTTTTTTTTAATTAAAGTATAAGCTGAGAAAAACAATAGAAATAGTTACGTTTAGGATTATTATTACTTCTGCAGGATTAATTTGTAATAATGTTACATTAATTTTTGTAGGTCACATAATTTGAAGTTCCAGTTAAAAATATATGTGCAATAGAATATACAGTTAAATTAATATCATACATAATATTAATTTACAAATTAAGAAAAAATAATAAAATTAAATGTATATAAAATATTATATACATATGTGTAAATAATATTATATATCAATACAAAAATTTAAATAGGAAATAGGCTGTGTCAGGCGCAGAATTATAAATTAGATGTTTGTCTTCTTTATTTGATTTGAACATTTTGGTTCTTCCTTTGGATCATTTTTCAGCAGATTTATTTATTAATAAAAAATGTATGCTATATTATTTATATAATTATAAATTATTATTTTGATCTTCATCTGCTCCGCCTTAAATTTTCCGTAAATCTTTAAAGCAATCAAAGACAAGAAGAACAATAGGAAATGTGTACATCATAATCTTAGCAATATATAAAACAGTAATTATATATAATATTTCACACATTAAAAGATTTAAACAGTACAAAAAGGATTATTATAATTATATTTCAGTTTTGTTCAACTGTGATAATTTTATTATAATTATGTCGTCTATATTTATTTTCTAGATCGACAGAATAGATTTGTTCATAAGCAGCCTGCCAGTATTCGTTTTAACTGGATTGGAATATATGCAATTCATAGACGTTACGTAAACGAGTAACAATTTCAAGACCTTGAAGCAATGACTTCGAATGCTTGCGGTCGCTCCTTATTTTTTGCAATAATTATAAAGATCAGTTTGTGACGCGCGTTTAACTTGTTTATGTAATTGAACGTTTCTGAGATGAAAATTATCTCTTCAATTTTAATCTAAAATTTTTAATAAAAATCAATGCTCTGCAGCAAAAAATACTAACTATCTTCTTGGCTATTATAATCTTTATTATTGAATTTTGTATGTTTACACTTGAATGTACCCGGCAACTAAAACTAAAAATATAGTTTTTAAATATTTTGAAAATATATTAATATTTTGAAAATATGTATATTTATGAAAGAGAGAATTATAGATGAGAGTTATTTTAATGTTTTATATTAAATATCTCTTCCTGCATCTTTCTTACAAAAAAGTTTTGCACAACTTGTTTAATTTTAAAAGGATTACAAAACTGCAATATTAATTTATTATTTATTTATATAGATGATGCCACTTTCGAGAATTTTACTAATCATTATTTTTTTAAAGTAAAAACAGATTTTTTTAAAGTTATCTTATTGAGACAAATTTAACTATATTTATTAAGATTTTTTACTGTTCTATTTAAACAATTTTGTACATTTTGACTCATGAAAATTGTAATTTGTCTTCTTATGCAACATTTTTCTAGGTATGCGAGCATATTTTTTTTCAGTAGCTTTGAAATTATTTCCACATAATCCCACTACTTTACTATAAACATTTCTATTATTTCTCGCAGTGGATAATCCATTTTGATCTCATCAATGTGATTTAATACTATTATGCAAAATAACCATTGAATATTATTAGCAAAAACATAAAATAAAATTTAATTTGAGGATAAAGTACCTCTCGACATGTTTATAGAACACTAATATTTCAAAATTACAAAATTATGTAATTTATAGAAGAATAAAAAACTCTTAACTAATTTTGTCAACGAGACCTACAACTTTTGTTTAAAAAATAATCGGTTTTCAAAGAAAATAATGATTGGTGAACTTCTCGAAACTGGTGCTATCTGTAAGCAAGTAATATTGTTTATTACTTGTGTCCCTTTTAAGAAAGAATAACTTTTGTACAAAACATTTTTTTTAATAAAAGATATAGGAAAAAGAGATATTTAAAAGAAAGACATTAAAATAACCTATCGTTTTCTCCCTGTACACAGGATGTCCCGAAATTCACGAATCAAAATACTATAGCAAGAAAGGTCTCGAGAAAGTAAATTATAAAAGTGTCTACCATTTTTTCATTCCAAATAGTTATTGAGGTTAAAAGATTTAAAACTGACCAATTACAGATTACGATTTAAAGGACGCTTGAAACGCGTTCCATTTTTCTCGTAACAGGAAACACCAACACACGTTTACGCGAACCAACTTGTATACAATAACTGAAACGATTGACAATGTTTAACAATCGCATGCAAATAGAAAAAGAATTCAGGTTACACGATTCAACAGTGGGATGAAATGATTTACAATGTTACACTTTGACGAAAATCAAATTATTCTCAAGACTTTATTGTCACATGTCATATATGTTTTATATAGGTTGTTTTATTTTAAGTGATATAATCGATTATTTTAAAAATAAAATGTTTAAAAAAAAAATATTTTATATAAAAATTGTTGAGCTTCGAGTTTCGAGGGAGACATAATATCATGACCTCGAATAATCTCTGAATGTCCGAAATTCTACAACATTATTAATACAAAACATTTTTTCCAAAAACATCCTATATACTTTTATTTGCTTTTTATATGCATTTATTTTGTTTTAATATATTTAATGGCATATAAATATTCTGAAAAAATTCTGTTGAATATTTAACAAAAATATTATAACAATAATAAAAACAAAATATTATTTTTAATGCTGTAGAAGAAGACTCAAAGACTACAGCAAAGGATCTTGAGTCTCATGAGGACGCAACTTTGCCAAAAGAAACTCTAAAAGAAACTGCTACTATAAAGGAACCTACTAAAGAAACTAACCATCCAAAACCTGGTATGGCAGGCACCAGGATTCCCATGAAACTGGCGCCTCTACGAAAAATAGACGGCTCGCAAAAACGAAATCGTCCTGCGTCCTTTGATAGACTCCAATCAAGAAGGGAAAGTGACTCGAAATCTGACAATATAACGTCCTTATCGAGTGACCGAGCCGCCAGGGATTACACAAACTTGAAATTTCAAGATCCAAAATTTTATGAATGTCCAAAACTGCTGGAGACAACAGATGCAGTCGCAACAACCGCCAACACAACAACATCTGCAAAGAAGGAGGTTGACTTGAAGGAAGTACTGAAGAGATCCGAATCGCTGAGCCCGTGGCACGAGAAGGATTGGGAACAGCTGTCCAGCAAGTTTAGTTCCGAAGAAAACATAATTGATATTGATAAACTTAGCGCCAGCACCTTAGCCAGGCCGGACAGGCCCGAAAAATTTGACAAGGAAAAGCATCCGAGTCAGCTGGGCCAACAAAAAGAGTTAACCCTCAGCGGTGGCGGCTCGATGTTTCTGAAAAGTAATAGAAGCAGGGATAACACGCCTAGTCAAGATGGTGGCAAGTTAGAGGATTTCCAGACATTGATGATCTCCGACGAAATTAATAATGCTGCCGAAGATAGGCCCAAATCCATTCTAAGAGAGAAACAATTGGACGATGGTAAGGCCAATTTACATATATTTTAGAAAATAATTTCAGAATAAGTTTTCATTAAAATATCAAAAACACAAGTATTTATTTTTCATTGAATGGGATGGTTAAGGGGACGCTGACTAGGTCTGTTTTACCGACAAATATTATTTTTATTTAATTCTTTATTGGCTTTACAGAATGAAAAATCCTTTACCAGAATTAAAGTATTCATAATAATAAACCTGGGCTACTATATGTGTATTTAAAAAAAAACCAAGAAAATTAAATAATTACAGTTTTCTTATCGTTTAGATTAGATTGACCCAATTCAAAAGACGGATATAAAAATTATTATAACTGTAATTATTTTAGCTTTCTTGTTTTTTAATATACATATGTAGTAGTCCAGATTTGTTATTATAAATACTTAAATTCTAGTAAAAGATCTTTTATTCTAAAAAATCTTTTTTCATTATATTGCTAATAATAACAAACTGTGAATGCTATAATTGTATGTAAAAAATAAAAAAGTTTACAAAAACCCGGTAAAAAATGTAATTTTTTAATTTCTTTTAACCTGAAATTATAACATTTCCCTGTTTGTTAATATTAACACCTTAATGCCCTAATGGCACAACATATCCGAAAGATATTCAGAGAATATACAGAGGATATCCAGAGGACATTCAAACATCCTCAGGATATTCTCTGAACATCTTTGGGATGTGTGCTGTTAGGGTTGTAGAAAAGGATTTATCAATCTGTAGAGTTAATCAAAATATTAGTAATTGAATTTATATAATTTATAGCCAATATAAAAAGATCCATGATTGAATACAACTTTGCGTTGCTATCGATAAAACAGCGTTAAGATCACCTTAAGTAACAATTTAAACGTATAGAACAAAAATGTTAAATAACATTTTGAATCTTTAGTTAATGTTAATACAATTCACTAACAATTATTGTTGATGATCTTGACCTTTATTCAATTTGATGATAGACGATCGACCACTGGACGAAGAACGCAAAAGCGTGCGGTTCGATTTGGAGAAGGAGGTCAACTACAATTTTACATATTCAGAATCCGAGGAGGAATGGGAATCCGAGTCCGAAGATAAGAATCCGCGGATATCGGCCGTAGTCAGCAATAAAGTTACTGGTTCCATTTTATCACCGCTCAAACCGACTTCGCAAAGCTACAACGAAGACGACAACAAGAACGACAACAATTCTGACGAGAAAGATTGGGATAAAATGGAATCCGAAAACGACAAACAACAACATCTGCTTGTCGAGAAGACCGATTCCGTGTCGAAGAACACGAGGATAGTCGGTAAGAGGTTTCTTGTGCAGAACGTTTCGGAGAACGAGCATCGTAATCAAATGACGAGGGATAGTTTAGAAAGGGACAATAGCCTTGATTATTTGTCCAACAAATTAAGTGAAAAGGTGAAGAATATTGACTTGGTGTCGAAAAGCGAGACAGATTGCAGCACCGCAAAAAGCAGCGATTCCGATGAGATGCGTAGAACGAGATCGATCATTGAAAGGGCGAAACACGTGACAAGTCGCTTGTCGAATTGGCAACTTGAAGACGACGAATCGTCCGATGTGTCGAGAGTCGGTCAGAATTATGCGCAGAAGGAGCGATTTGTTAGACCTAAAATAGAATATTCTCGAAATATTGATGATATAAAAATGAAGATGAACAGAGAATATGATAAAGAAATCGAAGCTTTTAAGCTCGAGCTTGAAGTTAAATTGCAGGAAAAGAAGAAAGAATTTGAAGAAAATTTTGCGCAGCAGAAGCTTTTAATGCAGCAATTTTTTGATCAAAGATTAGAAGAGGTGAAGAAGGAAATGGCTCAAAAGGTACATTGTAAATTTTTGAGATATAATAATATAAATTAGTATAAGTTTTTCTATTTGATAAAAGAATTTATTATAGATAGACTTATATTTCTCTGAAATGTAATATTATTGTAATTTAATACTATTGTTAAGAATAATCCTTCGTTAGCAATCCATTTTTTTACTAACACAAAAAACTAGGTTTTTTAAGTTTATCACATATTATACTTTTATGTTCTTTCAAGACTTCCAAAATCCAAAAAAATTCTGGATTATTTGTTAATATCTCTATATTACAATAATTAATAGATTTAAAGTCAAATATTAAACCCAATTGTTTACACAAAGCAAAATGTGAACAACAATTTGATAAAAAAAATAGAAATATGCTTAAAAACCCCAGATTGCTAAGGAGAATTAAATTCAATTAGGTTAAAATATTAAGAATATTATTTGGCTCTCGAAATCAACATATAATTTTATAAATATGTCGGCTGTAGAATGCTTAACGCATTGTCTTTTGCGTTAAGCTTCTACAGCCGACATTTATAAAATTATATATAAATTAGATTAGATTTAAGTTAGGTTATCATTATTAATTTCTGAAAAACTATTTTTCGCTATATTTTTCGTTTTTTCGCTATATTTTTACTTAAAAAATCAATAAATGATATGGTATCTTTTTTGTTAATTAAAAATAAGACTTTAAAATTTTATCTCATCAATATCTGATCAATATCTATTAAATTTTTTTGTAGGAAGAGCAAGAAATTCAAGTATTGATTACTGAAATGGATCAAGCTAGGATAGAGAACTTGAAGAAAGTCCGTACTGAGTTGGAGGTCTGTTATGAGAAAGAGAGACAAGAGATATTGACCAATTTGAAAACAGAGCTTGATGAGAGAAAAAGGGAGCTTCTGGAACTGAGAAATCAGGAGATGGGCAAGTTAGAAAATGAGCACGAACGCGATCTGGGCGAGGAAAAACTAGCAAAGCTGAACGAGTTCGAGTTAAGAAAGCAACAGACGGAAAGTATTGAGATTCTGAAGAAAGAATTGGATAAAGAACTTGAAGATTTACGAAACGAATTAAGATTACAGCAACGAGAGAAAATTACTAAATTCACGGAAGATCACGAGCAGTGCCTAGCTGAGATCCTTCGTGATTTTAGAATGGATGTGAGTAATTGATAATCATATTAAAAAATGTAGATTTAAAATTCATTATACAGGTAATTGTAACACTTTTGGAAGGAACGATCTTTTTGGAAAGAAAAATCTTTTCAGTATCTTATAAATTTTTCAGTTTCTAATTCCCAAATATTTATATTATAGTATAATTTATGGAAAATTATATATTGAAAATAATAATTTTTATATCATTTAAAGAAAAAGACTAAAGAAATGTGATATTGTGAATCTTCCCTTTATACTATAAATTTTAAGTTTTTACCATATATATTTCTATGTGCAATATATAACTAATATTTCAAAAATAGAATGTAGTTTTTTAAATATGTGAATAATAAAAATTATTTATTTTATGATTCTAATATTTAAAATTTAAGATCTTTCTAATTTTTTATCTGAAATTTTTTATATCATAATTTATATAGATTCTAATTTATATTATAATTATGCGTCTTTTTTAATAAGTAAATTTGCCGATTATATGGATATCTTGTAAAATATATTGTATAAGATACTGACAATGAGAAGATATTTAAGAATAATAGGATAGTTGACAGCCAAACATTATTTTAAATTAAACAAAATGTTTCTTATAAATTTTTGACTGTTGAAAATAATACCGCAAACCAAATTTTACTAATACACCTAAAATAATTATTATATTAATTATGTTCAAAAATGCCTTTTTTGAGATTCTTAAGATTTTTTGTAAAAAAGATTAACATTATCTGATCAAATATCATGAATGTATTGTTCATCCTCTACAAAATGCATTTTTTTTTAATTTCAAAATCTAGGAAACCTAAATTTGGTGAAAATTGGCTTGCGGCAACGTTTTCAGTATTCAAAAATCTATAAGAAACATCTTTCCTGATTTGAATAATAAAATTTTTTTTTATATAAATTAGTGTAATTTATTTATTGTGATATTATAGGAGGCTCTCGCTCGTAAGATGTACAAAGAGCGATTGGAAGAAATTCGCGCTGATTTTGCTCGAGACACGGAGAAGGAGGCGAGGAAACAAACCGACCGCGTGCTTCAGGATAGCATCGATTTTGAAAAAATGCGTTGCGAAAAGCGGCTACTGCAGGACAAATACACGGCGCTCAAGGAAAAGTACATGAAATTGAAGAACGATGTTCGTCTCGCAGTCGAGAGAAGGAGTAGGAGAAAAGAGGGTTATACCACGGCCTCGGAAACCGAGAGATCGACATCCACTAGGACGAAGACGGACAGAACCGAGTCGTCAGAACAAAAGTGAGTTTTACTTACATAAGCAACAATAGAGAATCGCAATACTTATGTCATACGTCCAATAATATTTGCATGGCTGAAATAAGCTCGAGAAACTGTAGAAAAAACGTTCAATATTAATGATATACATATATGCATATGTTTATGATTGAACAAAAAATCAAGACAATCAAAAATTATAAAGTCAAAAATTTAAAATTATTTTTATCTAAATTTTTAAATTTATAATATCTGAGCCTTTTGTTTCCTAGATATATACATTTTGAATAAGTAGATAAAACTTTAAATAATAATTATTTATTAGTAAGACTTTCAATTTGATAGTATAAATTTTAATGGGCTAGTAAGATCATTTAATTTAAAAAAAATAAATTTTTTATTGAAATTAAAATAAATCTCATTTCGAGATTAATTTATTTTAATAAATCCATCTATTTTATATAATAAACCCCACCTAAAGAAGCCTAAATAAGAAAAATATTGTAATCAAATCGATGAATCGGCAATTGAGATTTCTTTACAATATTTGTTTGACGTCACAATAAAAAAATTTCGGATCCCATTATTCCTTAAAAATTTTTTTTAAATAATTTTAATGTTAATTAATTATTTCGTCATTTTTGTTACAAAATTCTTTTTAGGGAAGTTCCTATTAGCCCGATAAAATTTAAATTTAAATTATCTTTTATTTCTTCGTTTCCTCATCTATTTCTGCGGACATACATTTGCGATGCGTGGGTGGGTTGAGAAGATTTATTAATCAATATATTATATTTTTACTCTGTTTATTGTATTTTTCATACCTCTTTTTATTTATATTTATGAGATAAATGAGCGCGTGCGTTACTTTTCAGACCACCCACGTATAATAAACAAAATTTTTATTGACATTTTCTATCAGCTTTGTTCATAATTAACAAAAATAGTCATAATGTAATAATCAACCTCTGTAATTCTTAATATTAGCACGCCTTGCGTACAGCACAAGCATGCTATTTCATATTATATCTCATTGATATTTTTCTTTCTTAATGTAATTACTTGATGTTTTTATGGTAATTAGCGAGAAATTAACATTTAATATAAATTCACATAATTTATTATATTATATATAATATTAAAATTATATAAAAAGTTTATTTTACACTTAATAGTTATATGTATATAAATATACATATATTGTATATACATATATATATATATATATATACATATATATATATATATACATATATATATATATATACATATATATATATATATATATATATAGGTATATATATATATATATATTCCATATAGAGAGTAAAACTGTAGCAAAAAGTATATATATATATATATATACTTTTTGCTACAGTTTTACTCTCTATATAGAATCGTTAAAGTTATAAATAACTAATGTGAAAATGCACTCAAAAAATTAGTATTTAAATTCTTTAAGAAAAATGACTTATAAAGATATTTTGTTATTATATGTATATATTTGCATAAATTATGATTGCTCTCCATATTTTCGTTCACAATCAGAAAAAAGCATTTCCAAATGCTATTAGTAGATAGTGCAGTAACTCTTGGGATGCCTTACAGGATGTAACAAAACAAAGGTATACGAAGGTATCAGGTGCAGGACAATAAATTAAATCAAAAAGTCCTGAGCTACTTTTTAATCTAAGCTTTATTTTTGACGCTATAAATTGTTAAAGTTTGCCAATTAACGCGTGACTACAACAAAAAACAGCGTAGGCGCCGCCTTAGTAGGCGTTAAGGTCTTAAATTAAGGTCAAAGCACACCATCAGGTGCAGGACAACAAATCGAAAAGTCCTGAGCCATTTTTTAATC
This sequence comes from Nylanderia fulva, assembly GCF_048542155.1. Taxonomy (NCBI): domain Eukaryota; kingdom Metazoa; phylum Arthropoda; class Insecta; order Hymenoptera; family Formicidae; genus Nylanderia; species Nylanderia fulva. The sequence goes on along the minus strand of NW_028190710.1, from coordinate 451,334 downwards.
TGAGCTTTATTTTTGACGCTAAAAATAGTTAAAGTTTGCCAATTAGCGCGTGGTTACAACGGAAAACTGCGTAGGCGCCGCCTTAGTAGGCGTTAAGGTCTACTAAGGCGGCGCCTACGCAGTTTTCCGTTGTAACCACGCGCTAATTGGCAAACTTTAACTATTTTTAGCTTCAAAAATAAAGCTCAGATTAAAAAATGGCTCAGGACTTTTCGATTTGTTGTCCTGCACCTGATGGTGTGCTTTGTATACCTTTGTTTAGTTATACTCTGCATAGAAAAAATATATACTTAATTAAATAAATAAATGTTTTCTCGCTAGTTTCTATATTGAAACATTAATGTTGCACATTCATTTTCAATATCATCCTCACTAGTACCTTCGCAGTCTATCATCAGTTTTAATTTGCCGAGCGCCTCTCACGCGGCGCATCCTGATTAAACGGACTGTGAAGGTGCTTCGTCATGTTCATGCGATTTGCCCTAATGTCTGGCTATAGGCCTTAAATCGTGCTCGCAGTACTCCGCTGAAGAACGCGAGCTCGAGCCCAGTGACAAACGCGAAATCGCAGGAGGAGCAGAGTACGAGCGAACAAATCAATCAAGATCAAAACAATCCGGACAATTCGAGGAGTCAGAAGGCGGCTGCGGGGTTTTCCAAACACGCAGCCGCCATCGCTGACTCGAGGAGCGCGGCAAAATTTGAGTCTGACGACACCACAACCGCTAGCGAGACTAACACTAACATGATGATGAAGAAGAAGAAGAGTTTTAGTAAGAAGGTCGCTTCGGGCGCGGGTCGCTCGAGCGGTGGCAGCGGCAGTAACAACAACGTGGAGAACCCCGTGGAAAATATCAGGAAACAGCTGAAGAAGCTGGAAGATCTCGGCGATCAGCTGCCGAGCAACGAAACGGCCTATACTGTGCGATATCCTTTCCAAGATAAAGGTGATTGTCTTAAATCTATCCCGCGCATCGTTACTTGGCCTATATATTTTCGAGGCAATATAATAAATTCTACTCACAAAGTCTCTAAAGATTTAAACCAGGTTGCAGATCGGGGTCAGTTCACGGCGGTTCTTGCTCTTTCTTTTACAAAGTGATATATAACTTTGTCGGAGAGCGAGAAACGACAATTTATTCTTTTCAATGTGCAGAGTATATTTGAAATGTCTTCTCTTTTTTCTTATTTTTTTTTAAATAAATATAAATAGAACTTGTGAATAAACAAGATTTCGTCATTGTAAGATTAATAATGCACTGATGTAGAAAAAGTTATCAATTTTTCTTGTAAAATAAACAATCTTTTTTTGCAATGTTTCGTGGATAGTATTGCACATTACTTTTTTTTCAAAGATTACAGTGTTGATGCAAGTTAAACGTTATCTTTCAAGTTGTGCTGTTTATAATTAATTGTAAAATAATATTATATTTTGAATTTTGGAAAAATATGTAATTAATGTTTTTATATCGTATTTTACAGTTTAAAAAATTGTATTAATAACTAAAGAGAGTTACCTATTCATACATATATATATATATATATATATATATATATATATATATACATGTATATATATTTTTGACAACTGTATATAAGCACACTTTTATTGTAAAATGCTCTATTTTTAATGAAATATTATTCTAGTTTTTTTTTATATTTGTCTTTTCTCTTCCTCTCTTTTTGTTTTGTTTTTGTTAAAATGTTTTTAACAAAATAATTTGTATAAATGGTATACATGTATATGTATTTATGTAGTTTATTTCTTTCCGATTGTATTAATTTGATTATCCATTAATTGTAAGTGTCTTATTTTTTTGCACAGTTATTATTAATTGCATATTTTGTAAATGTATACGTAACTTGATTACAAGAAACAACCACAATAATTAATATTCAATCTCCCTAGATTGAATAATAGCGTAGTATATATTTTATTATGTTTATATCTATTATTTCTATATTATTATAGACTATATCTATAATTTTATATATATGTTATTGTACACCATTTCTTTTTTCTGTTTCATAGGATTATATACATTTTACTTTGGTTAATCCGGTTTATATCTTTCAACTTGCTCGCGTAAGTGCACCAATTTTTTGCTTTCGCACGCTGTATTCATAAATATCCTGTCATCATTTCCTGTCTCATTATTTCAATATTAGGCTTTGAACATATGAAGCTTAAAACTTATAGAGACAGGAGACCTAGTCTCACAAATTGAATGCAACTGCGTTTTCTCTTACAGCACCGGCAAACGCCTCTTCGGAGCTGGAGTTCTTCCGACATCGGATTCATGTGGAGAGGGACTCGGTGAGGAGGGCTCGCGAAGCGCTGAGACAACAGAGAAGTGCCTTTCAGGGTAGGCAAAGAGCTTGGAAACAACGGAGCGCGAGAGCCACTCTGGAACAATTGGTGCAGGTATTGTTATTATTACGAACTAAAATCAATAGAAAATTTTATTTTCTATCACCATTTTTTTCAGAGTAAGCCCTAAATGTTAAATATTAATTATGAGAATCAAACGATAACATTAGTTTACAAAATATATTTTTTTTCATTATTTTAAATCAGATAAGATGTTTCTTCTAAATTTGTTTTGGATGCTGCGAATCAATTTTTGCCAACACGTTTCCGAAATAATTGAGGTTTTAGGGGATCCTAAATGCCGTCCAGTTTTAGTGATAAAACATCATTTTTGCGCACTTTTTTTTTTATTGGTTGAATAGAATAATAAATGCTTTTCCGTGGTTAAAGTACATATAGAAACAAAGCGCAAACCTACCAATTTTATGTAAAAAAACAAAAAAAAAATTGTTTTAAAAAATTAAAAATTTTTGTTTTCTTTAATATCTCTTCAACTCTTTTACCAATTAAATTAATATTTTGGAACAATGTTTAGAACAACTAGAATAACTTAAAATAACCTTAAAAAGTTCAATTTTTTAAAAATGTTAGATCAAAAAATTGTTTTTTTTTATTTTTTGCAAAAAATTTTTATTACATTTTGATTTTCTGGAATAATTTAGAATAAATTTAAAACAATCTGGAACAATTTTTAGAATTTTTTAATTTAAAAAATGGGGTGCTAACTTCATGCAGATCTAAATTTTTTAATAAGAATATTTGTCAGTCAGCTCTCCAATTTTTTAAAAACTCCATCTTCATCTCGACTAAGAGCCAAACGCGATGTTATTGCGACAAATTAAGATTAGAAATTTTTGGAAACTGAGGAATTTGAATCCTATGGTTGGGATCTCAGAAATTCCCCTTGTTCCTTCTCTTAACATCCCCTGTAAGAAAAAGACGAGAAATTTTTTACTATATCTCCATAATATTATTATAAGTAAAAATTATTTGATTGTTCAAATATGTTGAAAATCGTTTATATTTATTTTTATTTAATATTTTTTAAATAATATAAAGGGTACTATTATTTAATAATTTTAATAATTAATTTATTAATTTTAATAAATAATTTCAATAATTTTATTAAAAAGAATATTTTTTATATTATTCTAAAGAAAATATTGTTCTTAATAATAGTATTATTGATTAAAAGTAAAAAGATCTTCAATATTTATTCACAGGAGGAACGCGAGCTCTCTGATATGGAGGTGAGTTTGCATCGTACCAGAAGTCTTCTGGGTGAGAAGGTCATCCATTTAAGACATTTGGAACAATCTCTGGAACGAGTGGCAAACGACAAGCGAAACGAAAACGACGTGTCTTCCACAAAAAATGATGAATTAACACTGAGCGATATGTCGAGTGCCAGCAGCGGTTTCAGCTCGACTGATTTGGGAACTGACACTTTTATAGGTATGTTGCAGAAAAAATTTAAAACTTAAGTTATTTATTAAAATATTATAAATTTTAGACGACTTAAATAAACAGAAGACCAATTTTTAATATTAATATTAATAAATATAAAAGAAAAAATATTTCATTTAATTATTTATTGTTTTGTATTTGAATAAATCTTTATAATTCTTAATTGCATGTCGTAATTCTTAGTCGCCAATTTAAGTATTTGTTAGAAATTATGATAATATTTATCCGTACACAATCCGTACACAAAAGTACAAACTTTCGACTAATATGTGTTGTCAAAGTCATGATTCAGAACAATCTTCAAATCGGCTTTAGCCGATTGTTTATTGTTTATTGAAGAATAAAAATTTGAATGTTTCAGTACTTATTTTTGATTATCTAACTACCGGACTTGAACATTACGTACTTATTAAAGATTAAAAGTAAACGTATGCGAGAAGGAATATACTCCTCCTCCTCAACTTTAATTAAATTGGATTTATATAAAAAATTAGGTCGAATTGGATTAGAAATGTCTTGGATGTGAATGCAAGAAAAAAATTCCGTTTCTTCTCAATTTATATGATGCAAATTATTGTCAAAATTTCCAATTTAAGAAACATCATTATTATTATTTTGATCGCCTTGGATCACAATAATATAAGATTATTCCAAGCTAATGTACTTTTATAATTTTTGTTGTAAGATGGCGCTGATAATTAAATTTATCAATAACAGATAATGGATACTTTTGCAAATACATCTGTGTAGAAATTTACAAAGTAAAAATATAATATCTTGAAAATAATTCTCTTATATATAAAATTGATAAAGTTAATATTTAATCCTAATTTAAAGTTAATTGAGATAAGTTAGAATCTTTCGAGAAAAAAAACGTAGGAAGAAAAGTAGAATTTCTCCCACCCATGCATTAATTTTTAGAAAGAAATCCTTTGCTTAAAAAAACGTGAAAATATTTAACTAATATTTATGTCATTATACAGGGTGTTTCAAAAAGGTGGACTCGATTTCAAATCTCTGTCTTTCTGGAACCACGAACATGAATAAAATCATTACTGCTTAAAAAAGAGGATCATAGAGTTTCAAAAGATCATCGCTAAATGCATCTTCTAACGCATTATTGTTTAACAGATGTAATCATTTGCAAGTGATTTAAAATCCAGTCCATCTTTGTATTATTAAATAATTTTGTTATTAATATATATAATAAAATTATATATATTATATTTATAATAAATTTAATATCTAAATAATATATTAATTTTATTATATATATATATATAATATATTATAAAATAATAATATATAAAAATTAAATCTTACATTGTGTGCATATTTTTATTTTTAATAATTTTTAATAAATAATGAGAACTGATTATAGTTTGTTGAAGGTTATTCAAATTTATTTTAAAAAGATATGTCAATAAAAAATCTTTTCAATCTGTTAGGTTAGAGTGTCAAGATAAATATTTATTTAAAAATGAAAATGTTAATTTCTCTTTTTACAGAATTATTTTTATATCCAATATGTTTGTTTCCTAGATTACCGTCAGTTTCATAAAGAAACAAAGAAATCGCATAGTTTATTTAATAAATTAAAAAAAATTATATCCAATAAAGTTTTGGATAAAAAATTATATCTCATGTATAACTGCTACATGAATGACATAAATATGCATTATATTGTATATAGTCTGTTGTTGGAAATCTAGATAAGCCAGATCATTATCAAGAATCTACTGAAATCATCGCAAGTTTAGAAAATTTGAACTCAGAAATACGAGAAATTTGGGATGTTTTGAACAAACGTCAGGATAGTAGTACTATACCCCCAACACCGGCTCTTATGTATTCTTATTTGCGATGGTTGCGGTTTCATCATCTCACCGTGCAGCCTAACAGCATGCAAGGTAAAGAAAAAAGAGATATGCACAAAAACTTGAATATTATTTTGTGCCAAATATAAGATGTCTCCCCAAAGTAATTTAATCTTATATATGAGATCTGCTAGGATTAATTATATAAAAAATAATAATGTATCTATATAGGAAAAAGTATGCGCTAAATCGTACCTCTACTATATTTTTTAAACAGAATTACAATATTTTAAGATGTTAATGCTGTTTTATCGCAGCAATTTCACACGAATCAAGCGATCCATTGATTAGTGACGGTCATAAATTTATTTTGTATTTTATATGATTTTCATGTAATATCTGACATCCCATGTTAAGATCTCCTATTGAGAAAGATAAACAATAAAGCTTATTGTTAAAACATTTTTTTATTTTATTTAATCTTGTACATGGAAGCATTGAAAAATCGGTAAAATGTTTTAAGATTATTTTTTATTTACAAATTTGGCAAAACAATAAAAGTTCGATAAAACGTACTACTAATTTTAATCGTATCGGTGTGATTTATTAAATTTTACTTAGGTATATATTTTTTCTTTATATTTAAATGGATAACTGATGAAAATATTATCAAATTTTATAATTATATTAAGATAATACTTATTTATATTTTTGTGTTATACAAAAAGTATTTTTGTTAAATTTTTTTAGAGAATTTATGCTTATAAATATGGCATTCTTATAGATATGTTTTGTCGCAGACTGAGAAATTTCTGTAGAAAATTAAAACTTTATTTTTGTTACAATTTTCTAATTTTATTGTTAGAGATACGATTTAGAAACTCATGGATACAATTTATCAAACCGGTACTCGTATTATAAATCGTATCAAATACTTTCTTTAGTTTTTAATTTACGATATAAAACAATGACATTTGTGTTAATATTTAGCGCATATTGTTGACAAAAGGAGCCATCTCAGGTCAAATTATGTGAAAATGACGTCAAAATGATTAATTGTGCTACGTAGAATAGTTTCAAATGAATAAAAAAATGTTGTCATTTTGTTAATAGTTTTATTTCAATTTTAATATTTATCTTAGAAGGGACGATGTAGCACTTTCTTCTAAAATAATAATATTATTTGTTTATGTACATTTTTTGAAGAAATTTAATTTTTTTAAGTATATATTGGCATATGTGTTGTAAAAAAATATTTTATTTGTAATCTGGTTATTTGTTTTTGTTTGTAAGAATGATTGTAAATACGTCTATTTTTTTTTTTTTAGGTGCCTTTGGTACACCCAATATACAATCCAATATTTTATCTCAATTAACCGCTGCGCAACCTCCCACTACCACGACTCAGAATATTATCGCTCAATACGGCCCTAATAGCGGTTTTACCACGAGCGTTGGTACAGTCGAGAGAAACGCTTCGAATTTGATGGAAAGGACCAGAAACCTAAGGGATTGGCTACGCCAAGCTCGTGTCGAAACTACGGACCTGATCAGTCCGGGTCAAGCAACCCTCTAAAAAACCAAAAAGAAAAAAATTAACGTCCAGAAAAAAAGGTTCTCTCTCTTTTTCCAAATCTCTATTATTCCTTCTGCGAAATTAATCTTAATTCTCAATTTAAATAACGTATGACTTTGAATCAAATATTAGTTGTAAGTACATAATATTATCAGTACTTGATTAGTAATAATTAATTAGCGTAATATTTTTATAGAATAGCTTATTTTGTGCAATATAATTCTCAAGTCTATTATTTATTTTCTTCACGTGAATTATATGTATAATTATAAGAATCAGTTTTGGAAACAATTTTGCAACTTCTTGTTAGGAATCGTCAGATCTTTTTAGAGTGTGTGATCATACAAATCCTGTCCGATACACAAATATATATACATATATATATTATCATATATCCCGATTTGTACGGATTTCAAATTTGCGCTCGCTTGCTGCTCCGAATCTTGTTTCCTTCGTTACTGAATCGACGATCAAAACTTATATCAAGAATATATTGTATATGTGTCGTTGCGAAATAAAAATAATTCGTGTGTAAGAGAGAATAAACGTTGAACGTGACAGCTGTGACAGATGTAAATGCATATATATGTAATTTTCATTTAGTCGTTCCTTATATTATTTGCGAGCTTTAATCATGGATTTAATTAATTATTCTTTAATAAATTTTTCTTAATTTAGATTTAATTAATTATTCTTTAATAAATTTGGATTAATTCGAATAAATTACGATACAAAGAAACGATAAATTTAATTATGAGTTCCTCGAATCTTTATAGATCGAGGTTACAGCACTGCATAATTTTTTTTCTATACTCGTATTTCATCTGATACACAGAGAACGAATCCATATAATATAAAAGAAATATATGTGTAAATGTTTACTAATTAAAATAAAGCGTCTCAAGTGGCGAGACTCTTGCCTTCTTGAGTTTTTTAGAACGAAATATTGTGAATAAACAAAGTGAATATTGTTCTGCACGATATTAAGAAAAATGAAAAAATTGTATCCTATAGAAAAGTTAGTTTCCTCTTTTGTCTTCCAGAGAGCGCGCGTGTTTTGAATTTAATCAGCTCTACCTTTAGAATATAAGTGTAATCTATACATATATGCGCGTTGACACATGTGCTTTGAGACTTTCGGTAAATATAAACTTTATATATACATATTATGCTGTGTGTAAAGTTTGTAAAAATTGATGATGCAGAGTAGATGCGTATGCGCGTATCTATGGAGATCTTTGTGGATGAACACGTTTGTAAATATACATATTTCGATATATATTACCAAAGTTTACAGGATGTCTTATTTTATTTTAAACAGCTAAATATTGACGAGGTTTTAGAAAAAAATATATCAAACAAAAGTTGTACGCTTTTGAGGGGGAAATAATATCGAGGTTATCAATAAATGATTTTAAGAAGAAATATATAGCTGTTACTTTCAAATAATTTTTTTTTTTAATTATGTATTTTTTACATTAATTGATTTTGTTTATTATTTTGTGCATAAAAGTATTGAAATAAGATCATAGAAGAATGAATATTACGAAATATTTTATTCATTTTTTGACGATTCTACCCTCATAACTTTTTGTGTCAAATATTATGAGAATTTGCTTCATATAAAACAATTAAATTGATCTCTAAATGACCTTGAAAAAGGCAATTTAAGGTCATAATATTATCTCTTTCGAAAGTTTATAATTCTTACACAAGATATATTTTTTCTAAAATTTTATTATTTCGAGATAGATATTTGACTATTCAAAATTATAAAATAAGACATTCTGTATATAAGAAAGATATCTTTCTCTTTCATGCAATACAATGCACGTTATAATGTATGATAATGCATGATATAACGTCTCATTTCTTCGATAATCTGTTGATTCTCTGTATATTTTCGAGATCGATTTTTTGATTAGGATGTAACATGTGCGCGATATAAATATATTATATATTAGTCTAAAAAATTATTAATCGCGTTCGAGAAGAATATCTACATCATAAATATATATATATATATATATATATATATATATATATTATAAAGTTGTGATCGTGCGCGATATTCTAATGACTACCTTGTGATTTTATGGAACACGAATCAAAAGAAAACATAGATAATTCTATTATATATAATATATGTACTTATAAAAGACTTTATATAAATTTCTATAATTTATATCTTTTATACACACACATAAGCCAAATTTTGAATATTTATGTTGAAAATGTATATTGCTGTGTAATAAGAAATTTATAAAATATGCACAAAATGTTGCTAGTATTTTTGACAATTTATCATTAATGAATATTTTGAATATCGCGCGCAATCGTAATAAAATGCCTCTATGCTTAATCAGTCATTTTTCAAATGCCAAAACTTTCTCTTAATTAGCGAGTGCTAGATACCACATTATAAATATATATATAATGTAAATTATATATATTAAATAGAGAATTAAACACATTTATGCCAAACATTTTTTATGTCGATTGAATTTTCAGCGATTGAATTTTCATTACTTCTTTGGACAAAGAATCTTTAGAGAAAGATGATAATATAAACACATATATAGCGTATATATATAATGTCAATCAATAAATATTCAAATATCGTGATCTCATTAAATGTACGATGTAGATTAATTGACGATTGTATGATTTTGGAATGTAGATATATAATATTGAATTGAATAATTACACTTTATGTATGTGTGCGTGTGTAATTTTTAATTTGTGTTAAGTCGAGAAATTACAAAGTAAATTTTCTTTTATTATATATAAAATATACAATTATCTAATATTAGTAAAATTTTTATTTAGTTTATGAAAAATAATGTTTCCCTAATTTTTGGGATATCTAATAAACGATTACGTGACATATACGCAAAATGTATACTTTTCAAACGGAAGACATTATGTGAGATAACATGTATACTTTACTTTTATGTATACATTATATCAAAGATATCTTTTTTTCATTAATGAATAGCTTTCGATGAGAATTATAAATATTAATACGCAAAAAATGATAAAGCAATATGAATAGAGAATCTCTATATAAAACAATTATATTATGTAATATATTTACCATTTTTTGTTATTTCTATATTATATATATATACATATATATATATATATATATGTATATACATATATACGTACATATATTGAACGTTACTTTAATTACAAATTCTTAGATCAATTTAAAGATGATTTTTCCTCAATAAAAATGTTGCGAAAAGTCATCATTTTTTATATTTCTTTTAGTTTTGCATATATTTGTGTAAGTAAAATAAAAATTCTATTAAAGCTTTATTTAAAATAAACTGAAAATAAAATTTTGTCAATTATTTAACTTCTTAAACTTTTTAATTTACCAAATCTTCGTTTTTCATTGTTTATAATTCAGAAATTATTGACTTTGACATTTTCTCGGGAAAAATTGTCTTTAATATTGGATTATGGAATATTTTATTAAAAACATATTCGACACCTTATACATAGAATACAATATTATAATTATTTATTGTACATTTTAATTATTATATATGAATAGTTTTCGATGAATGTTTTTTTTATATAAAATAAGAATACTAAGTATTAATTTTAGGACATTTTAATATGTTATACATATATATGTATATGTAATATGTATATGAAAGAAGAAAGAAAAAACTTTCTTATTCTAAAATCAAAAAATTCGATTGAAATTATTTCTTTGATTACAGCAGAAATCTTTAAAAATTTTTTGTGGAAAACAATTTTATTTTTTCCAGACAACAATAACTGTTATTATGACGGAAATAAATTACAATCGATATGATTATCCTCGCATTCGTTACTGTTTGTTTCAAATTCTTCTTTAGATGGTAACCACGCGATTAATCGTTGCATATGATCCTGCGATTTATTATTAAGGGAATTTTGCGCCGCTCTTATCACCGGAGATGATTTGCATATCAGTAATCTAATACAAGCAGAATCAGGAGCAGCTATTCTTGCTATCAGTTGATTTGGCAGATTCGGATTTCTCGCTTGATCAATCAAATTTTGAATCTATCAAACAGAATTTTAAAAAACAAATTATAATTGTATTGCATTCTTTTGAACGTATTTTAATTTTAGATTTATTTCAGATTTAAATGTGCATTTATTATCTGATGACATGTGCAATATATAATGTTAACTATATATGAATTATGAATATACTATAGAGTAAAATTTTTATATTTAATATTTGTTTAAAATTATTCAAATTTTAGGATTGATAGAAAAATTGGTTAAAGATCGATAAAAATGTGAATAAGCTAAATCCAATTCTTCTAATCATTATTTAAATTAAAATAAAAAATTAGGTTTAAAGTTTAAAATTTTGTTTACAACAACTCACTTTTTCATTTTTATTTTCTAAAGTGAATTTTAAAGGATCCCAAGTGAGTACTTCGTCATCTATATTTTTGGCAATGTGTTCTTGTGATTTTAATCCAAAGAGCGAACTTATCTGTGAAAAAAAGAAAAAAATGCTGAATATGAAGTAAATATGATAAATGTTCGTACTACATAATATTGCATAATAAAAATATTAGGAATAGTTAAATATAGTAATATTTACCATCTGTGTAAGAAATATGACACTGTTGACCGCGATTGCTGCAACTTTTTGCGAATCAAGTCCAATAAGCTGAAAGAATGCAGAAACGAGATTTGAAGGACCAAATGGCTGTTTTGCATCATTATTTTCATCGTCACCCCGCTTCTGCTTTTGTTTGTGACCTAAACTCTTAGATACTAGATCGGCAATGTCTTTAGCCGTTTCCAAATAGTTACTTGCGTATTGCAATCCTGTTTTTATCTTATCCAGAACATCTGAAATTAAGACATAATTGCTTTTATAGACAATAATGGTTTTTATAATTTTTTAAAATTAAATATACACACGCGTTTTTCAAACTTAACAAAAATTTTTTAAATTTATTTTTTATTAAAAAAAATTTTTTTTTTAAAGGCTATCTAATGAATTTGAAAATTCACATTCTAAATTCTCAATTGGTATGAAGAAAACACATAGCTGTTTTTCAAAAAATATGTTGCAAATTAGATACATCCTTTTCTCAAACTTTTACAACTCAAACAATACTCAATGAAAAAATGGTTCATTATAGTGTTTTGAAAAAGTCTCGACATCAGGTACAAGAATATGTAATAAAAAGTAGGAAGTCCCATTTAAAATTTTCATGTTGACTTTGACCGGGCTTTTCAAGGTCACCTCAAAGTCAAACAGATAACATCACCAAATAGTTTTTTTAAGTCCTACTGTTTTTTGTTTGAAACATTTCTTTATTAAATCAAGATTTTCGAAGATATTTTGCCGTTCCGGAACTTTTGCCCCTTTCTGTATATAATAAAACATTACACAGCAACAATTCTGTAGTTACACAGATTAATTTTTAGAAAAAAGATAATAATAATAACAATATATTTTTACAGATTTATTTTAAGAATAATCTCTCACCTTCGGTTTTTGCGAGCTGCACATTATCAAATATAGTTATCCAAATAACACAAAAGAGGAGGCACGAGATGCTGAACATTTTGTTGATTCTAACTATCTGACTGAGACTATATCGAGGATCTCTTGCTGAAAGCAGACTATAACGGGTGTTTTGCGTTAATTGTGCATTTATTTCTATTCTGCTGCGTCTCCAACGGTGCTCAAATTGAGTCGTTTGCGATTGTTGCTCTTCTTGCTTCGCTACCCAAGCATGAGAAAACGACATCCTTCGTGACATGTTTCGCAGCATGATTTAGTCACATTCTTGTTATAAGTCAGTAGAAAGACTGGCTAAGGCGACGAAAGTGCTAGAAGGACTAGTTCAAGTTTGTATCATCTCAATTATAGAATCTGTTTGGAAAGAGTGTTTAAATATATTAAGCAGTAATAATTTTAAAATGTATTATTAGAAATTGGGATATTTAAAAAAAAAGTATGCACAGAGTATCCCAGAATTAGTAAATCACTAAGCCTTGTAAGAAATAAAATATTAACAAAACTATATTCTTCAGTGAAATTAAGTTTACTTTGATAGAATTTAAATGTAAGGCTTAGTTATAAAAGATACATAATGGCAAAAATTGAAAATTTGCAAAAAATAACGGTCTGAACAATTTTACTGACAACTCACAAAATTAATTGTTTCCAAATAACCTGAGAAATCTTCCATTAACAGATGATCCTATAAATTTGGAATACTCTGTATAATAATAAATATTTTTATTTTTTAGCAAGTTGCATTAGAATATAACAGAAATCAAACAAATAAAAGTTAATAAACAAAGTGTGAATAAATACAAGGTAAGTCGAGAAATGTAATAGGATCTAAAATAATATCGTTTTTTTATGATAAGAACTAAAAATGTAAAATAAAATTTTTTATGCAAGATTTTATTTCTGAAAAAAAAAACGATTTAAAAATTTGGAATATTTATTATATATTTACTTCTCCTTTTCTAAATTAAATGACCCCTAATGACTTTGTATCATATATATACATATTGTCTCGAGTAATTATTGATAAATGTAGCAATCTAACAATATCTATTCTATTAATCTAACCTTCTATTTAATTAAAAAGAATTATAAAATAAATTGAATTACTAAAGAAAAAATTACAAAACAAGAGAGAGATAAAAGAAGGAGAGAGAGAGGATGGAGAGGGGGGGGGGGGAAGAAAAAGAGAACAAAAAAAAAGAAAAAAGAGAGAATTATGTATAAATTTATCAAAATAAATACATAAATTATTTTTAACTTATAAAATTATTTTTTCAATTAAGAAGAATAAATTAGTAGTCTAAAAATTATTTTTTCAATATTGTATTTTTCAGTGCAATTGGCTATTGAGGTAAATTCAATAATTCAGAAGATTAGACCTTTTATTTAAGTTTAAAAAAGCGTTTTTCTAATTTCAAATTTTCAAAAAGTCAATTTTCATCAATTTTAGGAAAATTGTAAATATGTTATTTTACTCATTTTTGGTCTTTATGCGGCAAATCACTTTTTTTAAGTTGTTCATTTCTTGATCTATTTTATTTTATAATTTTCCTCTCGCTTGTATCAGTTCTGTACGACGCATATATGTGATACATATATATAATTTTTGTTTTATCTACATATATATTTTAAAATATTTTTAGCTATGTATTGCAGTTTCCTAATATTTTGTGCATCTTGCACTTTACAAATGGCATCCGGGGAACGATCACTTTTATATCTAGATGAGGTTCGCAGTTTAAGCGAATTGCCACTGGAGAAACTGATCCAAATAAAATCTTCTCTTGAAAACACGGGATATGGTAAAAAATTATTCGTTAAATAATTTACGATTTAATATTAGCAAAATTATTTTTTAATATTATTATATATTATTACTTATTATAATTTTATATTTAAAAACAAATTCAGATAATATTGTATAATTATATAATTTATTTAATTATATAATTATATAATATATTATAATATTATATAATTTATTTCTAAATAAATAAATTTAAATAGTATATAATGTTATGCAGAAATATTTCTTTAAAATCTATTTTTATTTGCAGATAATACTGATGAAATTGAAAATGCACGCGAAGATATATCTAGTAGAAGATTATCGGTGACAATGCCAATGGCGTTGCCATTGAAAAGAAGTAGTAAGAAACCTATGCGGCGATATGAGCACTATGATGAAAAAGGCAAGGATTCGAAGATTTCAAAGATCTTTCAGCTGGCAGTAACTGCGCTTTCGTTTCTTGCATTTGGCGGTTATCTCCTTACACTTATAATAACAGCAATTCGTCGCAATATGGCTAATAATGCTACAGCCGGGAATGTCGTCGTATTTTCGGTAAGACACATCTGTTTATAAATATATATATTATTAATAAAAAAAAAATATATATATATATATATATATATTAAATATATATTATTATGTATTAAAAATATTTGTATGTTATATATTAAATATATAATTATATTATATATTTTTTGTATATACGGGGTGTTTCATTTTAATTTTTGGGTTAAAATTTCTTAAAAACCAAGGTTTTCATAAAAAATGTTATGTACAAAAGTTGTAGAATTTCGAGGGTGACATCTTATTGTAAACATAATCTTATTCTAAGTAGAGGCGTTTTCGAAATCATCATTTTTTAAAATGGAATTACTATATAATTTTCTTACATAAATTTATTCCTCATTTGGCGTAAAAATTGTTAGAGATGAATAGTTGAAAAATGGTTAGAAATACTTTATGCTTCATTCTGACACTTTTTGACAAAAAATATAAAATATCTCGTAAAATATTTAGTTCTTGATAATCTTACTTTAATAACTTTCTGCATAGAATAATGAGAGAAATCAATGAAATGGCGGAGTTATAATATAATCTTTAATGTCAGAAAAACATAGTTATTTTTAAAAAATCTGCAGTTGCCCTCCTCCCTCCACACATTGCAAAATACATTTTTTTTACTCACAAGAATATATTTTTCTTAAAAAAGTAATACGTAATAATATGTTTATCAAAATAATGACCTTTGAAATATCGAAAATGTCTCACCAAATAAGACTATGTTTACAACAAAATGTCTTCCTCGGCGTCCTACAATTTTTGTATAAAACATTTTTTGATGAAAGCCTTGATTTTTAAGAAATTTCAATCCAAAAGTTAAAATGAGACATTCTGTATATTAAAATTAATATAATTATATATGTATAAATTTCTAAGAAATTTTTTTTAAAAGTCTTTTTTAGTTTATTGTTGATGTAACTTACAAAATCTTGACTTATAATATATTATAAGAAATATAAATATATATATATATATATATATATATATATATATAGATTCTTGATAAATATATAGTTAATCGATCATACTTAAATTACTAATTATTTTTTCTAGAATCTGCAAAGTTTACAAAAATTAAATCGTCAAAGGCGTAACATTTTAATATTTGATCCAATGGAGAATAATTTTGAAACTGACAAACTTTATGAAGGAATGATTATGCTTTCAAGAAGTTATGCTTTATACAATTAATTATAAGGTGTATAAAAATGTTTTATTTTAAGATTTATTATTCAAACATATTATATATATTACAATTAGTAAAGATATAACTAATCTAATATAATAAGAAAACAAGAATATTTCGTAAAGCGCCAGTAAATATAATCACAAGGATAAAACTCTTTGAAAAAATTTCTTAGACGACCAAACTGGGCAAAAAATGTTAATTTATTAGATCTTCCTCATTACGTTTCGACCTTTGGTTTAGGTCCTTATCAAATGAACAAACGTTAAATGTTAAAATGCAAGATTTTTTGATGTCAATATAATAAAATATGTATAATAGTCATTATTATAAAAATATATGTGCAAAATCACGTGTGTCTACTGAGACATTTAGCTAACAACTTGTTGAAGAGGAAGATCTAATAAATTAACATTTTTTGCCTAGTTTGGTCGTCTAAAAAATTTTTTCAAAGAGTTTTATCCTTATAACTAATCTAATATAATAGAATAAATCAATAATAATAGCAAATATTTTATAAAAAATAAAACAAATTTGTGTCAAAATGTTAATTTTTTATTACAATTAACTTAATAAAATATTATTTTTAAATATTCAATAAATTTTATTTATTTTTTTGTGGATTAAACCAACTTATATACATATATGTATATGTATATAAAGCATATTGTAATATAATTTTATATCAAATAGAGTAAGTATTTGATAATTAATTTTCAAAAAAATTTTTCCTGTTTTTTTGCAGTCTGACTAACATAAGAATTATTTGCATCAATCGATTTACTGAATTCGAAGAATGCTTATCGCACAAATCTGACAAACCCTTGAAAATCTTAAAACCTAATAAAATCGAATAGAGGACCGCGATGTGTACATATCTCGAAGAATATTCTTAGCGTGTGGGTAGAAAGGCAGCTTCAAACATGGCTCTTCAAATAAACACCTAAGTGACTGTGTACTTCGCAAACCTCTACACGCAAAAATAACCATATGGCTCTTCCAGAGATATCATCGACCACACACATACATCTCTATCATATCATTGTTCCATCAATACATGCAATTATTATTTGTAACATACTCTTCAAAATTCAATCCATTTCTGATTACGTGTCAATCATGTTCGAAAGTATAATAGCGACTATACATTTTACATTTTTTATAGACATTTAATTAATCTACATATAAAGATTTTTATTTTTTAATTAGCCGAATTTTTTAATTAGTCTAATTTAATTAGCGTGGTTTTAAATAAACAATATTATATCTTTAATTACTAATGTTTTTTTATTACTAATGCTCGAAAATTTCTGAATGTAATTTAATATTTTTTTATTTGAAACTTTGAGATCTGAATCTTGTATTATATACTATAAAAAAATAAGGCAAATAAAAATTTATAAGATTTAAATGTTTAAATAAGTAAAGAAATGTCAAATTGTAAAATGTCAAAAATTATGACAGAAACTGTCAAATAAAGAGTTTATTCATAGAATAAAAAATCAGCTAATTAATTAAGTCAATTTTAAACGGAATTATTATACCATTATTGACTCCTTAGCTTTTCAACGAGTATTTCTCGTGACGCGAAGAATATTAATTTGAAACTTGTATTAAACTGCCTCCGACGCATCATTTGGTCGGACCAATCTTCTCTCAGGTTCCGCCTACCAGTATTTTCGTGGACCAATCCAGTTAATCCAATTAAAATACAACTGGGGGCGCGTTGATTTTTTTTCGACCAGAAATCTTCTCTTAACATGGCACAGTCTGTCTTCTATCATTCACTTTTATGCTGTTCTGCAGCTTTCTTGAATATTTTTCCGAAAGTAATAATTCCTTGTTATGAAGTGATTTGAATTCCACATAGTCAAACTATTTTTTTTTATCAAAGGTGCAATTAATGTAATTCCACATAATAATAATATGATAAAGAGTGAACAGTTGAGTGAAGAGTTCAAATAAACAGTGAAGAAGTTGTTATTCATAAATATCGCTAAAACTTATTTAATACTAGTATTTAATAATATTTTTAATCATATAATGTAGCAATATATTGGTGTACAGAGACGTAACATATGTAAAATATTAACGCATACTTTCAATTGGTGACGTGAGCGTAATAATTGATAGTGCCATTTGTATTTTGAATGAACTCGTAAGAAAGAGAAGATGATTGGAATTAATACTCATCTTATGAATAACTCTAGTTCTAAACAATTAAAGTTTGGCATGGATCGGATATTATCAAATGAAATTCGCACAAAGAAAACAGGTAAAACTTCACATATTTAGAAGTTATATATATATATATATATATATATATACATATAATTTGTAAATTATATAATTAATAGAATCTTGCTTTTGGATGGTTTATATATCTAATAAAGTAAAATATTATTTTTTATATTTAATTTATGACTAAACTACATATTTTGAATAATTTCAATAAATTAACTCATTTCATATTTCTTTAATTAAAAATCTACTTTATATATTAGTTTTCTGTCAAACAAAAGTTTTAATTGTGGTTTGAACATATTTTATGCGCTTTATATTGCATATTTCGTATTCAAAGGGAGATTTCTTTTAATTCTTCAAAACTTATGTACGTTGATAGATATTCTTAAGCCACTTGCGATACAACTTCCGCCAATGTGTTGCGCTTGTATTGAAAGTTGCGGCCAATGCAAAAATATCAGAGCTTGCATGTCATTCCCGTATGTGCATTCATCATTATCCGAGGGCATCACATCTACGTCTACTGGAGTAATGCAGTTAGCACCTTTGTATCGGCCGGCATCATTACGTCCTGTACTAAGAAGTGAGTTATATTAAGTTATATTACAACATTTATAATTGTATAATTTTTTTCAAAATTTGCAAACTATATATATTCTATAGAAAAATTACAAACATTTTTTTAACCAAAATTTATTTTGGCAATAACTGTATTATTTTATTGCACCTTTGTTATTTTTATTACATTTAATATATTTTGTAATTTCATAAATTTTAAATTAAAATTCTAATTAACAAAGAAAGAGAAAAATAAATTTTCAATAAAATTATATGATTTTGTTTTTGAAAACTAAATTTGTCAAAAGATATTAATTTTTTGTTAATTACAAGATCTACCAACAAATTATCGAAAACAATCAAAAATTATACATAAAAATACTTCAATGTTTTTATAGAAAAAAAATAAAGTTTATATTCGTAAAAAAATTTGCAATGAGAAAAAGATACACATCCAGTGATAGACATAAATTATATATACATATATAATTACGTTTAAAAATATAACATGTAAATATAATTTTTTTAAAGGTAAATCTTAATAATATTTTAATATAAATAAAAAGCAATATAAATATAAATAATATAAATATAAAGCAATATTTTATTTTTAAAAATTCCATGAAAAAGATAGACTTTATTTTGAATGAGAACGTTGTGTAGATACGTTGAAATCTTTTATTCTTAATTAATTAACGATTTATTAATTAAATTGAAATGTGAGTCTTTGCACAGATTTACCAGATTATTTTAAAAGGGTCTGACCGAAAGATCACAGATTACGTCATTGACAAATGTTACCATATGGACGCATTATTTTGTCCCTCTGATATCCAGAAGCAAGTAGAGCAAAATATTTACGTGTCAGTGTATTCTCGTGTTTCCTGTCTGTGTTTAAACGACATCTTAAGTGCCACCGAGCGTTTACACGTATGGTATAAACGGCGGTTTCAATGCATTTTCTCAGTCGATTATTATAAAATTTGACAAACATATATACGCATCTCTTCTTTGGTTTTCTTGTTAATTATTTTATTGTTATTAATGTAACATGTTATAAAATTTTATAAAATAGAATTATAAAATAAAATTATTTTTATATTTTTATTAAAATAAATATAAATGAAGAGAGATAAGAAGCAATAAAAAAATATATGCAGAATTTAAACTCACTTCTTTATAATCTGCATTTAATATACTAAATATTATAATAAATTTATAAATATGTAATATATAAAACAATAATATTTGAATCATTATTAATTTATAATGTGTGATTAATAGGATTATTTGAGATACATCTATTTTTTATTATTTTCTTTCAACATTTTATATCAACACATACTTGTTTGAATAATTATATTAATTTTTCATTTAAAGTGAATCAATAAAATGTAGCGGAATTCATGAATTAGAAATATACGCTCAAAGATTAACACATGAAAATCCCAAAATAACTGTGATGTTAGAGGTATCTGTACAAAGATTTGGCTGAGTGGGAGCACCACACTGTTTAAATACGTACAGATGTTGTATACTTTCGTGCGGCTGTAAATCAGCCCGAAGTATCCCATCTTGGAGGCTTCTTTGGACTGATTGTGAGATCCGTAGAAACTGATACCCATAGAGCCAAAAGTAACTCTTATGACGCTGTCCACCTGATTCACAGATCTTTTTTTCTTTTTTGCAATGTTTTGTAAATGTTTATATTAAATTATAAATGAGTTGTAAAAGTTTAGGAATATATTTGCAATAAATATGTTATAATTACGTATTTGTAATAAATATTTTAATAGAATTATATTTGTAATATATATTATTATTAGTAAATTACCATGATATTTATAATAAATATTTTATATAAAAAATTTCTATTTTACATTTATTTATATTTATAACAAAGACAATTAAAAATATTTAATTTAATTAAAATAAAATTATAGCACACAAAAATAAACAGTTAAAAAAGTAGACTAAGAAAAATAAAAATTCAGAATTTTATTTATCTTTATTGTAAACGGTCATAATTAATTAATAAGAAATGTTTTTCATAAATTTTATATGGATTAATATTTTTGTAATTTTAATTTAAAATAAAGGAAAGAGATCTGCATCAAGATTTTTTCTCTCGATCGTTTTTTAAATGTTATACTAATATTCATGACTATAATACAGAAGATAAATTCAGATAACACATTTTCCAGCACCTATATCATCTTCATCCTCAACAATGAATTCTTCCGAAACAAATACGCGAAGAAAAAGATCGTGGTCCAGAGCCGTGTTTAGTTCTTTACAACGGAAAGGCTTGGAAAGAAGATTTTCATTACAAAAGTACATCACAAAGCCAGACAGACGACAGTTGGCAGCGACTTTAGGCTTAACAGATGCACAGGTTGTATTATTTATAAAACATAAGATTTCTAGTATAAGTTTTAGAAAAACAAAATCTCGTAATAATAATATTCTCTCTCATTATAATTGCATATAAAAATAATATTAATAATAGTGATTTATTTATTTTAATTAATAGAACTTGCTTTTAGGTCAAAGTTTGGTTTCAAAATCGTCGGATGAAATGGCGACATACAAGAGAAAGCGAAAATGCTGCATTGGCTGGTCCAGATTCCACGCAGAAAGATTTTTCGCAAAAATTAGTTAAATCCAACGCTAATGACGCGACACAACAAAACGAAGAAGACGTAGAAATCGATGTAGATTTATAAAACATATATATACATATATAAATAATTTGATTATTTAATAATACATTAAAAAATGTATCAAAAAAATTTTAGCATTAAAAGAATTATTATTATAATAATAACATTACAACATTACAATGTATATTAATGTGTAAGCAATGTCACTGTGTTAATAATGTGTGGAATAATTACGTATTTTTTTAAAGGAAAAGAACAGTATACAACTTTAAAGTTCAATTTTGCAAACATATAAATAATAACTGGATTAAATTATAATGTAATAAAAAAATTTTATTATAAAAAATATTTTATGTATGAAAGTAATTTACAATATAATAGACTTGTCATATTTACATTAATATAGTTTCCTATTAATTTGTCAAATTCGTCCACTTATAATTATAAAGGCTAATAATAAAAAGATAATATAAGAGCCAGCTCATAAAAAAATTATATGGATTCTAATTACTGCATTAGCTCTTTTTGCTATTTTTATTATCTTTTTATTAATTAATACTTTATATACGCGTAAAAATATTTTTTAATATTTTGTATTAAATCTCGAAAATTATATAAGACAACTATATATATATTAATGTCAAAGAATGAATTTATAATCGATACGATTGTCTCTTTTTTGTCGATATACTTCCGCGGCAACGATTTTGTTATTTCTTTCTTTATCGATGCAAAGATTTATGAGGTGGTTATATGCGATAATATTTCACAATTATTTTAGTATTTCTAAGCTGTATATTTTAGTGGAGCAGGGTAGCGGAAAAAATATTAAACTTTCCTAAGTATGTGTATTACATATATATATATATATATATATATATATATATATATATACTTGCGTCTGTGTTTGTAATTGTATATTTACTTGCATAATTGTGATTTTACAAATAATTATAATTTGATAAACATTTATTTGATTTTAGGAGATCAAACAATATCATAATCGCAAAGATGATACATTGCTTGCGATCTACCTTTGTTACCCGATACCTTTCTTTGCAAGTATATGGAACATGTTTCTATCGCTCGACAACGAAATTAGCGGACACATTAGCAGCTAACGAGGAAAGAAAATGCGTATCACTTAACTCCAATGACATAATAAGTAAGAAATATAGGGTGTTTCTAAATTAGTGCGAAAAATTTTAGATGATTTTTTTGTTGAAAAGGGAGATTTTTTTATATAAAGATATATTCTTTCCTAAGGAGTACACTTCTTCAAAGGAAGAAGTGAAAATTAGATATTTTTTTCTAAAAATTATTGATTTTACGAAAAAATAAAAGAAATAAAAAAGGAATGAAAAGCTTTCTAACGCATATTTTTGATCACATTCTGATCGGTCAAAAAGTTTTAAAATAAAATATAAAATAAAAATAATATATTAATAAAAAATTAAATAGAGATTGTTATAGTTTCATCCTCTTATAACGTTACAGAAAAAATTTTTTAAATATAATAAATATCGTTTTTACTAGTGGAAAATATTTACCAAATTTTTTTAACTTGTTTAAAATTTAAGAAAAAATTAAAAATCTAATTTTTACCTCTTCCTTTAGAGGAGTATACTTTTTAGAAAGAATATAATAAACTTTTATATGAAAAATCCTTATAATTTTCGACAAAAAATCATTTCTTAAAATTTTTCGCACTTATTTGAAACACTATATTTATATACATATTTTTTTATGTATAATAACTATCAGTAGATTCAAATTAAATTATAAATTGTGTTTCGCTAAATTGTTGCATCTGCAAATCTTAAAAAAAGAATTATACTTTGCTGCAATAAGTAAATTATAAAATTAAATATTAATAGCCATTGATCTCGTTTAAATTTTTTTATTATTATTAGCTGCCACAGTAACACAATCACATGCAATTCCGGCAATAACTGCACCTGTGACGTCATCAAAAGCGATGCCATTATTGGAGACAGTGAATCCCGAGATAGTTACGGAAGACATTGAAATTTCTGCATCAAAGATTGAACCATTTGGTCATGTAGATAAAACCTCGTTGCCGTTCGAGGAGATTCCTGGTCCGATGATACTTAAATTATGGGAAAAGTATTGGAGATACGTGCCACTTTTGGGTACGCAACTGTTTTGCAGTCTGCTAATCAGCAGATTTATCCAGGGTATGATCCCTTGTAACTCAATTGCCTGAAATTTGAAGAGTTATATTATTTTTTTTTTTCTAAATTAACGGTGGCTAGAAGAATATATAATTTTTTGATCAGAATGCAAATAAAATTTCAATTCTTCAAATTTTAAGCAAATTGTCGTTAAAATCTCAAGAAATTATACATAAACATATAACATGAGGTAGTAAAGTTTTCCGAAATTGTATAAATACATATATATTTTTTAAATTGATTATTTATATTCAAATTTAGATTGATAAGCAATCAAATGCTTATTTATATGTTTATTGTTCGTAGGAAAAAGATCAATAAACTATAAAATAAACTATTTTATTTTTATCAATAATAAAAAAAATATTTTATATTATATGATAAAATATAGTATAATGTATGCATATATGTATATAGATAAAAATGTTATATATATATATTTATATATACATATATATCGATATACATATTTATAACTATATATAATATTATAATATAATTTTTTAAAATTATGCAGTACAAAATTGAAATTATTAGAATAATTAATCAATTATTAAAACCACTTGGACGAGCAAATTTAAAGAAACATTAAAATTAATTACATATAATTAAAAATTAAATATAAATTAAAAGTTAAAACAAATTAATATAAAATTTACAGTGTATTTTATATTCTGACTGAAAATATTTTTTATGGGTTAATATTGTAGGACGATTATCTTGGAATCGCAATGTCACGCCGATTAAGTATTTATTCGATGAGTATGGATGCATCGTGCGAATTAATGGTCCCCTTGTAAATGACATAGTTATGATTCACAGGTGAGATATTACAATTGTTTTTTATGTTCATCTTCAAGCAAATTCATCGATTGTTTGTTAGGTCTGAGCATATAGCGGAAGTATTCAAGCAAGAGAGTGAGTCGCCTGTTCGTAGTGGCATCGACATTCTTCAACATTACCGGCTTAATCATCGCAAGTGTCGTTCCGCTGGACCGTTCTCCCTGCATAAGTATAAATATGACTGATTTTATATATAGAATATATAACACAATTTATATTGCAATAAATTTTAATTTAAAATTATTTTCATTAAATTCATTAAATATTAATCATTAAAATATATACAAAGTATTTCTAAATACATAAGTGCAAAAAACTTTAGAGATGATTTTTTGTCGATAATTAAAAGAAAAGTTTTTCATATATTTCTATCTCCGTCCCTAAGGCGTTACTTTCTTTTAAAGAAAGAAGTAAAAATAAGGTTTTTAATTCTTTTCTTAAATTTTTTGGACAAGTTAAAAAAATTAGTAAATATTTTTCATTTCTAGTAAAAAGAATATTAATGAATATTTTTTAAATACTTTCCGTATTTAGTATATTATATGAAACTAACAATCCCTATTTAATTTTTTATTAACTTTTTAACCAATCGGAATGTGATTATCTAAAAATATGTATTAAAAAGTTTTAAATTCCTTTAGAAATTTTTTCTTTTTTTCTTTTTTTCTTTTTTTCTTTTTTGCAAAATCAATAATTTTTCAATTTTTAAAAAATAAAAGCCTAATTTTCATCTCTTTTGAAGAAATGTAATTATTCAGACAGGGAGTATAAGTATAGGAGTATAAGTTTATATGAAAAACCGCTCTTATATAATTGTCGATAAAGAATCATATCTCAAAATTTTTTGCACGTATTTAAAAACACCTTGTGTAAAATACACAAAATAATAAGAAATCTAATTTAATTATATTTACAAAACATTTTTATATATTTTATTGTATATTCAAAATATCTTTATATATTTTATATTCATATAAAATATGAATATACTTATATAAAATATATAAGATAATAATAAATCTAATTACATGTATATTTACAAAACATTTGATATCATAAGCAAAACATTTTTCTTAAATTAAATAAATATACAATCATATTTATTTTTTATATTTATATAAAAGTATTTATATGAAAGTATTTTGTATAAAATATTATTTATGTAAAAGAATTTATATAAAATATTTATATAACAATATTTATATAATTTTTAGAAAAAAATATTTAACGTTTTTGTAAGATATTAAATAATGCAGTAATTTTGTAAACTTTATAAAATACCAGGCAAGGTTTAGAATGGTTAGAACTGAAAGAGAAAGTTGATCAACCATTACATGAAACAACTTCGAATTATGTCGGAAAACTGAATTCAGTGTGTGACGAATTAGTTAACAAAATTCGTAGAATACGCAATCGACAAAGCGAGGTATGCTACATGTTAACAAATTAAATTTAATAATTAAATTTAATTTAATTATAAATCAAATTTAATAGATTAATGTAAAAAATTTGATATAATAATAATATTAATCAAATAATGTTAATTAAATAGCGCACAAAATAAACGTTTAAAGAATAGAGGAAAATTATGAAAAAACAATCTTTTATGTACATAAATCTTATAAAATTATATCAGTGTACGATAATTATGAGAATAAATTTTCAAAGATGACAGTGCTTGATTGCACAAGCATAATATTATTATCAAATATAGCTTAATATAATAATGGTATACACTTGAAAAATAGTATTTTAATTACTATTTGAACAACAGGTACCAACAAATTTTCATCAGGATTTTACCGCATGGGGTTTGGAATGTTTCTATGTAATGATGTTCAATAGGCATCTTGGTTTCCTCGATTCTTCGAAATCAACATCCGAGGCCACAAAAATTATGGATGCGTTAAGTACAGCTCATACGTATATGAGTCGATGCGAAACTGGATTTCAAGTTTGGAGATTTTTCGAAACTCCATTCGCCAAAAAACTTTTTACAGCTTGCGACATCCTTGACGAGTGAGTCACGAAAAATTTGATTAGAGAAAATATCTCAACAAAAAACTTATCAAATATATTAGTATTCCGTTTTGTGTATATTTATTGTATAATAATAATTATATTTTTAACAATAATTATATTAGGTCCTTAAATAAGTTCTCGCTGTTTTTTTTGTTAAAAAAAAACATTTATTTAAAATATAAGGCTTACAATAACTTTACTCAAAGTATTGTCTATCATTAGAGACCACACAGCAATACCTCCAATTCTTCGTCTTCAAACTTTGTCGGTGCTCCAGAACGTTCTTTATCTTCAAGGTCAAAGTCATTATTTTTAAAGCGCCTAAACCAGTCTCTGCATGTCGTATTCGACAGAGCATTGTCACCATATGTTTCAACAAGAATTCTGTGTGCTTCAGCTGCAGATTTCTTTTGAATAAAGCAGTGCAATAAAATTCCCCGCAAAAACACTTTATTTGGCACAAAAGTAGACATTTTCGCAATAGGTAATTAAACACGTGGTTGACACTGTGGTAAACTGTATCTACTAGAATTTGAGGTTACATATAGTACTACTTAGCTGATGCGTTTCCGTACGAAATTCCATGCACAGAGTGCCGCTACGCCATCTTTTAAGAAACAGCGAGAACTTATTCAAGGACCTAATATAATTATAATTTTATTAAATATATTATTTGATTGTGCAATGACCACAAAATTTTTATCCTTTAGTAATATTTTACTTTGTTGATTTGATGAACATTTACACATATGGATCTTTTTAGGATTATTGAAAAATATATTCGCCAAATGCAGAGCAAACTGCAGATTTCTTCGCTATCAAAACAAGAAAAATCTATGAATGAAGAAAAAACATTATCATTGCTCGAAAAAATGATGATTCGGGGTATCAATTCGGAAGATATTGCTATCCTTTTGATGGACATGATTATTCTAGGCGTCCAGGCTGTAATATGCAATATAATATTTGATATAAACAAAAAATAAATATATAAACATATGTAATAAATAATTTTTTATTTCTAGGTTATTAATTGTGAGGCGTTTCTGCTTTATTTCTTAGCAAGAAATCCTAGAATACAGAAACGTTTATATAACGAAATTATCTCTATTATACCTAAAACAGACAAAGCTATAACAAAAAAAACCTTGGAAAATATGCCATATTTAAAAGCATGCATAAAGGAAAGCCTTAGGTAATATAATTAATAAAAATAAAATAATGGTTATTTTATATAGTCTTTCTCCATTATAATTTAAAAAACTTTGAATAGTCATATATTAGTATCTATAATAAGCAGCTAATTAATAGAATAATAAACAAGAAGTGTCATACTTTTATTTATTTTTGGAAATGATTCTTTGTTATAAATTATATAAGTTTTTTTATATAAACATTTACTCCTATATTCCTCCTTAAGAAGTTACATTTCTTCAAACAGAAGATAAAAATCACATTTTTATTTTTTTCTCTTTTAGTTAAAAATTAGACAAGTTAAAAATGAAATTTGATAAATATTTTATACTAGTAAAAAAGATCCTTATTAACATTTTTAAAATTTTCCCGTTTCATTATAAGAGGATGAAATTAACAATCCCTATCCAATTTTTCTATTAAAACTTTTTAGCAAATCGGAATGTGATATATCAAAATAATATGTGCTAGAAAGCTTGATTCCTTTAGAAACTTTTTTATTTCTTTAATTTTTTTCGTAAAATCAATAATTTTCAAGAAAAAAATAACTTAATTTTTACCTCTCTTTAGGACGCAGATGAAAATTAGATTTTTATTTTTAGGAGTATATGTTTATATGAAAAATCTCCGTCAATTTTTGACAACGAATCATCTAAAATTTTTCATACTTATGGGGCCCCCTATACCTGTACATAAAATATATTATATATTTTTGTGAATTTTATATATACACACACGCACACGCACACGCCCACACTTAATATTATATGTATTGTATAAATTTTTTATGTGAAAGGTTGCGACCAGCATTTCCCTATTTGACGAGATTATTATCATCGACAATTTCGCTACATGGATACACGATACCGAAGGGAGTAAGTTGAAAGTACCAGTTTTTAACTCTATAAGTAACCTCCATAGCAAAAAACCAGTGATATCACAGTGATATGCTCTGGATGTCATAGCGATGTGCGAATGCGAATGTCCGCTTTGTCACAATGTAACATCACAATGATATCATTGTGACATCACACTTTGTGACAAACAAGTGTAATATCACAATGATATCATTGTGACATCACACTTTGTGACAAAGCGGACATTCGCACATTGCTATGACATCCACAGCATATCACTGTGATATCACTGGTATTTTGCTATGGGGGAAGATAATAAATAATTTTTGCGTTCTAGACCTTCATTATAATGGCGAATCAAATAACATCGCAACGCGAGGAGTATTTTGAGGATCCTGGCAAGTATCAGCCAGAAAGATGGCTAAAACAGAATGAAAATGCGAGTAATTTTTATCAAGAGTATGCATGTCTACCTTTCGGACATGGTATACGATCCTGTCTAGGAAAAGATTTAGCTGAAATGCAAATGATGTTACTCACTGCAAAGGTAAATTTTGCATATAATAATGTAACAGGAAAATGGCATAATTTAATATTTTCTTTTACAGTTGGTACGAGAATTTACAATTGAATACGATTATGCTGATATTCAAAGTCAATTTCTTATGGTTAATGTGCCAAACAAATCATTACGTTTTCGATTCTTAGATAGGAACTAAAGAATAATAAAAATTAGACATGATTAGAAGAATTTAAGAAATATAATTAATAGATATGATTATATTACGTAGGATTATTTTTCTGTAAAAAAATCCATAATAGGTAAAAGTAACAGATATACATATATTTTATGTCAAATTACATATTATTTTATTAACAGAATAATTTGAAAGTTACAATAAATATGTATTTATGATTATTGTGTTAAATAGTAAATAATAACAAGAAAAGTATAATTTATATTACTTGTTAAATGTTTTATTAAAATATATTTTAATTGCGATAGATAAATTAAATGTATTTCATAAACATATAAAATAAGTATATAAGAATAATTGGTTACTAACAAGTGCAAATTTTTATTACAATACTGTGATTCTATAACATAGCAAATGTTTTATGAAAATAGAATTCACTGATTTTTATTTTAGATTTGAGTTTCCTTTTAATCTTGATCCATTAAAATACGCACAAATGCCATGTATGAAAAAACGGTCGAAACATACTGAGGAATAAAAAGAAACTAAATTATTGACTACTTTTCAATAATGTATAAATTGCTATTGCATATAAAAAATCTAAAAAATAATATGCAATTCAAAGAAATATAAAAAATATATATGTACAGAGTGTCTCAGACCACCCGTACATGCCGAATATTTCGAAAACTGAGCACAACAGATAAAAATGTTTTAAACAAAAGTTGTAGGGTCTTAACAAATACATATAATGATGATAAATATTTGACCTTGGCAGCAGTTATGAAAAAAGTTTCAAGGTCAACTTTAAAATCATTTTCAAAATATTCAGCATGTACGAGTGGTTTGAGTCACCTTGTATATACAGGGTGTCCCGCAACGTGATATCTACACTGAAACTATGTATTCTTGGTGTCATTCTAAGGAAAAAATCTTAATACACATATGTCTTTAAGTCGATTGTTTTAAAATTATAGTAAAAAAGCAAAATTGCATAAAATAAGGTAAGTATTAATTATTTATTGAAGTTAATAATATTATTTATTAAACGATAATATTAAATAATAATTAACTGCTTATAATAATTAAGTGCTTTTCTCGCACTTGTTCGGTAAAGTAAGTCATACATTGAATCGTTGAGAAATAAATCTCTTTCTGCACGCTAAACAGCAATCGAAAATCGAACTTTTGTGAGTAGCATTATGAAAAACAATTACTTGCCTTGTCATAGAAAAAAAAATATAAATAAATGTGTTAATAATAATTAATAGTATATTGTGTATCAAGTACGGAAAGTTGACATATGGTCACAAATGCGGAGGATGGACGCACGAGCCGAAGGCGAGTGCGACCACCCCACATGAGTGAACAATTGTCAATCCGCACGTGATACACATACTATTTTGTATTACAAGTGCAGGCAAAGCGCGCTTGTGCGCAAGGTGGCCGATCGCACGCCGCCATCTTGCGGCGGCTCAGCCGTAGGCAATGGCTTTGAACGCAGCTTATTTACTCACCGCGTCGCCGCTAGATGACGGCGTGGGAAATCGGCCGCTTTCCGCACAAAAAACATACACACAAAGTGCCACTTTGCCTGCACGTGTAATACAAAAATAATAAATAAATAAGTAAATAATTGCTTTTGTATCATATGTGTATTAAGATTTTTTTACTTAAAATGACACCAAGAATACATAGTTTCAATGTAGACATCACGTTGCGGGACACCCTGTTTATCCATTTCTAAGAAAGGCATGCAAAGTCGATTATCGCAAATATTGTTGCTGTTTTTTCGCGATACTGATTGGTTGTTGTCTCGATTAACATTGTGTGTTATATTAAGGCTCCTGGATACCCACCGCAGCCATCTTGGATTGATAACATCAGAAGAAAAAATACCATAAAAATTCTTGCGACGTACGTGAAAATAGAAAGATTTTAAAAATACCGGTTAAAATAGATAAAACAGATCCGTAAAATATACCGAAAACTCTTCTTTTATTCGAGTAATCAATAAATAACATGTACATGTCAAATAAAATTGAGCCTAAAGATAAAAACCAGTTGTTTGACAGATATAGAAAAAAATTAATATTTGCTTTCACATATTAAATTATGCCAAATAGAGATGAGTCTTCGATATATATATTTTAACATCACGACAATTTATTATTTTAAACACAAAAACACTGCATCAAAGATGAAAAATAATGCTGTACGTTGCAATAAGAATCTTTTAGTTTACTAAAATGTCATTTTTGCTTATTTATTAATTATATTATTTTTGTTCATTATTGTACATCTTTTATCGATAAAACAATATTGAGATTTTTATTTTCACCGTTTTCAATTAGTCGTTACTGTCAACGCGGACTTGGCAATTGAGTGTGCAGAAGCCTTAAGATTATATACATAATAAAAATTTAGTACGTAATAGACATTTGAGAATTAAAATAAAAATATATAATAAAATTAAGATATAGCTGTTTTAATATAATATACTATAGCATTTTTATTTTTTATTTTAAAAATAATTTGAATTTTATTTCGAGGTATCGCGAGACCGAGGTCACGCGATCAGTGGATTCACTGCGGCATATTAACCGCCCGAGTGTCTTTGGCTCACGGGTGAGTCAAAATAAACAATAAAAAATTGTAAAATAAACAATAAAAAATGATATCAAAGGAGCGCGCGATGTACATAAATTTAATTCATGAATTTCCATTTGTGATGATTAAAACCACAAAAATAATTAACGCAGCAATAAAACGCCAGGCAAACGGCCGCACCGTTAGTACGGGCGCCGCCGCTACGCGACGCACGCCGAGTTCGTTCACCCGTGAGCCAAATCATTCGACGGCTATATATATCGCGCGCGGTTAATTGCCCAGCGAGAAGTCCCTAGTTAAAAACGTCGAATCAACAGCTTTGAATCAAATGGTTTTGGTGTAAAAACCGTTGATTCGACGTCGCTTACTCTTAACTAGTGGATTTCTCACTGGGTGTATAAAATAATAAAAAAAATGATGTAGTAATGATATTATGAATAATAATATATAAGTATAATTTATACAAAGTATATATATATATATAATATATATATATACACTATAAAAGATCAGTTATCATTAAATAGCACACTTACCGAAGCGTAATAATTCATCGATAAATTTGGTAATGCACATGGAATTGAAACAGTGACCGGATGTTGACTTCTTAATATAACATATATTAAAAGCTTTTGCGTGGCCAAGTCGTCGTCGTACCATAATGAATCATAAACAGCTGACGCAATGTCGGTGCTCTAAACAAAGTTTGCATAACACGTTATTTTAAAAAATATTATAACATTTATATTCACTCAATTAATTATGCGCTTTATTAAGGCTCTTGGATACTCACCGCGACCATCTTGGATTGATGACGTCAGAAGCGAGAAAATATACCATAAAAATTCTTGCGACGTACGTGAAAATAAAAATGTTTTTTAATAAAATACCGGTTGAAATGGATAGAACACACTTGTAAAATATACCGAAAATTCTCCTTTTGCTTGGGTTATCAATAAATAACATCCCAGATGGCCACAGTAATTATTATGACATCATTTTGATGGCAAATGATGCATTTTGACATCAAAATGATGTCATAATAATTACTGTGGCTATCTAGGATGTATATGTCGAATCAAATTGAACCTAACCATACGGACGAAAACCAACTGTTTGATAGGTATAAAAAAAAATTAATATTTGCTTTTACATATTAACTTATGCCAAAATGAGAGTCTTCGATATATTTTAACACGACAATTATTTTAAACACAAAAACACTGCACTAAAATAAAAAATAACGCTGTACGTCGCAAGAATCTTTCGGGCTGTCGTTTCTCGCTTAGAAAAAGAGACAGAACTATAATCCGCCTGATGTCGCTACCGTTAAAATTTGGAGTTCTACGGCGAGTATCCAGGAGCCTTAATTGCGCTCGGGCTCTCATAGTCAACTCATCTTATTGAGACGTAATTAATTATTTATTAAATTTTAGCAGAGCCGAAAAAAAAGATTGTATATATTTCAATCATTTAATTTAATATTGTAAGAATTTGTTATCTATAATGTATAAGCTAAATTATAATATAATCTATTTATTAATTAACTTACCGTGTTTATTACATTGTCAGCTGGCCAGGCGTACATGTAAAGTTCTACAAAACCTCCCAAAGCAATCATAAAGTACGTCCATTTCACTGACCATGGTTGCTTCTGTATACATTACCATGTATATAATATTATATACATACACATAAATATACTGTATGACAAATTTCATTAACAATAAGTGAGAGAAATGAATATTTTAATATCTGTATATATGTATAATTATTAATATATATATTTTTATATGTATAATTAGAGAAAGTATTTTGTTCTCTATAATAAAATAAATGAGAACATAAATAAAAAAAGTAATATTACAAAGTAATACAATAAAATAATTAAAGTATTCTTTTTACTTCTTATTATAAAACGGTAATGATGCAAAATATGTAATAATTTTTTTACTCAAAAGAGGATACATATATTATACTTACGCTCATAAATGTAAGATAACCGAATATTACAGCGCCAATACTAAAAGTTACGCATAATAGCGCTATGTAACGAATAGCGAGAGTTACTTCTTTTGCATATCTGTAAGTAACTCATTTTCAGAATATTTTCTAATTATATCCTTAATTATATAATGTTTGTTGTATATAAAATTAGTGTGCATTAATTATTTAATATTTTTTTATATTAATAAAAACGTGCTGTTATACAAATAATTTTATCATTTATAAAGATGAATATTTTAATATTTTTCGAAAAGTTTCATATTAATAATAAAAATAATTTAATTAAATTTTAAGAGAATTGAATGGTATCAATGATAAAAATTACTAATAAAAATATTTTAGCTAACTCCAAATAAATATAAAAAAATTCGATGCAATTAATAAAGATAATGTTAAATTAATAAAAATAATTATTTAAACATACATTTTATAAATAATCCTGATTTTGAAATATATTATGTAAAGACTGAAGAGGTGAAAATAATGTACTTTAAATCATGTGGAAATTGCTTCTGATAATTGATGTTGTTTTAAAACATTTAAAAATATATATACAGAGTGTCCCAATCTTATTGTATCATCCAATGGAAGATTTCTAAGGTTATTTGGAGACGATTTTTCCTGAGCGAAAATGTTGAGAAAGGTCATAATTTTTTTAATATTTCCAATTTTTGAAATCATGTGTCTTTATTAAAATTTTATTTTTACAAGACTTGATAAAAAAATTTATTTTCAATCGTTTATAACTCGAAAATTATTAGCACTTGGATATTTTCGCTGAGGAAAAATCGTCTCCAAATCGTATAAAAAAATCTTCCATTAACAAAGCGGTACAATAAGTCTAAGGGGATATCCTGTATATATTCAAAACATTTTATTTTTTGTATTTAATTTAATCAGCTATTGAGATAAATTCACTAATATATTACGTAAGATTATATTTGAAGTCATTCAAGTTTAAAATAAAAACTGTAAACATATTATCAATTTTTTAAGTAATTTTAAGTAATTTAGATTTTTTTGCCAGTGTGTCGAATTGAAGAGTGTTATTTTTTATTTTTAAGTAATTTCATTATAATATATATAATGTACCTGAGTAATATGTAGTGTTCTCGAGTGTATTTTATGAATTCTTTCATATTCGTCATTGTACGATAGCGTACGGACAAAATGTGAAATCTGGCAGCTACAAACCAAAGTAGAAGAGCAGGAAAACTGTTGGCGCTAACTTGTGTCGCACTTTGATAAATAGTTAACATATGATGTGCGTAGATAATAGTTTTCAATGGTTGATGATGTACATCAAATGGATACTCCGCCGCACTGGGAAACGGTTGTGGCGAAAACAAGGGTGTAGCTATCATACTGAGGGCTGTCATTAATACCCAGCAAAAAATGGTACCTATGATAATCGATATTTATATAATATTGAAATCAACAAGATTTTTTTTATAAAATAACCATTAATTTAACATTTAAAGATTATTATATTTAATAAATAATATCTAAAACAAAATTACTATATTTAAATATTTTTGATAATTTATATAATAACAATAATTTATTTCTTATTTAAAGATTAAATTAATATATTTAATGTCATCAGTAATTATTTTAAACTACTCAGTACTTAGTACTGAGTAATTTAAAATCAGTACTTAGTACTCAGTAATTTCATAAAAATAATAAATTAATATAAAATTAACCCTTCCTCTTTCTTCTCCTTTCTCTCTCTCTCTCTCTCTCTCTCTCTCTCTCTCTCTCTCTCTCTCTTTCCTTCTCTTTCCTACTATTCCTTACGCTTTCCTTTTTCTCTCTTTTTATAAGAAAAGAGTCTTATTGATTTAGTAAAATTTTTTATAAAAATAAGCTACATGTGTGAAATGGGAAATACTAACTAAAATCAAAATATTAAATAATATAATTAATATTTTATTTGACTTTTGTTAACTTTCTGATCGTTTTATTATTATGTTTAAAGAGTGCTTCCCATTTTCTTATTGAAAAAAAACTTATAGTTTGGAGCAGACTATATTCGAATTTTTGTATTCCTTTCTATTTAAAATATTTAAATAATGTAAGGAATAAATAAGTAGTCTATCTGATGATATAAAGTTAAATATAATAAATGACATGAGATAAGGATAATGTCAAAATTTATAATACTTTAATAAGTAAACAAAGAAATGTTGGTATTTAAGTAGAATATAATACTCTTTTTGTTGTGCAATTTTTCACGCATTTTGTCTATTACTGTCTTTAATTTGTCCAAGTTAAGAGTAATCTGTATTTAATTTAGAAATTTAGTTATATTTACTAAAAATTCGCAATACGCGTTTTCAATTTTACCAGGTGTTCAATACTATCTTTTTTCAATAGAGGCTGGCCAATTTGCAACACGGAAATTCCGAGAAAATACTAACAGATCACGACAAATTTTACGAGCAAAATGTTTAGAAATAAATTATTTAAAATCAATAAAATACAAACCGTCTACCATCCGGACAGTATAATGGATAAAACATGCATACATATAAATAAACTAAAAACATTCAGAAAATTGAAAAGTAAAAAAAAAAGAAAGAATTAAAATATTAAAATATAAATCTTTATCGCGACTCAGCTCAATAACGGTTGCTTTTTAGGAAATCGTGGAAGCTCAAAATCTCAGAATCATCACATCCATCCGAATCGATATTTGCATACTTGAGCAAACTTTTAGGCAAACATCCGTAATAAGGGAAGGGTTGTCCTTCCTCGAAAGTTGTTACTGCATATCTTAAGGG
The DNA here is from genome assembly GCF_048542155.1 of Nylanderia fulva. Taxonomy (NCBI): domain Eukaryota; kingdom Metazoa; phylum Arthropoda; class Insecta; order Hymenoptera; family Formicidae; genus Nylanderia; species Nylanderia fulva. The sequence continues at coordinate 414,330 of NW_028190710.1, read as the reverse complement.
GATGGTGAAAGCGTTCCAGCTGGGCCGGGGCACTTCTATCACTCTTCGACGGCCAGTGATAACATCTACAGTTACCCGCAATGAGTACGGAGTATTTGGATTTCGATAAATCGCGGCATAAGCACGTTCGACGGGGTCACTCAGTAACTCGAAACCCACAACGGGTTCGCGTTTATGGTGCATACAACAGAGGTCGCAGAGAGGGACACGCCTTCTCGGGCGTAAGTGATATCCGTATATGTGACAAAATTAGAATATAAATTGCACATGATCAACGTCGTATGTATGTCAAAAAGAGACAAACAGAGACTGAGGAATAAAAGTCAACACAACATTCTTACAAGGCAATATATACGGACACACTAGACCGAAAACAACAAAACATTTTACAATATCGTTCCAAATAAGTAGAACTAGAAAAACAAATTAAAAGACATAAATAACACGATGTACAAAATAACCAGTGTTATGCTTAGATAATTTTAAAATTAGCTAGATAAAGATGAGTAAAAGAAAAATAAAGATGATTTTGTTTTTAATTTATCTAGATAAAAGATAAAATTATATGGCGATTTATCTAGATAATTTTCTAGATAATAATTTTTAAAATTGGAAATACAATTATAAAAAAATGTAAATTATAAAAAGGATATAAAAATATATGTATTTATATTTTTATTACTTACTGTTTAAGTTTTACTATTTAAGTATGTTTATTTTTATATGCTATGATTCTAAACAAAAATTATCTGAAAATTATTCTAAATAATTTAGTATAACATTTTTTCATCTAAGCTGCACACACACACACACACACAGTTATAGATTATACATATTTTTATAATCTATACAAAGATAAGATGCCACCAAAGTTTTATCTAGATGATTATCTATATAATTTTATTTAGATAACAGCAAAATAACAAAGACAAATTTTTCAAAAGTAATTTATTTATTTATCTTAACGGCATTGAGTAGAATAATTATTATTTTTGTTGCAACAATATTGGTAGTATGGATTATCATTCAAAATAAAATAGACAAAAAAGACTTAACTCCTAATCCGGCCATGATTTTATGTCTTGTATGTAGCATACAATAGTATAATTAAGATGATATGAACAAAAAATTTTATTGATATAAATAAAAAATGTTAATATTTAATTTATTTAATTAATTAATTTTATATATATATTATATATATATATATATATATATACAGGGTTTGTCCGGAAAGTAATGCGTCGCATGTTTTTGTGACGCGACTATACATCGCAGAGCGATGGGACCGGTTGGGGAGAAAGGGGGGTACCCTTAGCTTTCCAACGGTAGGTCGCTCAATTGTTTCCATGCGCTTGGAGGGTTAGGACGGCTTATTCTGTGAACCTCTGCTTAGTGGTCGCGTCGAACTTGTGATGGAGAGAACGATAGAGCAACGCTATGCGATAAAGTTTTGCGTGAAGCTGGACAAGACGCCGCTGGAAACTTTTGAAATGCTCAAGAAAGTTTTCGGGGACGATTGCCTTTCCAAATCGCAGTCAAACAGATGGCACAAGATGTTTTGCGCATCGGTCAACACTCTGGGCACAAGTTTTGCGCAAATCTTCCGCATGGCCAAGTCTTCCGATACAATCTCGTGAACAATCGTTTTCGGCAAGTTCAATAATTCCGACATTAAGCGAACATTCATTCGACGGTCTGAATTCAATAATTGGCGCACACGAGTCACATTGTCGTCCGTTCGCGATGTTGACGGGCGTCCTGCGCGGGCCTCGTCGGCGACCTCCTTCCGACCTTCTCTAAACATCTTGTGCCATCTGTTTGACTGCGATTTGGAAAGGCAATTGTCCCCGAAAACTTTCTTGAGCATTTCAAAAGTTTCCAGCGGCGTCTTGTCCAGCTTCACGCAAAACTTTATCGCATAGCGTTGCTCTATCGTTCTCTCCATCACAAGTTCGACGCGACCACTAAGCAGAGGTTCACAGAATAAGCCGTCCTAACCCTCCAAGCGCATGGAAACAATTGAGTGACCTACTGTTGGAAAGCTAAGGGTACCCCCCTTCCTCCCCAACCGGTCCCATCGCTCTGCGATGTATAGTCGCGTCACAAAAAAATGCGACGCATTACTTTCCGGACAAACCCTGTATATATATATATACATATATATATATATATATATACATATATATATATATATATATATATATACTAGCTTCGCGCGGTCCTCAAAGCCTTTCTCATTCCTCATAGCCTATATTATAAATCCGTTTTAACACAAAAAATTAATTCTTTTTTTGTATTACCGCGAACTACTTCCACATTTGTTGTCCGACTTTCACGAAATTTATATCAAAATAAATGTTTAAATTTTTTTTGGATGACTACTATGTTATCTATTTCTTTCTCCCAGATATTTTATTTTACACCGCGTTTTGCATATATTTAAATATTTATTATATATTTTTATTTTTATTTTCTTGTTTATTTTAATTTCCACACAATTTCATATTTTTTAAATATAAAACATTATTTTAGTTAATATATACTTTAAATATTTTTTTTATTACTTAATTATTATATCCTTTTTTACATTTTACTCAATTTTTTTATTTCTAATGTACCCACCGCTAACCCGCTATTATTAGCTCTCATACAATGTCATAATTCTTCAATTTACAAAATTTCCCTGTATATTACATTTTTTGTAAAACATTTTTCACTTTCTTCAATTAAATGTCCTTGATTGCTACATTCATCAATTTTTTACACTTTCTCTTTTTGTTGCTCTAGAAAATGCCACATAAAGTTGACCATGAGCAAATACAGGATGTGGCAAATAAATTCCAATTTTTTCTAAACTTTGTCCTTGTGATTTATTTATTGTCATAGCAAATGACACTCGAATAGGAAACTGTCTTCGTTTAAACTTAAATGACAGTTCCAAATCATTTGTAATTAAATCTATCCTCGGAATCATAACAATTTGTCCTCGAGCAGGACCTGTTATAACTTCTACATAAATTATATTAATTATTTTTTAAATTAGTTATAATAAATCTTATACCATTACAAAGTCCTTTTTTAGTATTTAAATTTCTTAATAAGATTACTGTAGCACCAACTTTTATTTTAAGCCGATGAACTGGCATTCCAGAAGGTGTCAGTGAGTTTAGAAACTCAGTTGGAAAATTTAATTGCTCCTGTGGATCATCACTTACAATACAGTCAATAAAGGCAAATTTTTTAAAAATTACTTCTTGGTGTGACCAAGTCAATAAATGCGTATGCACATGGGTGCGTGGATACGTGGGTGGGTGCGTGGGTGGATAAATAAAGTGATAAAAATTTGTTAAAATCATATAGTAGCCATCCCGGACAAAATTTGAGTACAAATTTCGAAAAAGTCTGTGAATAAATGTTTGAATGCGTGGGTAGATGCATGGGTGGGATAAAACTTAAAAGAACCACACAGCAGCTTTCTCAGAAAAATTTGCAACATTTTTGTACCAATTTCGTGAAAATTGGTCCATAAATGCGCATGCGTGTGGGTGAATGCGTGGGTGGAGGTGTAACACTTGAAAAAACCACATCGCCCCCATCTCCAAAAAATTTGCAACATTTTGGTACCAATTTTTACAAAAATCCGTTCATAAATATGCGATTGCGTGGGTGGATGCGTGGGTGGGGGCGTAAACTTAAAAAACCCACACAGCAGCTTTCTCAGAAAAATTTGCAACATTTTTGTACCAATTTCGTGAAAATTGGTCCATAAATGCGCATGCGCGTGGGTGGGTGCGTGGGTGGAGGTGTAACACTTGAAAAAACCGCATCGTCGCCATCTCCAAAAAATTTGCAACAATTTGGTACCGATTAAAAAAAAATCGGTTCGTAAGTATGCGATTGCGCGGGTGGGTGCGTGGGTGGAGGCGTAAACTTAAAAAACCCACACAGCAGTTTCCTCAGAAAAATTTGCAACATTTTGGTACTAATTTCGTGAAAATTGGTCCATAAATGCGCATGCATGTGGGTAAATGCGTGGGTGGGTGAGTGGGTGGAAGTGTAACACTTAAAAAAACCGCATCGTCGCTATCTCCAAAAATTTTGCAACATTTTGATACCATGTGTTCAGAAATATTGCAAAAAAAATTTTTTTTGCAAAAACATACCCTCCTCTGAGGAAAAAAAATAAAAATTAAAAAATTAAAAAAAAAAACCCACAGCAGCCACCCCCGAAAAATTTGCAACATTTTGGTACCAATTTCGAGACAATCGGTCCACAAATGCGGAAGTAGTTCGGGTACAGACAGACAGACAGACAGACGGACGGTGCTTATATATATAGATATATATATAAACTCGTTAAAATAAATTAGGCTTAACATCCACAGAATTAATTTCATAAGTTTATATTTAAAAGATATAGTTTTTTGTACATACCATAAAACGATTTGCATCTGTCAACATAGAGTTGCAAAATTTCTTTTTCATATTTTTCGGCTTGTTGGTAATAATCCTCCATTTCCAAAACAATGAACTGCATTTATCAAAACGTATGTTAATAATTTTGTTATTGATTTATGAATGCGTGTGAATTAATATTGGAATATTTTATTATTGATTAATAAATCAACTTAAGTTCATATTATATATGACAAAGTTGCAAAATTTATGGCGCAAAATCTAGAAAATAATAAGTATTAGAATAATTATGTCTAATAAATATTCATTTTATAAAATGTAAAGTTTTATTAATCAATAGAAATGTATAAGACTCTTGATAATTATAATTTAAAGGTAAAATAAAGGATGGCTAAAGCACGATGTTGGAAAACGCGAAAGTAATTACTTTATTACATTTATATATCCAAAAACATTAGCGGACGTTTTAAATCTTTAGATCACCTTCAAAATTATAAATAATTACAAAAAATTGGATAAAAGATAATATAATAAATAAATATAGACATGTCACTAATATTAGAAAGAAAAAATTTAAAGTAAAAACGAATAACATAATAAATACGCAAACGGTCGGTGTCAGCAGTTATATGCATATATAAAAGCGACATGTTAAATTAAATTAAATCCGTTAAATTAAATTAAATTACGTCGTCCACGTAGCACAAATATTACTTTGATCTTAAAAGTTCCGACATTTAGGTCGAAACTTTTTAATTTGTTGAAATTTAAATTTGCTTAATATTGAGTCTTACTAAATTTTCAGTTGTCATATTTTTTATATGTTACTATTAATTTATACAAAATGGATCATTTTAATTTTACGTTAAATATTTTTTTCTCATGCCTTTTATAAAAAAATGTTTCGTATAAAAGTTGTTTAAAAAAGATCTTTAAGAGGGAAGAAGGGAAAGGTGGTCAAGATGGGCAAGGTAGCAATATCAATTTGTTTATCAAGTGTACCACTTTCTAGAAATTAACTAATTACTTTATTTAAAGATAAACCGATTTTTTTAAACAATATTATAAAATATTATGACTTATAGAAAAATAAAAAACTTCAATTAATACATATAATTGGATCTGTCTCTATGAAATCAACAACTTTTATTTTATTTATTTAAAAAAATTAGTGAATTTGCCAAAAATGGCGTCATCTGTAAATAGAACAAAAGATATTTAAGAGAATATTAAAATGGCACTCTATATGTATAAAGATAAATATATTTACTCTCTTAATTTTTAAACATACTTTTTTCAAAAATCAATACAAATAAAAATACATAAAACTTCATAGGATATCTATTTCTACAATTTGAAATTACATATCCTTACAAAGAATAAGTTTCTAAATACTTAACTAGTTATTGATTTCATATTTAGTTTTCATTACTTTTTAGAACAAAATTATTCCTTAATCTTTATTTGTATGGAAAAATTGTTTTTTGAGGAAAAATTTTATAAAAATTTAGTTTTTTAAGATAAATATTGAACTATTGTTTTATAAGTTATTTTTTATATACTTGGTAGGAAAAAGTGTGCTAAATCGTACTCCTTAAAATAAATATTAAAATTGTAATAAAACTATCAAAGAAATGGCAACATTTTTTATTTATTTAGTGCTATGGTTCTTTGTCAATGATATATAAGTATAAACATGCTAAACATAAATTCAAACTATTGTTTCATATCATAAATTAAAAATTGTAATAAAGTAGTATTTAGTACGTTTTACAATATTACTAAATTGTACGTTCAAACTTCCATTGCTTCATCAAATTTGAATAAAAAAATAATCCTAAAACATTTTGCCGATTTTTCAACGCTTCCATATGCAGGATTAAATAAAATTAAAAAATGCTTTGGAAAAAAAATTTGCTTATACAACAGCGTTAACACCTTAAAATATTTTATATATCTTACCTGCAAACGTTTGTTCTGCATCGCGAAAAGTATCAGTTGCAGTAGAATTTGTAAGGCGGCGCTCAATTCGCATCCCAATTTCATCAAAGTCATGTAATCCTTATTCTTACAGATTGTCCATATCACCGCGACGATAAATAACGTCGAGTTCGCGCAGCAGAAATATCGAAAGGCACTGTGAAGAAATCGTTGAAGTCTCGTCGCGTTCGGCGACAGCGGCCAACAGCAGGCGAACCTCAGGTATATCTTCAGGAAAGCGATCACCCTATCCAACGTTACCTTTTCCTCCATAACATACACGGAAGTGTTCTTCTTGCTAATTCACGGCGAAAACTTAAGCTGGCATAACACATGAACTTTAATCACCCTCGCGATATCGTCGAGGTTATTTGCTCGAATTATCGCGCGGTGCATAAAATATAAGTAACGCGTTGCATCCTATATTCGAAATAGAACGCATCAATTTTGCGAAAGATTTCAACAAGTGATATATTAGAAAATATTAAATTTAATTTTTTGATTCTTAACACACTCTGGCTACAATTTTATAAAATAATAATCTTAATAGTTGCTAAAATAAAATTAATAAAAGAAAAATATATTTTGTGAAAAAAATATATACTTTTAATATTGAATACTTTTCATAATTTTGATATTTTTGTGTAATTACTTAATATTCTTATATATATATATATATATATATATATATTAGAATATATATATATATATATATATGTAAAATATATTTTGAAATTCTCATACTTCGAAATTTGCAGAAGTTATTTTACTTTAGGAAATGTGAGAGATTATGTGTAGGACATGATTCCTGTTTTATTATTTTATTAAGACTATTAAGAGAAACTTTGAGGGAAGAGTTTTGCGTACAATATTGAATTTGTAATACTGGCGAGAGAAATGTTATATTCTCAGTTAAATTGATTGCTACCTGGAAAGTTATGCAGGTGAAATAATTTTCATCGATACTGACTAGATATCTTGTCTTGGATTGCTTTCCCACTGTATAAGAAGGTAATGATCATTAATTAATAATGTGCATCGAACATTACATTATCTTCTGCCTACAAACGCTTTCAGACTTTACATTGCGTTTATGTAATTACAGACTAACGGCAATTGTCTGGTAATAATTAAATATAATATATAATGAAGTGTAATTAGCAATAAAACAGACACACAATTGTAAAACTTCTTTCTAGCAATTGATTATATTTAAAAATTTTTTAAATTGTCTAGATAAAAAAATGTGTGTATATGTGTGTGTGTATATATATACACATATGTGTATAAAACGAATTCAGTTCAATTTCGGATTTGAAGCTCCTAGCTCCTCACCGATCATATTGGAATTGACGTCAAAGACGAGAAAACACTAAATGCTAAAAATTTTTGCGTTTTATTTTTAGAAAGAAAGATATTTCTATGAAACATTAAATGGCTTTAGCACATTTAAAATAGTACAAAAACTAACCTTTTCTCTTTATAATCAATCAACAGCTGTAAAATGACTATAAAAGGTGCAATCTGTCTGGTTCTTGCACATACGCAATCATTCCGTCTGATATTACGAATAAAACAAATAATTTTTCTGTAATTTATGGATATTTTGTAATTAAATAATATTATATTATAACATTATGCCAAATTTTTTCATGTATGAAAATTAAAAGCTCCCATTAAAGTATCTTTATGTGCAAATTTTATTATAATCCTGCAGGTCTATAACATAGCAGACATTTCATAAAAAATACAGCTGCTCAAATTTTTACTATAATTAAAATTTTTCTTCTACTCTTGACCCATCATAAGTCGCACAGCTGCCATGTATGAAAAAACAGTTGAGATATACTAAAAAAATAAAAGAAAAAAATCGATATTATTAATAATTTTTTAAAATTCTAATTGTAAGACACTGTAATTATTTATTTGAAAAATGAATTAAAATTTGGAGCAAATCTTGTTGTTAAAATGCAAAAATTGAACGATTTGTATATTATATTATAATATGTATATATATATTAAATATATATAATGTATATAATGTATATATAATGTATAAATACATATACAATACAATACATACACATAATACATATAATATAGATATAATATAGCTAAAATATAATTATTAAATAATATGCTCTTACCGACGCGTAATAATTCATGGATAAATTTGGTAATGCACATGGAATTGAAATAGTGACCGGACGTTGACTTCTTTGTATAATACGTATTAAAATCTTTTGCGTGGCCAAATCATTGTTATACCATAATGAATCATAGGCAGCAGACGCAATATCACTACTCTAGTAAAAAAATTTTAAGAAGCACATTAATTAAAAAATTGAAACACATTATTTATATTTATAACATACAATTCATTTTATAAATAACCAACCGTGCTCATTACATTATCAGCTGGCCAGGCATACATATAAAGTTCTACAAAACCGCAAAAAGCTATCATGAGGAACGTCCATTTCACTGACCATGGTTGACGCTATTATATGTAAATATTGGAAAGAGATAATAATATATATACATATGTATATAGCAGATTACTTCTTTTAATTACATGCATACATATGCATACACGTTTATATTTGTTACAATTTATTTTCTGTTTAATATAATAAGGTATAGTAACATATCAATACATTGTATATACTTACATATGTATATAATAATATGTCTCGTCACTTATTATATTAAATAAAAAACAAATTGTAACAAATTTCATACATGTGTATAGGTATATGTACCTACCTATCCATGTAATTGAGAAAAGTAATAAATATAATAAAAATATAAATATAATAAAAATTTAAATAAATAAATATAATGACAATTTTTTGCAAAAAATGTGTAAAATACTTTTCACACGAGATTATAGTGCAATTACTTACGCTCATAAAGGTAAGGTAACCGAATATTACAGCGCCAGTACTAAAAGTTACGCATAATAATGCTATATAACGTACTGCAAGTGTAACTTCTTGTGCATATCTGTAAAAGAGAATTTAATTTCAGGGTAATGCTGTAAATAAAAGTTACAAGCAGTATGATATAAACAAAAACATCAAAATTCAAAAAATTTACAAAGGGCCCTATTATGAATAATTACTTTTTTTATATCGTTTTAAATAGTTTTAAATTGTTTAAAATATTACTATAGAAGTAATAAGCACGAAACACTATAAAACACTAAATACTAAACAATAAAAAATAATAAACATTAATAAAGATTATCTAATTATTAGTAAAAACATAAAATATAACTACAAAAAAGTTACCTTTATTTTTCAAAACTAAAGACTATCTCAAACAATTCCAGATAAATATATAATGTATGTAGAAACATTTATAGCATAACTAAAATTTAATTTAAGATAATGTTTATAAAATGTTTTTTAAAACATTTTTGAAAATATTTTATATATTATCTTATTAAACATTTTTATATCCTATTAAATTATTCAGTTTTCTCATTATTATTAATAAATAATCAAACATGCATGCATATAAATCTTTAATTTTGCAATCACATTTTTTATCTTTTTTTGTATTCCTTTAGAATATTAATATTCAAAGCCACAATCTCCACTTGATTCCTCTCGACCAATAGAGCCAAACGCGATGTTATTGCGATAATTATGAAGGAAAGAACATTTTTGGAAAGGAATTTGAATCCTATGGTTGGGATCTCAGAAATTCCCCCTGTTCCTTCTCTTAACATCCCCTGTAAAGAAATAGGCGAGAAAAATATTGGTCCGAAAGTCGGCTGAATCGGGAAAGTCCCGATTCAGCCGACTTTCGGACCAATATTTTTCTCGCCTATTTCTTTACAGGGGATGTTAAGAGAAGGAACAGGGGGAATTTCTGAGATCCCAACCATAGGATTCAAATTCCTTTCCAAAAATGTTCTTTCCTTCATAATTATCGCAATAACATCGCGTTTGGCTCTATTGGTCGAGAGGAATCAAGTGGAGATTGTGGCTTTAAAAATTAAAAGAGCTGACTAAATAAGTATTCGCATTATTAATATTCAAATTTGAAACGTTTTCTTAATAAATTTTATAAAAGTTAAACTAAATATTGTGTAGATTCTTCTTAAATTCTTTTTATTCTTTAATCCTTTTTTATAAATTAAATTATAAATTAAAAAGTTTATAAATTAAAAAGTTATCGAAATTAAATATTTTACTAATGTTATTTTACTAATAATCATATAATAATATTAGATAATCAGTAATATCTTTATTTTTTAATCTTTCTCTTATTTTTTATAAATTTTATATATTTTTAGTAAAAAATAATTAAGTGTGTTTAGATGTAACAAATTTTAAAATTTAAATCAATACAAACATAAGTACTCACAAGGTAAATTAAAGGAAAGCGAAAAAGAAAATCAAATAGAAGCCATAAGATTAAATAAAAATATACATAGGTATATGTACATAGTTTTTTTAATGAGAATGTAAATATTGCTCATTACTCTAGTAGCCCTGTTAATTTAATTCATTTAGTTTTTCTTATATAATGTTCTTACAAATGCATCTATTGAATGCATTAGAATATATATATATATATATATATATATATATTATATATATATATATATTATATTTTCCAATTCTTGCTATTAATTCAGAAAGAATATATTGTTTTTTGTAATCTTGTAATTTTTCTACATATTTCTTATGTACCTGAGTAATATAGTATGTTCTTGCGTGTACTTTATGAGTTCTTTCATATTCGTCACCGTACGGAACTGGTCGGACAAAATTTTAAACCTAGCTGCTATAAACCAAAGTAGAAGAGCAGGAAAAGTATTAGCGCTGACTTGTATCACACTTTGATAAGCCGTCAATACGTGATGCGCATAAATGAGAGTTTTCAATGGTTGATGTTGTACATTGAATGGATATTCTGCTTCACTCGGAAACGATTGCGCCGAAAACAATGGTGCGGCTATCACGCTAATACCTGTCATTGCCAACCAGCAAAGAATGGTACCTATAGCAAATATATATATAATATGTGTATGTGTATAAAAATTATTAATTGATTATTTATGATAATACTCAGTAATTTTTTACTTTTTATAATATGTCTAATATAGTATCCTTTTATTGTATTTAATAGTAAGATCACTGTCATTTTTGTGTATGTGTGTAATATAATAAATATCTATACTTAAAAAATATATAAAATCTTTCTTTTTATAAGAAAAAAAAGAATACTATGATAGCTATTCAATCATTATATTAGTAAATTATCGTAAATATGTGTAAAAATATGAATAAAAAATGAAGTATTTTATTTAATGTACATTTGACTTGTTTTAACGTTAGAAAAATAAATGTAACTAATTTATATATATATAATATATTTAAATAATTGTACTCTTATATATACATACCATAAAATGGTTTGCATTTGTCAACATATTTTTGAAAAATTTCTTTTTCATATTTTTCCGCTTGCTTATAATAATTCTCCATTTCCAAAACAATAAACTACAAATTTATCGAAACTGATATTAATAGTTTTGTTACTGCTTTATAAATAATAATAATAATATTATAAACAATGATTATTATAAAGGTTTTACTAAGTTATTTTTTTTCTTTCTCTTTATGTGTTAATTAATCTTATATATTTGTTTATATATGACAAAATTGCAAAAGATGCATAAAAGATAACAAGTATCACAAAAATACGTTTAAAAATTATTTATTATATAAGATAAGTAAATTTATAATTATATTTATACGCACATAAATATATATATAATTGTACAAAAAGCTAGCTTTAATATATATGCGGATACAAATATATTACAAATTTTGTTAAACTTTTAGAAGAATAGGATATACATATAGGAGAAAGGTATGCTAAATCGTACTAGCTAAGATAAATATTAAAATTATTATAAAATCAAAGAAATAACAAAATTTTTTTATTCATTTAAAACTATGGTTATTCGTCAATAATATACATAAACATGCTAAACATAAATACTTTATCATTGTTTTATATTGTTAATTAAAAATTAAAAAAAGATAGTATTTGGTATGATTTATATTATACCGGTTTGCTAAATTATACCAATGTGTTTTCAAATTGTATTTTTATAAAAAATGAAATAAAAAAATAAAATTCAGATTAATCAATAAAATTAAAAAATTGTAAAAAATGAAGTTTTATTTCCTACAAAACTTCTCAGTCTGCAACAAAACATATCTATAAGAATGTTATATTTATAATCATAAATTCTCTTAAAAAATTTAACAAAAAATACTTTTGTTATACAAAAATATAAATGATTATTATCTCAATATAATTATAAAATTTTATATTTTCTTCAGTCGTTTATTTAAATATAAAAAAACTAAGGCCTAAAAAAATTAATTTAGTAAATCGCATTAGGGTACGATAAAAAAAAAAGTTAGTGATACGATGTTTTACCGAACTTCCAGTGCTTCGTGTTTATGAATAAAAAAATAATCTTAAAACATTTTGCCAATTTTTCAACGCTCCTATGTACAGTATTAAATAAGATAGAAATATGCTTTAATAATAAATTTATTTGTTTATCTTTTTCAATAATAAAAAAATAATTTTAACATGTATTTATATACAAATTTATGTTAACTTTTTGTCTTACTATTAATTGTCAACCGTCTTTTGCAAAAACAGCATTTCAACTTTTTCATGGAAAAGATGTATAAAATCTCTTACCTGCAAACGTTTGTCCTGCCAAGCAAAAAGCATTATCTGCAACGGGACTTGCGAGACAGCGCTCACTTGACATCCCAACTTCATCACCAGGAGCACGTCGTCGCTGTGGTTATAGAGGGTCCACGCGGCCGCGACACTGAGTATCGTCGCATTCGCGCAGCAAAAGTATCGAAAGGCAGTATGAAGAAGCCTCTGAAGCCTCGTCGCGTTCGACGGCAGAGGCCAACAGCACGCGAACGTCAGGTATACTTTCAGAAACGCGATTACTCGATCCAGCGTTGTCTTATTCTCCATAATAACACACGGAAGTGCCTCGACGCGACTCACAAGGGATATTCAAGTAGACATAATGCGAACTTTAATCATTCTCGTGATGTCGATAGCTTTATATATTCGTGTAAAACATGTAATGACACTCTGTCGTGTGCGAGACGCCAAGCATTGCATAGGATATGAACAGCATTATCTATTATATCCTACATTCTCGGCGCGAAGTGCATCGATTTCAGTGTATGTGATAGGCTATTAAAGAACAGGCTGTTTTGATGATTACAATTCTGTAAATTAATCTGTTAAATAATTACTAAAATTTACGTACTGAAAAAATCATATAATATATTGTATAATTAATATATGATAATAATATAATAATTAAATATTTTGATAGAATGTAGCTTTTAACATTGCAAGCTCTTCTTTAATATTTCAATATTTTTATGAAATTACTTAATGTTTTACATACACATATGAATTCGAAACTGATACCTTTTGAAGTTGCGAAAACTGTTTTACTTTTGAAAATGTGGAAGCCTATTTGTAAGACGTTTGAATTTGTGCTCATTTCATTAAGATTATTCATGAAGTTTTACGTATAATGTACTGAAGTAAAACAGCATTTATGTGAAACTGCTGACGATCTTAGTTATTACGATTGATTATTACCTGGAAAGTTATTTTCGCGGAGAAATAATTTTCATCGGTACTGTGTAACTAAATACCACCTCTTATTGTCATTAATTAATCATACGATATCGAACCTAACATTGGTTCAGACCTACAAACACTTCCATATACTATATTATGTTTCCAGATACTATATTACGTTTGTAATTGCAATCTAATGGTATATAATTGTCTAGTAATAATTAAATCCAGTGTAATAGCAATAGCGATTACAAGCTATTATAATAAGGTGGTTAAATAAAACAAATTTAACTCATTGTTAGTAGTAATATGATGTAGACAGGAATGATCTGTAAAATTAATGAACGGCTTTCATATTTTTATTTAATGATTATAAATTTTAAATGTTACACTTTTATATTTTTCTTTAATTTGTTACTTTTATTATTAAATGCAGAATATAATAAACAATCAAATATTGAATAAAAATTGTAATACTGAATAAAATAGTAGGTTTTGGCAATACAATTTAAGAAAAAATGCAATTGTACTTATTAATATTACTAACAATTACAAATACATATATAACTTATTTCTTATTTGTTCGATAAATATGTACATGTAATATATATATATATATATATATATATATATGTACATATTATTTATTAAAATTATTTCATAAAAATAATTTGTTATTATTACATATCTTTTTGTACAAAGTAATTTGTATTGTTACTTAAAAAGTAGTCATTATGTCTATAATTCTCGGTGTCTTTTTTAGTGCTAGTACACATAAAATTAAATTGATAAGAAATTTCATATTTCTAAATTATGTTTTTATCAAACTATAAAAATAATATAACAATATAATAATTTCAATATAGATTGCTATAGATACATATGTAATAATATATGTAAAACTGTATGTGTGTGCATATATTTATACTATTTTTATACGGTTACTACCTGACAGAGTATAAGCTATAATTATTATTATTTATTGAAGTATATTAGGGAATTGCCAGTACAGCACGCTACGCGCGGAAGTTGAGAAACTTGTAAAAGTGCAAGCGAAGATGTTCGACTTTGAACTTGCTTTACTTGCACCTGGACTTTGGTCGCACATCGAGCTCGAAAATACAGGGACCTGTATCTAGGTATCCCTACCAAAAATCTGCAGAACAGCAAAGAATGAAAGACCAGTCGCGATCGCGCACCGGGCAGTAGTGTCAGTAGTAACAAGAAGACAAGTACAGAGATACGTAAAACTTGCGATAAGTAATTGCGGTCAAAGTCAGTCGTGTGCGATTCTAATAAATTTGTATGTTGATGTTTGTGAAAGACAGTCCAATTTGAAAAAAAAAAATAAATAAATAAAAAATATTGTCAGTATATTTTTAAATTCCAACTGTGTAAAGAATCCTAATATTGGAAGTTCCAATCTCCTTTTCGGCAACGATTCTAACATTTTCGTGGCACAATAAAATTATTGGTGGCTTTTCAGAGGATTGTCACCGAACTCTTGAACAAACTAAGACCTACAAAAACAAATACTGTTAAAATAGACATGTCAGTACAAAACTGATGAAAAACCAACTGACGCCACAACACAGCAACAAGAATAGCGGACAATCCAAACAGTAAGAAAATCATCAGGATCAACTCTCATGGAAATCTATCACTAGTAAGTCCAAATAATCACTTATTTCGAGTATTTAAATTACTGTATATCAGTAATTTAAGTATTGTATATCAGTAATTTAAGTACTGTATATTAGTAATTTAAATACTCGAAATAAGTGATTATTTAAATTTACTAGTAATAAATTTCCATAAGGGAAGCGACTGAAACCAGAGTAGAAATGATAGCGTCCAAGGTAGAGATGTAAAAAAAAATCGATTTTTTAAAGATCGATTTGTGTGTCACCATATATCGATTTTTTAGATCGATTAGATCGTGATACAATCATAAAAATTGTGAATCAATTTTCACTGAAACTATATTGCATTTTTTATTTTTAATCAGAAAGAAATATTTTTATCGGCTCTCAATATTAAGAATATAAATATGATGTTTTTTAAATCGGCCAACAGAGTCAAAGCACGAAAAATTAATTATTCGGAACTGTATCTCTTGGTTTGAGATCACTAAGTTCCATATATAAAGCGGGAATTTTATTTTTAACTTTAATTTTATTTTAATTTTATATGCGTTCACTTTATTACTTTTCTTCATTTGAAATATTTTGTATTGATATTAAACATGACATAAATCTATATATCTGATTCAAATACTTAAATTGAAAATATTTTTAAATTAAATATTTTATTTTAAAAAAATAGCAAAATGAATTAAACGCATTTAGTAAAATTAACTTTTTCTCAATGTAGGTAAAGTATGTATTATGTAACAATGTATTAATTTTTTAATAAAGTATATTAATATTATTATATATTTTTAATAATCTTTAAAAATATAAACCAACAATATTAATCCTTCTTTTTTAAATATAACTAATTTTTCAAAATCTTAACATATAAATGTCAATTTGACAATGAGTTATCACCAAGAGTCTTCTACTTTCTTGTATTTGTTTTGTCAATCTTTTATTATTTGCACAAAAATATGCGCTTTTAAATTTTTAAACTGTCTTTCTACATACTGATTTTGAATTGCGATCTTATTTGAATCGATTGTTTCAGGTTCGATTTTATCGTGAATCGATTTTTAACCTGGCGATCTGAATCGATTAGAAAAAACACTTCTTTAGAAAAAAATTGGTATCCCTAATCCAAGGACCAAGGCCGCTATGACAACGTCATGGGCAACGCATCATGTGGAGCAAGGAACTGGAGTATCATCTGTCAATGTTGGACCTCCAGCTACATCAACACCCATAAATGACCTGCAGCAGCGTCATCAGTCGACGTATAGCGATGCAAGTACCGTAAGTCGGGAATTTTATTATTGTAAGATGCGAATGTCAGAAAGCACTAACAACTAGACAGTCGACTGCGAACCCATTGTGGTTACCGAGCGAACCTGCGAGACGAGCTGTCAGAAAATCATCAGTAACGCAACAAAATAACGTGCGTAGAAATTTAGAATATTCGAGCAACAGCGAAACCGAGTTATCCTCGAACGTTGTTAACAAACGCGAATTTCCGTTTACTAGTTTTGACGGAAGCCCATTCACCCCATATGAAAGTCGACAGAAAAAACCGTATGTTAGCAAAGCTCCAAATCGAGTATCTTTGAAAAGGGAATTTTTACTATCTTCTTACACAAGCAACATTTTCGACGAAAATACTCAAACGGGAAACATTGCTGCAAATATACCTGTCACCATCGTAGACGACGAAACAAACGGACTCCGACAAATTAGCAACCAAATAGGACGAGGTACAAGCAAAAATAGGACCGACCTGCAGCTTCTCAACATTTTGAAAGAAATATGCGCAAAAGTAAATTCTCTCAATCGGCGAATAACGCAATTGGAGAATAAAATAAATATAAAATCACACGACGACATAAGAAAGAATCGACGAAGCAGCTCATCGTATTTTTTATCGTTGAAAGAAGCGAGGAAGATGATACCAGAATTCGACGGTACGTCGCAAAAACGACTGCGAGAATTTTTAAACATCAGCACGTACGCCATTCAAAATATTAATCCCGCGGAAGAAAAATCGTTGGTGCAAGCACTTTTATGTCTAAAGTTAAAAGGTAAAGCCTTAGAAGATTTCGAAAGGCGAGATATCCAAACGTTCGAAGAACTAAAGCAACAACTTAAGGTGTGTTACCAAACAAACAAGGAAAGCACGGCCATTTACAAATCAAATTCAATTCGCTTAAACAAAAAAGTAACGAATCAGTACAAACATTCGGGTGACGCGTCGATAAACTCGCTATGAAATTATATGAGTCCATGACAGAGGACGAAGATTATTCCGCCGCAGAAAAACGAATGATTTTTCAAACTGTACAAAAGCAAGCGTTGATAAACTTTCAAATCAGATTATACAACGACGACGTGAAGATACTCGTCCGTTCACAGCAATACGCGACGCTTCGAGAAGCGATAATCAACGCGAGCGGGGAAGAAAAATTTATTGCAAGAAATAGAGACGTATCTATCAGAAGTCGGCATTACACTTCTACGCGACAAATTATATAGATGATCATCTAGATGCAATTTTGGTATCTCATTTTTTTATATAGATATTATAAAAATATATATTATCTATATCCGTATTTTACATGAAAAATATTGTTATCTTTACTAAATTAAAATAATTTTAGAATAATGTTCAGATAATTTGATTTAGTCATAGCACATAAAAATACTTAAGTAATAGAAATTTAAACAGTAAATGATAAAAACTTAGATTTATTTTTTTACTTAGACTATAGACGTCTGTCGCGGCTAAACAATAATAATAGCAATAATGACAAGAAGACAAGAATGGAAATATGTAAAATTACAATAAATAATCGATAGGCGGTTACCGATAGAATTGAAATTGTCATATATCAGTATTGGAAGGCAGTATTAAAATAAGACAGTCTAGTTAAAAATTAAACAAACCGATTTAATTATAATTAAATATATTATCATAGAGTAATATATTTTCAAGTTCCATAAAATTCTAGTATAGAATCCAATTTAACATTCTTTTCGGCAATGATCCTAATTCTATGCTTCATCCAAAACACAACAATATTTAAGTAAATATTATCTGCGTATATTTCTGTGTATTTTTTAAATTTATCGCAATGCGAGCTTATGCAGCAAACTGCATATAAGAAAAGTTTCCGAATCTGTTTTTACAAAATAAAATCATATGGTAGTTATATTAATATTTTATTAATTACATATATTATTTTCAAAATAATTTTTTAAAATTTATTATCAAATATTTATATTGTACAATTTTTCAATTTTTAATATCAAATAAGATCTATAATAAGGTCTATAATAGAATAAAATCTTCTTAAAATTAAATTAAGAATAAGATTTTATAATATTTATTTGCTAAAACAATCCATTAAAATGCAAAGTACTGTAACATAAGTATATCATAAATCGCTATAATATATATGCAGATTTTAGAAAATCACTTTTCGATAATTGACAGATACAATTATTATACAAGAAATATTTGTATTACATAAGTATCCGCCTCGTTAAATTAATCGTCTGTTTCTTCAAGTATAACTCGAAACGTAGCTAGATAGGAAAAAGCAGTCGAGACGTACTAAAAAGTTTTAAAAATTGAATAAATATTTAATAATTTAAGTAATTATTTGTATTGCTTATGTATGGCAATGAAAATTATAAAAATGTTGTCACAAGCCAATATACATATAGATTTAGTATTAAAAATTGTTAAAAATTTATTATTGAAAATAAAATATGTTATCTATAGAATATAATTACCAAAAATATTGCATATAAGGACTTTCTTTAAATAATTTAATACTTATATTTTAAAAATAAAAGTAAATAAAAATGTTGGTGCAAGAGATCATTTAATACATCGTTTCAAGCATATTATATTTATTGAGTAGTGTAAAAAATAGTAACTATATTCATAAACAGACAAAATTATAATAATAACAAAAATATTATGATAAAATCAGTGAGACATAATAATTTAATGAAAACTCACAGACGCATAATAATTTAATGAAACGGTCGGTAACATGCAGGGTACATTCACAGCTATAGGTTGTTGGCTACGTAATAAAGTGTGCACAAAATTCTTCTGAAAATCAACTTTTCCATTGTACCACATTGATTCATACGCAGCGTGTGCAATATTAGTGCTCTAAAATATTGAGTTCTAAATATACATATATATATATATATATGTATATAAATATATACACTCCTCAAAATAATTAAAGAATCAGAAAAATTATCCCAAAATTTTTCTAATTCCATGAAACTTTAAATAGCTATAACTTTATTTCGCAAAATGAGAATTTAAATTTTAAAAGAGTTTTAAAGATTGAAATCTCTACTTTCGAAAGGTCATAGTTTTTTTCATTTTCTTTAATTCTGATATTTTTTTAAATATAAAAAATGACGAACATAAAATGGAAATTTTTAGTATATAAAAAGGCCAACTAATCGAGCATTATTAGATGATATAAGCTAAGTATTTATTCTATATAAGATAATACAGTACAAACGTTTCGACCGCACGCGGTCTTCTTCAGTATAGGAATTAAAAGTAGATGATCATAAGTGATTGTAAGTCGCAATTTTATCGCCAAATTCGTATGTCGGTTTTGCTATCAGCGGGAAATGGAGTATCGTGAAAATTTTCGTCTTGTCGCAATACGCGCTTAATGTAATATATTTTTCTATTTGTAACCAGTCCTCAGCGTGTATGGGGAACGGAAAATATGAGCCTTGCGGTATTTGATGTATAGCTTTCTTCAACTGCGCGATTATTGTTTCTACTAACATTAGTTTTAACTGTATTGTACCTTGCTGTATATGTGTGAGGTAGTCTAGCACGTTTTCTGCGTCACGTATCAGTTTGGTAATAACCGCTATCGTTGTTAAAAAATGTTTGGTAATGTCCTCGCGTTCAAAGAATGCCTGTATTTGTTCCCGTAATAATTTCTCGTTTCGCTGGACTATATTTTCTAGCGTTTTTATATGCGCTATTGTTGTATTTACTACTTTTAGTTGGTTTTTTATCGCGTACTGTATTGTTTCTTGATTATTATTTATTAGTTCTAATTGTTGATTTATGTTTTCCTCATCTGCTTCCAGCATACCAAACAACGTTTTTGCAATTGACCCTATCCTGTTTATTATTCCCCGGCGTTTATCAGCCGGTGGTTTGTATACGGTTTGGATTTGATTCATGAGGTTTCTTAAATATTTTATTTCTCTTTCCGCAATATTTTCGAAATTAACACACGCATCATTTTGATATTGGACGTGGAATTTCATGTCTTACATTTTTGCTGATGCTGCTGAATGTACTCTTCAAGTTGCTTATGCCTTTGAATCAAGTCTTCTAAATTACAATCGTTACTTTCAATTACAATTTACAATTGTTTCTTAACTCTAAAAACGTGTACTGTTACTTCTTTTTAGTATGGATCTAGGTAAATTCTAGTCATTGTCAAGTATTGTTACTCTCGGTCTTTTTTAGTGTCTTTTTTGTTTTTTATTTTCCAAACTACAATGGCAATACTAGATATTACGATTAAAGTTATTATTATTCCGCTTGAGGTCATGGGATAAATAAACTGTCTCTTTGTGTAAAACTTCTGTTCGTTGTTTCGTAAATTGTTGTCTATGTCGTTTATGTTTGTTCTTAACTCTATTAATTCTATGTTGTGTGTCCGTAGTCTCTGCAATACTTCCGTAAGCCTCTTATTATGGTTTTCTAAACTTGATTCATATATGACAATGTCGTCGAGATATACAAGACATTTGAGCCCTTGAATCCCGATCAATACTGAATTCATTAGCCGCTGGAAGGTCGCAGGTGTGTTCTTCAGTCCAAATGGCATTCTGTTGAATTCGTAGTATCCAAAAGGAGTTGAGAAGGCCGTTTTATTTTTGTCGTATTCAGCCATCGGTATCTGGTGGTAACCTGATGCTAAATCGAGCGTTGTAAAATATTTAGCGTTCCCCAGTTGGTCCAAAATGTCCGTAATATTTAGTAGCGGGAACGAGTCGCCTATTGTAAGGTCATTTATCTTTGGGAAATCTACAACTATCCTGAGTCTTCAGTTTCCGGATGCGTCAGCTTTTTTTGGTACTACTAACAGCGGGGCGTTCCATTGGCTAACGCTTGACCTGATAATGCCGGCATCTAGCATCTCTTTAACCTGTTTGTTTATTTCCGCCTTATGCTTCTCCGGCAGGCGGTACGGTCGTATGTTGACCGGTGCTGAATCGGCACGCGTGGTTATCTCATGTTCCACGGTCGCGGTGCAGCTCAGTGATTCTCCATTCGAAAGAAATAAATCGCAGTATTTTTCGCATATCCTGTGTATAACCAGTCGTTCCTCTTGATTGAGATGTTCTGTGCGTAGTAGTTGTCATATTTCTCTATTCCGCTTGGATGAATATCTTGGCGTTTCGGTATCTATGGCGCTAATTCCGTATGTCTGGTCCGTGTTTATGTTGTCTATCGTTACTAATGGCGTACGGATTTCAATCGTTTCGTTGGTTGTATTGATGACGCTGATCGGACATACAAAATTTTTCGACTCGACTAGGCAACGCCCTATATATACACCAGGTGCGGTTTCTGCGGCCCTTACGACTCCTACAGTGTTTTGATTCGTGGCGGCTTGAATGATTGTTTCGCTGCGCGGCGGCAACCGGATTTTGTTGTATGATTGAAGATTTAGTACAGAATCTCCTATTACGAGTTCTATCTCCCGTTTTTTGAAATTACACATTACTCCCTGTTTTCATAAGAAGTCCAATCCGAGGATCCCTTCATACTCCATAAGGAAATTGTCCTTGACAACGTAGATTGTGTGTTTGATCCGTTGTTTTCCTAAGTTGACAGTTGCTCGTATTTTTCCAATTGTTTGCGCTTTATGCCCTGTTATCCCTATCAATGTAAGCTTGCCTTTATAAATTAATGTGTCGTCCTTTAAATGCTTGAGCTTTATGAGGGATATGGTGGCCCCGGAATCGAACAGCATCTTTACTCTGTTGTTCCGCGCTTCGCGTATCGGCATCGTAATCAAATCTAAGCCCGTGGTATCCTACGGTACTTGCCTCATGTGTGATACGCGGTCAGTGCCCGTCGCCAGGCAGGTGTAATACGAGAAGTTATAGCTATTTAGGGCTATAACACACATTTATTTGTTGAGGTGTAACTTCGTTCCTCAATCATTGAATCGTACAATTGCATTGCTAATAAATCGACGCGTTGACCGAATTCTTGCGTGTTTTTGTTCGGTTTCTGTTTTAAAACGTTAAACTCCCATTGCAGGCTCACGGTGCTGCGCTTAGCTCTATAGCACTCCTCTAACTGTTGCTTCAATTTGTCGAATGTCTGTATGTCATGCGTCTCGAAATCTCGTAAAGCCTTCCCGTCGAATTTGGTGAACAAAATTTCTTGTACTAAGAATTCTTCATCCGCGGGATTAATTATCTTATGTGGTGTCTCATCGAAATCGGAGATCAGTGCGCGAGCTTCCTTCAAAGCTAAATATCTCGACGGAATACTTCGTCGATTCCTTATGTCATTTTCGGATCTTCCGTATGTATACGTTGCGTTGAGGTCGTCGCTATTCGTTTTGGGTTGATCCATGTGTCGCGTATTTCCGACTGATTGCCCGCTTCGTGTTGACCTTGGTTTCCTTGTATGTGCAGGGTGGTTGTATCTTTGGTTACGTAAGCGGTCCAATTCGTCCCTCATTCCCTGTTGTCCTTGGATAAATTTGTGAAGTAGCTCGTTGACCGGACTAGAGACGGGATGTCCGGCGTCGACATATTGTGCGGCGGCATTATTATCTATTATGTTTCTTAAACATTCGATTTCTCTGTCAACGTCTTCAGGGGGAGAGAAGAGGGGGGGGGCATGTTGGGATATTTCGTCTCATTTCGTCTCCTATTATACTACTGTCTACTAATACGGGTGAATAATTTCTCCTGACTGAAACGTGGTCACTAGATGTGCAAGTCGCGGATTATATTCCCTGACTATTGTTTGGGTTAGTCGGTTGGGGTTCGTTCCTGACCTGCTCAACTTCGGAATCGGAGCTAGTGCCTGAATATAGTCTATTGAGGTTTGCGCGTACGTTTTTGCGAATGTCTCGTGCAGCTTCTTTGGCTATCTGCACGGAGCCTACCGTACCGAATCTATATATAAATCGAGCTGGTCCGCTCCAAAATCGCGGTTTGAAAGTGACGCGTTTTTTTGGTCGTTCCGACATTAAAATAGTTTTTTTTTCCGCGCTTAATCCTAGTTACGCTCGCTGAGGAGGTAGTTCCCCGGTTTATTACAATAATTATTTCCGCACTTACAGTAGGAGTACGGCTCGCATTTTCGGCTACTCTGCTACGAATGCGGCGCTGCTGCCTTCGGTGTTAGGGTTGTCGGTGACTCGGCCCTAGTCCTGCAGTGGTAGGCTGGCAATTTTCCGCTTTGTCTTAAACACTTGTCACTAACTCACTGTCCTGACGATTCCTGCAGTTGACCGTGGTGAGTGGTTCCCGCTTTTAAAGGTATTTTATCCTTTTTACGTCTTGGTAGTACTTATGATTCAGCAGATCTTCTAAGATACGATTCTTCGGCAATCTCACCGCTGCCACCAAATTATGTTGTGCTCGTGTGAGACACGGGAGTATTTTATGGGATTGTTGCCGAATAAGAACTGGGAAGTCCGGACGTCGTTCAAGGAAGAAACATCTTTCTGCTTTTTTTTATCAATGTATTTTATTTAGAATGTCAGTGTCGCTGGCGTACAATTGTAGTTTGCTCTTGGTTCGCTGTGCGCACTAATGATTATCACGTTGAAATACACTTATACGTCTCGATATGTTTATTGATACTTTTAAATGAGCCCCCGAGTGTTTCGGGTGAGGCCTTTTTATATCTTCTAATCGGTTAGGCGGTCTAGGTGCACGCAAAAAAGGTTAATGGGACGCTTTGCGTGCATTTTTCGGAAATGGCCTAACGCTTGATGTTTGTATTTCGCAGCTGTTGCGCGCAAAAACTGCACCAGCATGTTGCGTTAGCATATGTCTTTTGAAATATAATACATGATGTAATGTTCATATTTTTATTTATATATTTCTAGTTATAGTTTTAAGGCTATAACAATAGTCCGTATTCTTTCTTTCATTTCTTGTGCGTAATAATCGTAATTATATGTTAGTTTCGGAGATTTTGTCAGTGGTGTCGGTAGTTCCGTCTATCGTTCATACATTAGTTCAAACGGGGTACATCCCGTTGCTGTGTGTGGTGTCGTATTATACTTAAATATTGCGAACGGTATCCATTCATCCCAGTTTATTTGATCTTCGTTAATATAATGTCGTAGGTATTTAGTCAGCGTGCAATGCGATCTTTCTAATTGTCGGTCGCGTCTCAAATTACGTTGCGACTTAATGCGTCAGCGTTTACGTTAGCGCTTCCGGATTTGTGTATTATTTCGTAGTCATATTCTTCCAATTTGAGTCTCCATTAGTCTTGACCCGGGGTCATTGACATTAAATAAACATATTAATGGTTTATGATCGATTATGATTTTAAATTTTGTAGCGTATACGTATAGTCTGAAATGTTTTACGGCTCATACTATCGCAAGTAACTATTTTTCGGTTGTATTATAATTTTGTTCAGTTCGCGATAAAAGTCTGCTGGCATAAGCAATTGGTCGGTCATTGTCTACTTTTCCTTGTGACAATACTGCTCCAATTGCATAGTCGGAAGCGTCGGTGGTCATTATGAATTCTTGTGTGAAATCCGGGTATTGTAATATTGGTGCAGTCATCAATTTCTCTTTAAGCGTTTCAAAAGCTGGTCCGTCGATCACTCAAATTTTTTTGCTTTTTTCGTGAGCTTTGTTAGTGGTTTGGCTATCTTCGAAAAATCATCCATTTTCTTATAGTATCCTGCGAGACCTACAAAGGACTGTATATCCTTTACCTTCTGTGGCCTTGGGAATTCTTTTATCGCTATTAGCTTCGATGGATCCGGAGATATTCCATTTTCTGAGATTATGCGACCCAAATAAATTACTTCTTTGCGTAAGAATTTGCATTTATCTGGCTGTAACTTTAAGTTACAGTGTTTTCGAAGTCTCTGTAATACTTCTCTAAGTCGTTTGTTGTGATCCTCTAGACTTGTTCCGTATATGACGATATCGTTGAGGTAAACTAGGCATTAACGGCGGTGAGATTTTGAATCGATAAGATTTTGAATCGTTACACCCGGGTGAGAATTTTGAGATCATGGCGTAACCCTATTTGGACGTTTATTAATGTCTGTTCTTTAATAGTTTGTTGAATCTTACGTTTATTCGCCGGGGTGTAGTT
Source organism: Nylanderia fulva (assembly GCF_048542155.1). Lineage (NCBI taxonomy): Eukaryota > Metazoa > Arthropoda > Insecta > Hymenoptera > Formicidae > Nylanderia > Nylanderia fulva. The sequence continues at coordinate 388,240 of NW_028190710.1, read as the reverse complement.
CCTTCCTTCAATCATTAAGTTGTATAGTTTCATTGCTAATAGATCGACGCGTTGACCGAATTCTTGTGTGCTTTCGTTCTATTTTTGTTTTAACGCATTGAATTCTAATTATAAGCTCGCTGTGCTGCGTTTGGATCTATAGCATTTCTCTAATTGTTCCTTCAATTTCGCGAATGTTTGGACGTCGTGCGTTTCGAGGTCTTGGAGGGCTTTTCCGTCAAATTTTGTGAACAAGATTTCTTGGATTAAAGACTCTTCGTTCGCGAGATTAATATTTTGCATAGCGTAAGTATACACGTTTAGGAATTTTTTAAGTTTATGTGATGTTCCATCAAATTCAGGATTCATGGTACGCGTTTCTTTTAGGGCTAAATGCATTAAAGGGAGACTTTGAACTGACAGTTTTTGTGATTGATTTCACTGTTTAGAATTCGGGCGTATTTTGTTACCCTTTTGACAAAACGTACTTTCGGCAATCCTACCGCTGCCACAAAATTATGTTATGCCCGTGAGAGGCACAGGATAGTTAAGAAATCGTTGCCGAATTGGAACTAGGAAGTTCAGGAAGGTCAGAAAGATATTTACACCCGTTTTGTAGTTTTACAGTAATTTTAATATAAACAGTTAGTTTTTTTATAACTTACAGTAGTCCAGAGATGGCGTGATTTACTCTATTCTTACACGTTTCGTGTGTTTTACTTGTATTCACAATCTTGATCGTAATTTTATTGCATATTGTTTACAAGTTAACTGGACCCGCGATCGAGTATTGTTAGCGGATTCTTTTTTATATCGGATAATTAGGTTACAAAACGCAAACAATGAAGGTTATTTGAACGCTTTGTTTGCACTTTGGATGTTTTCTTAATAAGCACTTACTCGACGTTAATCTCGTTTTCGGATTTCGTATGCTTACTCGGCGTAGCCTCATTTTTTGGATTTCGTATGCATGTCGAAATTCTTATTGCTTCAGCGCTTTCGCAAGTATGCATCTTACTAATATAAATAATGTTAGTAATTATAGTTATAGCTTTAAGGATTATAACACTTTGCATAATTTTTTTAAAGTTTAAACAAAAAGGAAAAACTCACGAATTTCTTTGTTATTTCCATTTATTTGTAAAAAGTTCACTAATTAAGAAGAATTCAGACTGAATTCTTTTTACTTATATAATAGAGCAAAGATTCAACTTTAAAAATTCATTTTTAAAATTCTTGTACGATGATTTTTAACGGAGTTATCAACGATTAAAGTGAAAATGACATTTTTTCTTTAATTTGCAATAACTTGATAAGAAAAGATCAAAATTTAAATTTTAAAAAAATGATTTTGCAGAGAAAACTTTAGATTTTAACGTAAAAATGTCAAAACATTTTTTAAAAATTATCCTGTATATGCGACATGTTTACAAAATAAAAGAAAATTTTCCATTTCGTTATGTTCGTCGCTTTCTATATATAAAAAATATCAAAATTGAAGAAAACGAAAAAAGCTATAACCTCTCAAAAGTAGAGATTTTAAGCTTTAAAATTCTTTTTTAAAATTTAAATTATTATTTTTCTAAATAAAATTACAGCTATTTAAAATTTGCCTATTTTTTGGTCAATTTTTTTTTTATTTCTTAATTATTTTGAGAAGTATACATTTATAAGTAACTTACTGCACTTAGCAGATGATCAGCTGGCCACGCGCATAAGTATACTTTTGCGAGAGATGAAATAAAGAAGATTAGAAATGTTGATTTTACTGACATTGGTTGTCGCTATTAAAACAGAAATTATAATATAACAAATAATGCTAATAACTTTTATGGTATATTTATGTTTTATTATGTCAAATAATATGGAGATGATTCTTAAATTACACGATGCGTATGAAAGAGTTATTTTGAATAAGGTGCACTTTTATAAAAGAAAATTTTGTTAAAATAATATAAAAAATAATAATGTGGTATATTGTTATAAAAATTTTTTGTTTAGTGCTTATAAACAAAATACTTTAAGAATACACTTTTATAAAATTGTATCTGCATTTTAGGAAAGACAATAATAAACATTTATTATTGTAGAAACTCACGCTGAGAAAAGTGCAGCCAGTAAATATGATAACTATTGTACTGACAGCCAGTGATGCTAACATCACATATCGAATAGAAAGAGTTACTTTTTTTCCATACCTGGAACACACAATACATTTATATTTATATAAATCTTGTAATTATTCGACTTTTTGAAAATGTTTTATATTTTTAAAGCAATAAATTAATATATTATAAAATATAATGAAACAAAACAGTCATATAAATGTTTGTTATGTATATTTTAAGCAGAAAATATCATATAAATTAAATTTATGTATTATATATATTTTCAACAAAAACGAACTTGCTTAGAAAAATTTATATTATATGAAAATTTTATTTCGTAATTATATTTTGTAATTTTAATCTACAAATACGTAATTTTAAGAAGCAAAACAATGTGTTTTTTAAAGCATAAAATGGAAAAATAAGAAAATTTTTAAAAACCACTGATTCTACGTTAAAATTAAAACTTCAAGTTTAAAAAAATGCGTTTTTAATTTGTAATCTAACGATAATTTTTCGTCGAGTTTTAGAGGTTTGAAAATATAATTTTCAAAATGGGAAGTGTTCCCTATTTTTTTCTGAATATATAGTGTATATACATATAGTATTGAGTATTATTATTTACCAGAGTAATTCTTGATGTTCTTCTATACAAGCACGTAACTCGGCAAATTTTGTGACTGCCCGAAATCTGCTCGATAAAATATCACATCTCGCCGATACGAACCACAATAGAAGCGCGATGAATATATTTGAGCATACCTGCGTATAACTTTGATATATAAGTAGTATGTGATGTAAATAAATGATGGTCTTCAAAGGTTGATAGTCTACAGAGAAAGGATAATCTATGTCGATAGGAAACGGATGCGGTTCTACGATAGGACTAATAATAAGCAGCAGACCGGTTACAGTGAAGGCGCATACTGAACCTACATAAATTGATTTACAACTATCAATATATTGATGAAAAACGTTCCTTTCTGTTGGTTTCGCATGCTTGCAATAATTCTCCAATTCATAAATTACGTACTGTAATTGAATCATAATATTAGATAATTGTTCATGACATGAACAAAAATATAATGCAATTGAATATTATTTTGCATAATATAGTTTATATTTTATATTAATTAATATTTTTTTACAAAAATATATGTGCGTGTATATATGAATTCAAGATTAATAATTTCAAAATATAATTTTTATACAAAAGAGCAAAACATGATATATGCGTATAAAAAATAGAGTAATAAATAAATTTTCCAATGTTAAATATATAATTAAATGTATAATTAATATATTAAATTATATTAATTTATTACATTACAGATAAATTACAAATAATTCAATTCAAATTGAAGAATATTGCATTTGAACAAAGATAACCCAGATAGCACAAGCTATTCGAAAAGAATTCATTTGTATGTCACCAATTTTGAGTCCTTTTCAAATACATATAGAATTCATTTTATAAAATAGAATTCATTTTTATAAAATGAATTCTATATGTATTTGAAAAGGGACTCCAAATTAGTGACATACTGGTGACATACAAATGAATTCTATTCGAATAGTTTGTGCTATCTAGGAAGTCATTATTTTTATTTTGCAAAAGAATTAACAATATATATATATATGTATATATAAAATTCTATTTTTATTATTATAAAACTGTGTTTATTATTTAAAATAATACCGTTTAGCTTCTTACTTGGAGACTATCATATTGACTCGAGAAGCAAATTATTTGCAGTGGAACTTCTGTAGTAGTGCATAACTCACAGCATAATTTCATTATCAGAAATAAATCTGATCGATTGACATAAATTGTATATATTATTGCAATCATCATAATCAATCCATGCAGGATAGAAAAATAGCGAAATATCTTATTACATATCTTTTCTCCTTTTGTAGCAGTGAGTGGTAATGGCCAGCAGCAGGCAAATAACAAATCCGCTTTCAAAAACGCGATCAGTTTCTCGATTGTCAATGTATTTGCCATAACAATTGTGTTAGGATTATTCTCTTATATTATCGTATTACATGAGATGCACAAGATTCAAACTGTCTTTGTCGACAGAGGATATCTATCGTGTATTTCGCGCGAAGAATTACGTATAATTTAATTACTATCCAGATATATCAACTGTAAGCATGAAACTTTTTAGATAATGTAACGCACGCAACCCTTCTGACGCACATTTCCTGTCTTGTAGTTTTGCTTCTAGCAGAGAATCATGTGTTTAAGTCTACAAATTATTCAACCAGCGAATAATGTATCGACGCTGAGCTCTACTATAATTGTACAATTATCTTCCTTACTTTACTAGACATAATTTTAATTTCTATAAGTATCGGCAAATGGTGGACGGTAATGAAGGAAAATACGTAACTATCAAATAATATTATGAACACAATATTGATACAAAGTTAGTATTGTCATATAATTTCTTTTGAGAAATTTAATATACATACGTTTAATGTACTTTATTGGGCGTGTGTGGATGTGTGCGTGTGTGTATGTGTATGTGTGTGATTAATTATTTATGTTAGTGTTACAAAAGTTAATTATTATACGCAAAAGGTTTGAAGTTTACCTATTTCACTATAAGTTTTATATATTAATTACAATTAAGTTAAAGTAATTAATTATTTATTAATATTTGTTTTATGTAAAATTATTATTAATTTCTTTGGATTTACATTTAAATTTACAACTTTGTTTTTATATAAATGTAATAATAACAATTCTCAAATATATTATTTTGTTATTTCCATTTATTGTTATATTGCTTAAACTTATTTCAAAAAATAAATTATTATATATTATTATTAATATATTTATATTGTATAATTACTATTAAATATTATATTATTACTAAAATTGTAGTAAAATTTAATTTGTAGATTATTTTGTTATTTACGTTTATTGTTACTCGCTACATTAGAACTTTTTTCAAGTAATGCTAATATGTAATTGTATTAAAAAACTAAATTTTTTTTTAAATTTTGGTATTAAATATTTAAAGAAAAAACGGATTATTAAAAGCTTCTAAAAATCAATTCTTTAAAAAAAAAAAATTTGCATTTTTTGTTGACTATGCCTGGTTTTTAATAGCTTATTTTTTCATTTTCAATAGCTAATTTTTAATTTTACTAAATATATAATATTATATCTAAATATTAACTTTTTCGTTGAGTTTATATAATAGTTATTTATATATAATATAGTTAAGAAAAATGTGACGTCACGTACACTTCTTAACGCGAGGCAAAGGCTGATGAGTAGTCGCATCAGAATAAGAGAGCGAAAATGAGCGAGAACAAGATCTTCGAGAGACTTAGCGCCGCGAAAATTAATAATAATTATTATTAATGCGTTTTATTTTATTTTATTTTATTTTCGGGAGCCTTGCCAAGAAAGAAAGAATGTTATTGTTGAGGAGGCAGGAAAAACAATCGGGGAATCAAATATCGAGGCAAAAACGAGGTCAATAATAAACGAGGCCGACCTTGATTACTGGTGCAAACTAACGAGAACAAAGGCGGCCGAAAGAAAGGAATTCGGCCGGAGCGGACTGCGAGAAGAGAATGGGGGTTCTCGCAAAAAATCTGCGTAGTTGACTAGCGAGTGCGTACTTACCCCCGACTCGCCAGATTGACCCTACCATATCGATTGCGAGCGGACATTTTCGGTAGATTGGCGCTACTGCTCGACCCCGAAAGACGTCTGCCGAGAAAGAGAAGAGAGATTGCTAGAGACCCGGAAGCTACCGCGAGAACGATAAGAGAGGAGATTCCTTCTGGTGAAGCTATTCTTACTGTATAATTAATACATCCGCTCTGTGAATCCAAGTTTCGATCGTTCTGACTCGACGTTATTTCTAGTAAATTGTTGGCGCAGGTTCTGCTCGTATTTCGAGGTTTGTTTTTTTTTGTTTTATGTTAGTGATAAAGCGATTTAAATGATATTTAAAAAATTGATTAAAAGAAAAAAATGAAAGTATCGATTATATTAATAAAATAATTTAGGATATTCTTTTCGGGATATGTGTGCTGTTAAGGGGATGCCGGATGTCTGTTTTATCGATCAGATGATTATAGATTTTTCTGCACCAAAATCTTTTTATTGGTTTAATAAAATAATAAATACTTTTCCACAATTAAAACACGTACAGAAACAAAGTGGGAACCTACTGATTTTATGTTAAAAACAAGAAAAAATTTAAAAACTAAAATTTCTTTATCGACTTCTGTCGTCAGGTCAAAAAAAATAATTGTTTAATATAAAAGTTCTGCTGTTTGTACGTACAAAATAAGATAGGTTCCGACTAGAAATTGAATGAAGAAGTATTAGTATATTTTTAAATATAAGTTTAAAAGCCTAATAAATAAGAAAACAATGCAGAAAATTTTCACGCATATGTGTTGTATACGTGCATATGTTTAGACATGTGTGGTGCTAACCTATCATGTGTATATGTGTATACGTGCATATGTTTAGATATGTGTGGTGCTAACCTATTGGAGTTCGGCCGTCTCTCCGGCATCCCTTTAAGAGTAAAAAATGTAATGTTATGTATAAGATTATATAAATTTTTTTATGTGGCAGTATTAAATAAATAAAAATCGAATATATGATTAATCGATTGAAAATATTGATTGATTAAAATAAAACTATCGATTATTTCGATTAATTGAGGAACATCGTTCATCCCTAATTTGAAACCGAGGGGACCATCAATGTTAAATTAATTAATCGCGAAAATCGCGACGGCCCTGAGGACCCGGAAGCGCCACTGGTGGCCTGTTGAAATATTAATGACGGCATGTTTTCTGCAGGTCAATCGCTCGCTATTGTTCGGCGAACCGGTGAGCAGATAGAAGGTCTGAGGAGAGCGATTACGAGTGGATTCTTAGAGACTCGGAAATCGGTAAGACAAATTACGTCATATCGTTCAGTCAATTATTTTAAATATCATAATAATATCGTACATTAGATCGTCGCTGTAAGTTATATTTCCTACTTTTATATTGTTGTCGCGGTTAAAATGTTAACGACGGAGACGCTCTTTCTCCCAGCAAATCAGTCAATTTATATATTGTGTCGCTTCTACTTCGTATATGTATTTATTCTATCGTCTCTGTATTATTATCGTGCATATCGAAGCGTTGAGGTCGTACATCTTATATATCAATATATTTTGTGTATTTCGTTTATTCGACATTTTTCCTAGTGTATATTGCGTATATTTCGTTTGTCGCATGTGTCGTCGTATACTGCTGAGAATAATTCGAAATCATATTTGCATATTGCGTATTTTTTATCGAAAGTCATCGTGCGTTATACTTTTGTCGCTACCGAATTATCTTCGTTGCGCAGAAAGAAATTTGTAAGATTGAAAGAGAAAAATTACATCTATTACTGAGATCACGTATATTTTATTACTATATAGCTACTAATTTATACGGCTGCTATTAAAGCTTATTGCAATATTCTACGCTTCTATACTTCGTTGTTATTACACTGAAAAAATTATTGAATACGAATAAATATTTATTTCAATATTGCCTAATAAATCATTTATTTGAAACTAATAATATTGATTTGATGTAAAAAATATTTTATATAAGAAAATCCTTTTAAAGGCAGATAAATATTTATTTGTTTCAAATAAAATAATTTATTAGGCAATATTGAAATAAATATTTATTAATTTAATAATTTTCTTTCAGCGTATGATCGAGAGCAAATTAGTTACTGAAGGAGAAATTGATACTCGCTACATTAGCACAGCTAACAATAAATTTGTGCACTCATTAAACAATCAATTATGATCTTCAAGATTGCAATTTAATTTATTAATTCTTTTGTTCTCGATCAACTATAAGTAATTACGGGGATAATCTATTGTTATCTGTTCTCTAATATTTTTTTCTATTTTTTGTTCTTTTTACTATATTTGTTATTGTTTACCTTATTATTTCCATGAATTGAGTTACAATTTTGCCATCACAATTGATTATAAAATTTTTTTTGAAATTGGCTTATTAAAACTTCATTGATTTACCACATTTCTTATCTAATTTCTATTGATTATGTATAAATTTGTTGTATAAATTAGTTATTGTTTTTAATTAACAAAATTGCTTAATTTATGATTTATATATATATATATATATATATATATATATATATATATAGATTATTTAAAACTTTTTTCTTTCATCTTTTTGAATAAATTGCCTTCTGCCTTTGTACTGAAAATTTATATCGCATTAATGAATACATAATATTTATTGAACGTTACGTTTATTAAAATATTATAAATTTAATCAAATAAAAATAAAGTAAAATCAAGTAAAAAGTATCCTAGTGCGATATAAATTAAAAGTATTTGCATAATATTTTTAAACAAAAAAAATTTTAACGCTGTTCATAATTCTCTATTCCCCCCTTCGGTCTCTTACATAATAAAAAGATGATTTTTTAAATTTAATTTTTCTTTACGTATTTGTTCATAAATGCTTATATAAAAACAATAATACGAAAAAATGTTTTTTCTTTAAAGAAACCTTTTTGAATTGACTTATTGAATTGTTTTAATTTAAAAAAATTTTCTAAAATTGAAAATACAATTTTTCCAAAGTTTCTTTTCTTATAGAGATGACGCTTTGCAAAAAATATTTCTCTGAAAAAATGATAATTTATGCAATTTATATAGAATTTCTTTTCTGGTATTAGATGCAACATATTTAAAAAATTTTAAACCATATTTTTACGCTTTTTTTTTGCATAAAATGTAATATAAGTCTAAACTTATGTATTTTAGTTATAAATACAAAATATCTGCATTTATTTTAATGCTTATTTTATATTTTTCATTGTTTATATTTATTATAACATATTTCAATAATTCTGAATTCTAAATAAATTGCACAAATCATTTTTTGAAAGAAATATTGAGAATCTTTTCAAGACGTCTTCTACAACAACTTTGTGAATTTTTATTTTATTTTATGAATGTTAATTTAAATACACAATTTAATAAAAGAATTTTACAACAATTTCTTGTAAAAGACATTTTTTATTAACGTATTTTTTATATCAAGAATTGATAAACATAGACATGTCAAGAAAAATTAAAAAATATTTTTTTTCTATGTATGAGAGAAAAGGTGGTGATTAGCTATGCTAAAAAACTTTTTTATTTAGAAATACGCAAATACTTTTAAATTATTTCGCACGGGAGCACTCTCCCCATCTTATCCGGCTACAGCCTTTCTCTTATGTATTGTGCATTAATCAAATTTTTTTTAAGATATTGTTCGACATTATACTTTCTTATATTTCGTCTATGTGCATTAAAATTTTTGTAAAATTAAAGTGTGTAAGACGGATTTTCGTGGAATTTTTTTGCTATTTCACTATCTTTACTTATTATTGAAATAAAGAAATTTAATCGACTTATTGTGAGCTTGCTCGAGAATAATATTGGATGATTGTGTTACTGTGTTTTCGCGTATTTTTATGCCTGGTTGTTCGACGTGTGTTCTGATATGTATGTGATAGGCTTATTGTTTGCTTACTTAATACCGATTTCCAAATAAAATTCTACTTTAGATCGTTAATTATTTGGGTTTCGAGGATTTACAGTATGTTAGGAAAATAAACTTTAATTTTGATATTTATCTCGTTTTCGTTAAATAATGATTATCTCGCGTGTTTGCATTTTGTTTGAAAACATAAAAAGCATAAATTCAGAGTAAGATGCGCAACTAGAACGTGTATAATTGTCAATTAGTCAAACGAATTAGGAATTGTGCTTACACAGAATATCAACGAGAGCACTCAGCTTTCGCGAGTAGAACTTATCCGATCCGTAAAGAAAAATTCGGTAACTGAACAGAAATGCTTAGCAGTAGTATTGGATATTAAGAAATTTCGACTATATCTGGAAGGATATAAGTTTACGGACGTAACAAACCATTGAAATTTACTCTCAAATATGATTATTAAATCGTACATTGAAAAGGGGCGTTGCCATGTGCTGGATGCTTTATCAAGAATGTTTGATACCAGGATTTCAATGATAGTTGCCGTAGAGGTGGTATTATTGCAAATACCAATAACGACTGATATACAAAATGTTTCGCAGACGTAGAAAATAAAGTCAGATTTCACTGATTGGCGGATCGTGGATAATTAGCTTTATTTCTATAAACCAAAAACTATTGTATCTGATATCTGGATCGGTAGAAACTAGTGTTACCAATGCATGTATTGTCATCGGCCTCACAGACCATTGCTACCAAACTGGTATCGAAATTCTAGTTTGTTTCGGACGTAAAATTCTATTTCTGACCGTATACGAATTTGTTGACTTAAACGATAATTTTGTTGGGAAATCGCATATAAAAGGTCTTAAACCCTACCATTTTTGTACTTTCAGATCGTTGCGAAATTACTTATTGCTGTCGAAGTGAGCACGTCGCGTTGAACATGACCGATCCTTGGCAAAATTTCAAACGCCGCCATGCAGAGTCACTCCGCGAAATAGCGCAAAGGTTGCCGGAGTATCCTATGGACACTGACGATTTGATGAAAGACAGTTTGTTCCGCTTATACGACGTTTATGCAGTTTATAAAGTTCTGAAGGCAAAATTCCCGACCATTCGGGACTACGGAATACAAACTGAAAAAACCTGGTCCGTAGATCAAGCCCTTTACGACGTCATTGGCCCGAATTTCGCCAAGACCAAAAATGAGACTGCACAAACTTCTGTCATGGATCGACACATGATGGAATTTTTTACCAAACGTTGTAGCGATTTCATGAAGAACTTGCGTCGGTATCAGGATTGTGGAACTGAGAAGACCTTGTCCGTGGATCAAGCCCTGTGCGGGTTCTTTGATCGGTATTTTGTCGAAACTAAGGATGCGACAACACAGACCGATGCGTATCAACGCACAATAGGGACTCAAACAACTGAAGCGTGGATTGATCATAGCCGATCTCCGATTTCTCCTAAAAAACGCCCGCACCATAGTCCGTCCCCGGTGCAAGAAAAATTGCCAAAAATGCAAATTTTCCGTCATACTCAATCATCCACGCTAACTAGGAGACCGAACATGTGTTGGAACTGCGGAAGTACGGATCATTTTTATTCAAGATGCCCAAATCCTAGAGTCGACCCTTTTTGCTACGGATGTGGCCGACGCGGGGTCACATTGAGATTGTGCCCGGTCTGCGGCCCCGATTGGAAGAATCTCGGGCCGTATCACCCCGAAAGGGGCCATCTGGGGACAAGGAAGTTCTCCTAGATTGCTGCCGTTTACGTTTTTTATTCTTTTTTTTTATATTCATTTATTTTTGTTGCTGCCGTCAAGACTTCTCCCGCCGCACGAAGAGAATTTTGTACGGATTTGGAATAAAGAGAATTGAGACTTTAGATACTTAATTATGAATTTATTTTATTTTATATTTGCATTTACCAAACTCCTAAAATCCATAAGATTTGAACTTTTGATAGCTTGTCTGCACATTGCACGTTTTTTTGGAGTTGGAATTACTGGTAACATGGCGAGATTTGGGAGAAAATAATCATTTTTAGCATATGAATAATAAATCAATATATAATGAATAATAAATCAATATAAAAAACTTAAAAATTAAAAAAATAAAAAATATTTTATTAAATAAATTTATTATACATATAATAAATATTAAATATGTATAATATTATATACTATATTATATTTATGTAATATATATTTATTATGTAAAGAAATCTGTATAAAAATTTGTTGCCTTAGCCATATGTATTTTACACAGTTAATAAATTAATAATTAATATATTATTAACTTAATATTTTAATTAAAGTATAATAAATAATAATATTAAAATATTATATTATATATTATACATATTTTTTTATTAAATATATAATAATTAAATATATCATTATAAAATATATAATTTATTAAATATATAATTGTTTTTTATAATTAATTTTAAATAAGTATGCGACGCACTGGATATTGAATACATAGTATCAATTTGAATTTGTTTTCCTTTAAACAAAAATTATTGTATCATCAAAATGTATTTTTTCTTTTCTTCTTTTTATTTTTTCATTTTCTCATCGAAAATTCATCTGATATGATATATCTTGTAGTTATCACTTTTTATCATGTTTAAATAAAAATAAGAATAAAAATTAAAATGTATTTAACATATTGTTTTATTTGTTACATTAATGTAAAAAAATTTTTAATAAAATATATAATAAAAATATATCTTAAAGTTAAAATTGCGGACAAAATTAAGAAAATAATTATAACAGTTTATTTGCATAATTGTTTTAATATTTTTTATTACTCTGAACAAAAACAATCTATTCTATATTGTTCACTATAATAGAGAAAGTAGATTTTATGAAATCTATCTAATGGATCCCTTTGAATGATGTTTCCTTATCTTCAGAAAAAATTATTCGAAATGTTGTTAAATATGAAAATACCGTCGAGAGATACTGTAAAATTATTAAAATTAACTTGTAAGTATAAATAAATTATGCTTACTGTATAATATTAATAATGATAATATATTTTATAATAATAATACACAAATATTAAAATCAATAGAAATTTAGAGCATCCTGTATATATGTATTAACTTATTTATTATATCTATTTATTATTATTTAGGTCCACTTTAAATCAAACATGTGGGAAAAAACAACGATTGATGGTCATTAAAAATTGAAATATAATGCTATACCGACGAATTTTGGACCAGTTTTGATTTTTTTAACTGCTTTGGAAGAATCGGAAGCGATACTCGAATAATCGTGTAGGGCCAATCAGTGAAAGAAATATTAAATAGCTTAACTCTTCCTTGATCAAATCTACTGTGGCATAATTAGGTGTAAACTTTATCGGATTTTTTATTCATATTTTAAAAACTGTTTATCAAAAACACAAAAAAATATTGTTGAAAATTATCTATAAACATTATTAATTTGTAATTTAAAACACATTAGTTCTTTATATCATATACATTTATAATCTTATAAAAAAATTTTAAATTAAATTTTTTTGCGCAAATAATTATATTGTTCATAATTATATAATGAAGTATGATGCTCTGTATTATGTAATTAAAATGATGTTACAATGTATTATCTTACAGAGGCATAATGTTGAAGAGATAAGGCGTCTAATAATCCAGGAACAGATACAACTATATTTCGTTGACATCGTAGCAAGGTGTACAACAAAACCTTTTGTGAATCAATACTTTGATTATACCATAATGAATTATAAGCTGCTTCAGCAATGTTCGAACTCTGAAATACGATTTAAATGCACAAATGTATCATTTTTGTCATACAGTACTCACAATTACTAAGAGATAATAAAATTGTCTAAAGCTAACAAATTTTAAATAGCTGTAATTTTATTTTTAAAAAATTTTTAATTTAAAAAAATATTAAAGGTTGAAATCTCCATTTTCGAAGGATCACAGCTGTTTTCCGTTTACTTCAATTCTGGTATTTTTTACATACTAAAAATGATGCACTTAACGAAATGGAATATTTTTTCCTTACTTTATAGATGTATGTTTACAAAGTGTATGTACAAGATTCAAAAATTTTTTTTTACTTTTTCGCGTTAAAGCCTGAAGTTCTCCCTGCAGAATTGTTTTTCTTAATTTAAATTTTGATTTTTTTTTATCAAGTTATCGAGAATTGAAGAGAAAATCGTCATTTTTAATTTGATTGTTCATAACTCTGTTAAAAGTTATTCTACAACAATTTTAAAATTGGATTCTTAAAACTGAATCTTTGTTCTATATAGTATGATATAGAGGCCGAATTTTTTTTAATTCGTGAACTTTTTATATAGAAGTATACAAATATTGAAAAAATTCGCGCGTCTTCTCTTTTTTGTTTAAACTTTGAAAAAAATTACAAGGACTAAATAAATTTTATTTACTAAAATTTTTGTGCTTCTTAATACTCCAAATTTGACGACAAAACACAAATTTATTGTGATAATTTCTTTATAATGATTTGTATGTTTAAAATGGTCCATGCGTATACAATGTTAAAAGAACTTGATTTGTTTTGATAAGAAAATTTAAAAAATAATTTTCATTATTCAAGCTTACTGTTCTCATTAGATGATCAGCTGGCCAAGCACATAGAAACACTTTCATTAATGACGTAGAACATAGAATCACAATTTGAACTTTCAAGGATGATGCTAATTGCTATATTTAGAAATGTTAGTAGATAAAATATATTATATAAATAAATATTATTGAACAGTGTTACTTATAACGATTATAATAAAAACTTTTAGATACGCACACTAAGAAATATAACACCACAGAATACTAGCGCTGTAGTACTAACACCTAGTGATGATAACACTACATGTGCAATAGAATTGCTCATCTTTTTCGCGAATCTGTAACGATTTATTATAATACAGATTTATTATAATAAGAATTTTGTAGTTAATTAAATCGTGAATTACGGAAAAAACTTTGTAATAAAAAATTGCATTAAACATTAGTGTAAAACTTTCACTATAATAGATAAAATGAGTTTAAGTAATAATAATACGCAAATGCAAATGTTTCTGTCCTAAATTAGATTCTTTTCAGTGATATAAAAACGCAGAAAGTGAAATATCAAAGATTATTGCTTCTCTATAGAAAAAACTTTTTCGTAAAAAAGAACTTTTTAAATAAAACTTGATATTAGCGCTAATCGATTTCAATGACCTTGACATATGTTGTCAAGGACATATGACTCTGAATAATTTGCAAATAATTTTAGCCGTCGCTCGTTATTTCTTACAAAGTTATTAACAATTAAATTATATTATAACATGATCTCGATTTTAAATACCATACCTTAAAACTTCTTGATGTTCCTGTATACATATTTTCCATTCAGAAAGATTTGTAATCGTACGGAATTTGTTAGACAAAATCTCGAAACGTGCCGCCGTAAACCATAGTAGAAGAGCAAGGAAAACATTAGCACTTACTTGACAAGAAACTTGATACACACCGAGTGCTTGATGAAAATAGATTACCGCTGCCATAGGTTGATAGTTAACATGAAATGGATAATCTACCTCTAGTGGAAACACACGGGATTGAATGAATGGCACTAAGAGTGAACCAATTACGGATGCCATAGAAAAACCCAAGGCAATTCCATACAGTAATATATATTTATTAATATATTGTTGAAACACATTCCTTTCTTCAGCATTTGCTCGTTTATAACAATCTTCCATTTCGTAAATCACATCCTGTAAATTTTAAATAAGAGAAAAAGATACAATTATTATTTACTTATGTATCTAGACATTATTAACGTAATATATAAAATAATATATAAAAAAGATCACGATTTTTTGTCAAAAATATAAAATACAAATTTTTAATGAGATACTTTTTTTAAATTGAGAAAGAATTGGAAAATTGATAATACATAGATATTTTTATATTTTTATTATAAATTCGAATGACTTCAATACACTATCTCTTTCAATAGATCACTCAAGACAATAAAAATTTATTTAAGTTAGAGTTGGATTTAGTGATTTATACCATTCATGTTTCCATATACATATAGTAATTTATATTAATATAAAAATTAATTTATTCCATATCTGCTTAATGATATTTGAATCAATAAAAAAAAAACATATCAAAAATAATATCACAGTTTCGTTAATTAAAATTTTATTATGGTTTTAATAGAAACAAATTTACAAATATAAATTTTCAATATTGATTTTTATTGATATCAATTTTATCGATAAATATATAGGTGGCACAAAGTGTTACAAGCTGTTTTTTGCCACTGCTAGAATATTAACTTGAATTTCTTTTTATTAAATGGAATAAAATGTCTGAAAATTTGATGTAGAAAAAAATGTTGATGGCCTTTAAGGAACAAAAGGACTCCTCCTTCCATTTTTTCTTAAATGAAATCACTTATATATATTTTTTTACATTAATTGATTCCTTGCAATATTCTACACAAAAAGTTATAAAGATAATACATATGTTCAAAAATAATTTACGAGATATTTTTTATCTAGCAGCTACATTTTTTTCTTAAGAACAGCTATGTGTTTTTTTACATCAATTGATTTCTCTGATTAGTTTGTGCATAAAAGTATTAAGGTAAAATTATCAAAAATAAATATTATATAACTTTTTATGTAGGAATCGATTTATGTAAAAAAAATATATATATATATATATATATATATAATGATGAAAATTTGAGAGAAAAAAATGTTGGGTGCCTTTAAGGAATGAAAGGAGGCCCCCAATTTTTTCTTAAATAGAACCACTATATATATATATAGTGGTTCTATTTAAGAAAAAATTGGGGGCCTCCTTTCATTCCTTAAAGGCACCCAACATTTTTTTCTCTATCAAATTTTCAGATACTTTGTAACATTTAATTAAAAAAATTCAAGTTAGTATATTTAGCAATGGCGAAGAAAACAGCTTATAACACTTCCCAGATAGCCACAGTAATTATTATGACATCATTTTGATGGCAAATTATGCATTTTGACATCAAAATGATGTCGTAATAATTACTGTGGCTATCTGGGTTTATGTGGGCCACCTTGTATATTAATTTGTAGAACATTTAATAACCTGTAATAGTAATGTTTATAGTAAATATATATTGTATACGTACATATATATAAAATATAGAATATATTTTGTACATACATACAACATTATTGCATATATAATCATATTATACATATATCTATGTATTATATACATAAAATAAGAATAAATATTTATATTTTAATTGCTAAAACTACTGCAATAATTGTAATCTTGAATTGTGTATATATATATATATATATATATATATATATATACATATATATCTCTCTAATATAATAAAAAATATATATAAATATATATATATATATATAATGTATATATTAATAGAGAGGAGAAGGAGAGAGAAGAGAGAGAGTAATAACTTTTAAATAAATATTGAACACTATTAAAGCCTTTCAAAAATTATTATTAGAACTGTAATTTGGTATATATATATATATATATTTATATATATTTTTTATTATATTAGAATTGTAATTTATATATAATGTATATATTAATATTATATATATTGCAAAATTATATAATATACATATATAATATATGTATATTGCCAAATTACAGTTCTAATAATGATAATTTTTGAAAGGCTTTAATAGTGTTCAATATTTATTTAAAAGTTATTACTCTCTCTCTCTTCTCTCTCCTTCTCCTCTCTCTCTCTCTCTCTCTCTAAATAAGTGTTAAATAAATGAAACATTTCTTAGCAAATATAAAATAAAAACTAGTAATATATATAGTGTTCCATAATTATATATATATAACATTATATATATAATGTTAGAAGAAAACTTGTAAAAGTCTATAATTATATTGGTTGCAATTATGTAAAATCCTATATTGTGCAGAAAAAACAAAATCTATAATTATATAGTTTTACATGAGTTTACAACTACTCCACATACAAGGGAAGTCTACCTCAACATCACGCGATGGTTTTATGAAACGAAACCTATAATTATGTTCAACATGGGTTTGTTGTATGTTCTTATTCTACATCAACAAAGTTCTTATCAAATGAATAATAGATGCCATCTCTGTAACTTTTTAATGATTATTTAAAGTTATAACATATGTATGTAACATTATGTCAGAATAATTGGAGCCTGTTAATCGAATATATATTTTTATTTTATATATATTATATTTATCAGAAAGAAATATTTTTATCGGCATTCAATATTAAGAATATAAATATGATGTTTTTTAAATCGGTCAACAGAGCCAAAGCACGAAAAATTAATTATTTGGAACTGTATCTCTTGGTTTGAGATCACTAATTTCCATATATAAATTAATCTCGAAACTTACATATGGAGAAATAGGCGCGAAAAATATAGGTCCGAAAAGTCGCTGAAGCGGAAATCGAACCCGCGTCTTTTACTTTTCGGGCGACTGTTCTTACCAGGTAAGAACCATATATATGTATATATATATATATATATATATATATATATACACATATAAATGGAGGAGGAGAATATGATACAGAGAGTCAAACAAGTTTTAGGAAGGGAATGGAGGTGATAGACAGTATTTATGTTCTAAACTACTTGGTGAATAGAAAAGTAAATAAGAAGGGAGGTAAGGTAGTGGCGGCCTTCATAAATCTAAAGACGGCGTTTGATTCGGTGGACAGGGAGGTGTTAATGGAGAAATAGGGGGATAAAAGAGAAGGATTAAGAAGTTGGATAGAGGAGGTGTACAGAGAAACGAGGAGCAAAGTAAGAGTGGAAAAGGAGGAGGTACAAAGCTTTTGGACAGCAAGGGGAGTGAGGCAGGGTTGCCCAATGAGCCCACATTTATTTAATCTGTTGATAGCGGATGTAGAGGAGATACTTAAAAAAGGAGGTTGGGGAGGGGTGAAACTGGGAGGGGAAAAGTACACTGCTTAGCATATGCAGATGATATGGTACTATTGGCAGAAAATGAAGAAGGGATGATACATATGTTAGGGAAAATGGAAAATTATATGGATAAGAAAAGGTTAAAAGTAAATGTGGATAAGACAAACATAATGAGGTTTAAAAAGGGAGGAGAAAGAATGAAGAAAGTTGAGTGGAGGTGGAAAGGGAAAAGATTAGAGGAAGTGAAGGAATTCACTTATTTAGGATATAAGTTGCAAAGGAATGGGGTACAGGTAAAGGACAGAGTAAGGAAAGCAGGAGCAGTGATAAGACAGGTGTGGGGAATGGGGAAAAGAAGATTTGCAGGAGATTGGATGAAAAGATTATGGCTAATGGAAAGGTTGGTGGGAACGGTGTTGGAATATGGGGCGGAAATATGGAGGTGGAAGGAGAGGAGAGAAGTAGAGGCAAGCAGAAAAGATGGATTAGGTAGACGTTAGGAGTGGACTGGTGTACGCCGGGGTACATGGTAAGAGAGGAGATAGGAAAGGATAAATTTAGGATAAGGGCAAGGAGGAGAGCAGTAGGGTACGAGAAGAAATTGGAGGAAGGAATGGGAGGAAGTTTAGCGAGGAAATACTATGAGGATATGAAAAAGAGGGTAAGAGATGGAAAGGAGAGAACGGTTTGGGAGGAAGAGAGGGCAAAATTCTTTAAAGAAAGAGGAAAAGAAGGGAAAGAAATGAAGGAAAAGAGAGGAAGAGGAGAGGAAGTATACGAGGGATGGGAGCAGAAAGACAGAGAAATGCAGAAGGAGGAAAGATGGGAGAGGATAAGAGAATCGAGATATAATAGATGGTATGGAGAATGGAAGGAGGAGGGATTACCGGGATATCTGAGAAAGGGATGGGGGGATAGTAGATGGAGAAGGATAATGAGGTTTAGAATAAACAATGAAATAAGAGAGGCGAGATACTGGGAAGAAGAGGGGAAAAAATGTAGGCTATGTGGGATGGAAGAAGAAACATGGGAACATGTAATAGGAGAATGTGACGGAGAAGAGAGTAAGGGAAATTGGTGGGAAAGAATGAAAGAAATATTGCAAGAGGGAGGAGAAGGGAAAGGATAGATGAGGAATTTAGAGAAAATGAGGAATGAGGGAATAGCTGAAGGGAAAAAGAAAAAAGGGGAAAAAGAGAAAGGAGGTATGAAGAGGAGAATGAGTGGAGGTATGAATGAGGTGTTGGAGAAAGGATGGGAAACTGGAAGCCGAGACGAAGCGAGGAAATAGATAGGGACGACTCTTTCTCTCTCTTCATTAGTTAGATAGATAGGTAGATTAAGTTAGAATTAAGTTAATTGTAAATTTGATGTAAGAGTAGATTTAAGAGTAGTTATAAATTAAATTTGTAAGAAGTTTGTAAGGTTTGGGTACGCTCCTTAAAAGCGCCTTTAATCCCTAAGGGGATAAATAAACCATAAATGAAATATATATATATATATATATATAGATAAAATATAGATAAATATAATAAATATAGATAAAATAAATATATTTTGTATTACACGTGCATACAAAATGACACTTTCTATGCACAATTTTTGTGCCGAAAGTAACAAATTTCCCAACATCGACCTACAATATATTACATACATATGTTCAATGCATTCAAAACCGTATACAATAGCTTTCCAAGCCGTGGACAATTTATTGCCCACAGGTTTCAGCGCCATCTCGCAGCACACACGAAAAACAACTAGCAAACTACCGCCACTTCGCGCCTTCCCAACACGCACCTAACCCTGCTATTCATATATCAGTCTACTGCGTAAATCAGGTACAGAAATCAGGTACTCAAAGTGCCACTTTGAATGCACTTGTAATACAAAATAGTATGTGTTGCACGTACAGAAGTTGGCTATTGGTCACGAGTGCGGGTAGGCGCACGAGCCGAAGGCGAATTACATAAAATTACATAAAACTTTCCGCACTTATAACACAATATACTATTATATATCTACTATTTTATCCATATTTATATTCTATACATATAAGTGTATTATTTTTTATATATTATATATTTTATATATTCAGATTTTATGTTTGTTTTTTTGTACGTGTATATGCATATAATAATTTATAAAGGATTAATACAATTGTTTATTTAATTGTAATATACGTATAATAAAATATATGCAATATGTATATGTATGTATATATGTATATAAAGCTAATGGTTTTTCTTACTTGTAAGCGATCATGCTGTTTCGTAAATAAAAATATCTGCAATGG
Organism: Nylanderia fulva; assembly: GCF_048542155.1. Classification (NCBI taxonomy): domain Eukaryota; kingdom Metazoa; phylum Arthropoda; class Insecta; order Hymenoptera; family Formicidae; genus Nylanderia; species Nylanderia fulva. The sequence goes on along the minus strand of NW_028190710.1, from coordinate 367,316 downwards.
AATTTCATAAAAGATACTTAATGCACAAATTGATTCCATAAGCAAGAAAATATTGTCAAGATGATTATTGATTGAATATATCAGTTCGATCATTATAAATACACCGTTAAGGCCTGACAAGAATCGAAATATTCTATCACAAATTATTTCAAACTTCGTGGAATTTCGTGATAGAGGCCAACAGCAAGCAAACAATAAATTCACCTTAAGAAAAGCAATAATTTTATCCAATGTCGGTCCGGTGCTCATATTAACTATTATTGTATTTTCTTGTATTTACATCAGTGTTTGAAACGCAACTGGCCTTGTGGTTTTGTCACGACTTTACAAAAAATTGCGCAAAAAATGCAAAACGTAGCTTATAAGTGATGAAACTCTGAGATAATGTGTGTAATAGCTCATCAGTAACATTATGTATCTCGAGAGTAATATTGCGGCGTTTATTATTTCTTATTCGCATTTCCTTGCCTTTCAACACCATGTGTAAGCCTAAGGATTAATAAATTATAAGACTAGCAAGTATTTTGAGAGGGGTATAAAGAGAGGTATAATGCTACGTGCTCTATAGCAATTATATCTCTCTTGAATTATTGTGGGATGTTTTATAATGATAGAACAGAATGAAGACGCGATTAATAAATTGTTACAGAATATGAGAAATACGTACAGAATATTATGAAATACGTACAAATACAGTAAAATGAATCGAGCATGTAACAATAGAATTATTGCTTGTTTTGTTTGTTTGAACGGTTATATTTGAAGAATAATGTGAATAAATTAATAATAATAGCAATTTAACACAATTGATTTATTACAATTTGGAGAAATCGATAACAAAAAAAATATTGTTTGTAAAAATTTAAAAAAAAAACTAATTATGACTTTTAAGATTTTCTCAATCTTTTCAAAATATATTTAAATTCGTACACCTAGTTTTTATAAAAAAAACTTATCTTAAATGTTTTTGATATATGTTAAACAAAATAAGTAAGTACTTAAATAAAAAATAATAATTATTTAATATCTCGTCAACTATATGAATTTTATATTACATATGTTTTACACAACTTTTACGTAAAATTTCATATTTTATTGAATAATATATTAAATAAAAATGACTTATTTCACTTAAAGAGAATTGACTTTGAAATGACCTTAAAGAAAACCATTTAAATATTTAATGTGTTTATAAGTTTTCTCCCTTTAAACTTTGAAAATATCGTTTGACATATGTATTTTTTCTACAATATTTTGTTTTTGAGATATTTGTGGTGTGTAATTAAATTAGGACACACAATTTGCCAGATATTTTATATATATATTTATTTTTTTACATAAAGAATGTTATCATGATTGATACATATTTTTATATTTATTACATATACATTTATTTGAAAAAAGTGCACACTTATTATTTCGACTTAATCCACACCATTAGAAAGAATTGCTCGAAATGACGTCAGATAAGAAAATGCCATGGATACATACTGTAAGAATTATAGAATATTTAAAGGAATTTATAAGCTTGCTACATTTTTAAATTAAAATATTAGATTTTTTGCAAAAATAGACAAATATTAATTGCGTAATTAAAAATTGCACTTATATAATCAGAATAAAAGTTTAAAATTTGTTTCCTTTTATTTAGATATAAGATTAAAACAATATAAAAATATAAAAATTTATATAAAATTATATAAAATCAAATAAAATTTAAAATAAATGATATAATTACAATAATTTATATTTTTATATTTGTATATAATATATATACATATATATATATATATATATATATGCGTAATTTTATTTTTATAATAAAAATATAATATTTTATCTATCTTCTGATTATATTTCTTATATTTTATATAAAATATAAAATATAAATAAATCTATGTATTTATACACACACATATACACCCACACGTGCGCGCGCGCATACACATACGCACACACTTATTCATTAATATTTTATGCAAAACATATGCATATGTATTTTTGTGCATGTTGTATACTGCAATACCTTTTAATGATAATATAGATATTAGCAATACATAGCATTAGTATCAGTGATAATGATAATTTTGCAACAAAATGGTATTTGCATACTCTATCTTTTTTGGAATAATTTTGTTTAATAATTTAAGAAAATAACAATATTGATTCTTTATGTTCCTTTATTCAATACAAAAATACAATATAATAAAATATAAATAAAAATATTACCCATATTCCAATAGAAACATTTTGTAGCAATATTTTCCTACTTTATATAAAATTATTCCAAATAAAATAGGGTATAAAAATATTTCTGTTATTTTCATTGTATATTTTAAAAGATAAAATGCAATTGTTCATTATGTTAACGTGACACAATGCACTATCTTACAGATGCATAATGTTGCAAAGTTAAAGCAGCAACTAAACCAGGAACAGATACAATAACAGGCCGTTGAGTTCGAAATAAAGTATACAACATAATCTTCTGTGTAGCAATTCCGTGTTTATACCATAATGAATTATATACAGCATCCCCCACATAAGAACTCTACAATATTGAATTTGAATGTATATATAAATATGTTATAATAACATGCAGTTATTTAATTTTATTTGTTAAAACATACCCTACTCATTAAATGATCAGCTGGCCAAGTACATAAAAATACTTTTGCCAATGATGAACAACATACGATCGAATACTGCAGTTTTACAAATAACGGAAAGTCCTATTTTAAAAATTGATATTATAATAAATAATATATAAATAAGATAACGCACAGATATATACAAATATATGTAAATTTAAGTGGAAATCAAAAGAATTCTATCTTAATTTGTGCACAAATAAAACGAAATTACATATATGTATAAAAAACAATAACAATATGAATTATTTTGGTTTTTTATAAATAGATTTTATTTTTTAATAATTATTTAAAAAATGAATTAATAAATAAATTAATACACACGCCAAGAAAGGTAAGACCGCTGAATATTACCGTTATAGTGCTAACACCTAGCGATGATAACGTTAAGTGTGAAATGGAAAGGGTTACTTGTTCTGCGAATCTGTAATGATTTTTTTTGCTACATAAAAATTATATAAATATGTATATATACATATATACATATACATAGATATACTTATACATGTAAATACACAAATACCTATAAATATACAGGGTGTTACATTTTAATCGCGATCACCTTCAAAAACTTTGTTATTTTTAAATACAAATAAGAGAGGCCTAAGAGCCATACACGAATGTTCCTTGCGTACATTTCCAACAAAAATTATTTATTATTATTGATTATTTTTGATTATATGTACAACAAAAAATGTTACAAACAAAAATTGTTTGATTTGAAGGGGGACAGAAGATGGTGTTATTGACTTTTTGTCTGAAGGGCGTTTTTCAAAATCATTTAAAGGTCATTTATGTCTTTTTAATTAAAACCACCATATTTTTTATAATAAATTGAGTCCTAATTTTCGGAATAAAAATATGCTTTATAATTGTAAAAAAATAAAAAGAATAAATCTTATTAGAGAAAAAAGCGTTGTTAATTTAATACAATGTATGCTATGTTCTGTAGATTCTTTTTTTTTTGTTTTCCACGATTCTTTCCTCTTTTTCGATAAGTAAATTCGCGATTTTATATCTTTTTTAATTTGCAAAGAAATAAATTATGAGACTCAGAATAGAGAGCATAGGACAGCAATTATTAAAAAACTTAATGCCAGGCTGACAGAAAAATACATTTAATGTATTGAAAAATCTAATATAAGTTGATGTTATAGAAATGTTTGTGCTGGTTTCAAAATCATTTGAAGAACAACTTGATTACTTTAAATAGGATTATCCTAAGTATTTTATGTAAATATATTCCTTGTAACATTCTACATAAAAAATATAAGGGTAAAATAGCCACAAATTGAACGGTTTATGAAATATTTTATTTCTTAATTTTGATATAAATTAATTTTGATATAAAAATATCTTATATAATATTTAGTTTTCGATAATCTTATCTTAAAATTTGTATCTATAGAATAATTAGATGAATCAATTAATATAAAGAAGACGCATAGTTGCTTTTAAGAAAAAATATGTGTAGGTTTATATTGCAAATTGTATACTTTTTTCAATGATGTTAGACATACAATATATAATATATATATATATATATATATATATATATATATATAAAACAAATTTATTAAAATTAATTTAATAAGGAAACAATTTTAACTTTGTTTTTTACATAATTAGTTAATTGCTTAATTATATATGTGTATTAATTTTACATTTATATAATAAATATTTATATTTATTATGTATATTATTAGATAATGATTTAAGATTTACCTTAAAACCTCTTGATGCTCTCGTATACATGCTTTCCAGTCAGAATGTTCCGTAATCATTTGAAATTTGTTGGCCAAAATTTCAAATCTAGCTGTTGAGAACCAAAGCAAAAGAGCAAGAAAAACGGTGGCACAGACCTGAGCATAGACTTGATACAAAGCAAATGACTGATGTAAATAAATAATTCCTTTCATCGGCTGATAATCAATAGAAAATGGATACTCTAACTCCAATACGGGATGGGCCAGTACCAATGGTATTAAAATCAAAGCAACTAAAGTTGCGGTCATCAATATTAGCATTACGCTATAAATCATTATATATTTATTTATATATTCCTGTATTATATCCTTTTCTGTTGAATTCGCATGTTTGTTGTAATTTTCTATTTTCGTAATTATATTCTGCAATGTTATTAACACATATTATTTTAGACAATTATATTATCGTTTAACTTTGTGTTAATAAAATAACATTAATTTATAGCCAAAAATTATTTTAAACCAGGCAAAAAGTTTTTTATAGATTTTTTAATGCTGTCAACAATGCCATAAACCAAATTTTACTAACATGTCAGATTTCCAAAATAATTAAGATTTGACATATAAAAAATAGTTTTTTACGATATTTGAGATTTTCTCTGATCAAACATTATGAATGTATACAGGGTTTGTCCGGAAAGTAATGCGTCGCATTTTTTTAAAAAAGAATTTATTGATCGCATAGGTAAAACAACTTAAAATTGTTCGAAGTATGACCCTTCTGCGTCAATACATTTTTGCCAACGCGATTTCCATGCGTCATAAGATTTCTGGAACTCCTTGACTGGGATGCTGTTCAGGGAGGCCGTCGAAGTAGCTTGTACGTTGTCAACCGACTCGAGCTGTTGTCCTTTGAGCTCCCTTTTCAGCCGAGGAAATAAAAAAAAGTCCGCCGGGGCCAAACTTTCTTGAGCATTTCAAAAGTTTCCAGCGGCGTCTTGTCCAGCTTCACGCAAAACTTTATCGCATAGCGTTGCTCTATCGTTCTCTCCATCACAAGTTCGACGCGACCACTAAGCAGAGGTTCACAGAATAAGCCGTCCTAACCCTCCAAGCGCATGGAAACAATTGAGCGACCTACCGTTGGAAAGCTAAGGGTACCCCCCTTCCTCCCCAACCGGTCCCATCGCTCTGCGATGTATAGTCGCGTCACAAAAAAATGCGACGCATTACTTTCCGGACAAACTCTGTAGTTTATCCCTTTATGCTGAAATGTATTTTTTTAATTTCAGTATTATGCTTCTTAGCCATATAATAAAAGATTAAAGCTGAAAACTACTTCTCATGTTCTTGAGGAAATAGGTTTTGGAAAAAAATTATTTTTACCGAAATTGATTTTATTATTTGTCTCCCTTTAGATCATACAACTTTTGCTAGGAATATTTTTTCAAAAATGCAATTGTTTTGAAAAATTCAAGGTGGGCAATTAAAATGTGTGAGACACTCTATATATAAATTATATATTTAGTGAAATCACGAAAAGTTACACTGTGTGTATTGCGATAGCCTTAAATTATAAATTATGAGTATAATTATATAACTTTATCATCATAGACGGAATATTTCAGGCTATCTCAGCAAAATGATATTTTAATTTTTTCTAACGTAACAAAAAGTAAAATATTAAAATAAAAAAGTGCATTTTATAGGGGATGAACATACATGACTTCTCATTAAAATTTTTAGATAACGTTAATCTGTTTCATAAAAAAATTTAAATATTGTAAAAAAAAACATTTTTTCCATATATAGAGGTATTAAACCTCAATTATTTCGAAAATCTGACGTGCTAATGTTATGAAAATTGATTTGCGACATTATTTTCAGCATCCAAAAATCTATAAGAAATCCCTTATTTGATTTATAATAATAAAAAGATATTGCAATTTTATTTAACTTAAATGAAAGTTATAAATATATACAAAACAATTATAGATATAATATAAACAATTTTTAATAAAATGATAGAAAATAAAAAAAACAAAAATATATAAAATATATAAAAAATATTTCTTATATATATGTATAAATTCGAGTATAATTTATGTCTAATACCTCAAATGTGTTTTTTTAGATTTACTTTTCCAAAAAGCATAGTGCTTATAGATTACATATAGAACATTTTAAAAGTTTTTAAAGTTTTATTTTATAGCGATTCTATTATTAGATTAACGATTTACATCTACTCATAACAATTATATCATGTATAAGTGGACGAAATAAAGCATTACGAATTTTTATCTCCAAAAATATCGTTTCTAGAAAAATGTTTCAAATAAAAGTTGTATGATTTTAAGAAGGAAAAAAATTGGTGCTACTGATTTTTTCCTAAAGGGCGATTTTCACGATCATTTGAAGATCACTTATGTTTTTTTTAAATGCAACCACCTTATATTTTTACATAAATCGATTCCTCGTAAAATTCTGCATAAAAATATTATAAGAGGGTAGAATGGTGGAAATATGTAGTTGCTAGTTGTAAATTACATACTTCTTATAAACAACTATATGATTTCATTGTTCCAATTGATTCTTCTCATTATTTGTGCTATAAAAGTACAATATTAAGGTAAGATAGTCGAAAATTAATATTTTATGAGATATTTCCATAGTTATGTAAGATTATGTTAAACTTAAATATAAAATATCTTGTAAACTATTCACTTTTTGACTATTTTACTCTCATTATTTTTTATGCAGAATTATACAAGAAATCGATTTATGTAAAAAATATAATGGTTCCGTTTAAAATAATACGAATGACTTTCAAATGACCTTGAGAATCGCCCTTTAGGAAGCAGTCAATAGCATCAATTTCTTTCTCTCTCGAAATCCTACAATTTTTATTTAAAAAATTTTTCTCTATAAACAATATTTTTGAAGATAAAAAATCGTAACACTATTTTGTCCACTCTGTATATAAAGATATGCAGTGATAATAAACATATAATGCAATTCGTTTCTCTCTTACTTGCAAACGATCGTACTGGCGCACAAACAGATATATTTGCATTGGAACTTCGCATAAGGTGCCTAAGACGCAGCCTAGTTGTATTACGATCAAAATATTGTCATACTGAGTAATAATTCTATACGTCACCGCACAGATCATCAGCACCGAATGCAAACCGTTGAGCAAACGAAAAAATTTGTCGTAAGCGATTTGTGTTTTTGTCGCAGTGGGTGGTAACGGCCAACAGCACGCGAAGAACAAATGCATTCTCAAGAAGGCGATGAGTTTTTCGAGTGTTACAGAGCACGCCATGATATAGTTAATTCGGTGAGTTTTCGCAAAAAATTCATAAAAATTCACTACACGTTCTTGTGCTACTTTAAACCCAGCTGCCTCATGATACTTTTTAATCGCACGAGAAACTTGAGCGCGATAAATAGAAAGAAAAGCAACTGGTATCACATTTTAGACTATAGATAATGGATGTAAAAACGACGCACGCAACCCTGCAAATAAATGTACGGCGAACGATAAATGTTCTTTTCCTGCTGTAAAACACTGAAATACTTGAATGAATAATTAGGTGGAAACAAGCGAGAAAAAGAGAGACGCGTCTCTCTTTCTCTTGTTATTACATTTTCCTTCTTATAATGGGTTTTTATAATCTCACAATCAATATACAATAATTGCGCAATATTGTGAGATGCCTAAATGCATAAAGCATATAACACTTGGTACATTTGTTATTATTATTGACATCACTTCCGCTTAAGGGTGGCGGTTTTAAAATGGTGTAAGCCACTTACAGATGTATATTTAATTTATCTCTTCTCTCGATATAAGTACTACCGACACGTTTGTATGTAATTGTATGTAATTATTGGAAAGAAAACGCGATATATATAATTTCTTATTCCCTCTGTGTCTATATTTCTTATTGATTATTACATTAGAGAAGAAAGTGTAACAATTTCTTAAAATTTCTTTATCAAGAAATATGGTTTTGCGAAATTTCAAATCACGTGCAGTAACAACGGGATTAATGAAAATACCTTAGACTTATCAAATTTCAGTAATGCTCCTGTCGCTCAATTTTTTAATAGACATAATTGATGCTGCTTGGGTTTAAATTAAATAATAAAACATATACATATTTTTTAAAAAGAAGTAAGTAAATCACAAAAGAATTTTTTCTTACATCAATTAATTTATCTTGTTAATGTGCGCAGAAAATTATTAAGGTAAGATATATAATGGAAAATGAATATATTAGAAGCATGTTCATATATTTTGTTAAAGTGTGCCAGAATATGTCAGAATAAAATATTTCGTCAAACATTCATTTTTCAACTATACTAATGTTTCACGTCAATATTATGAGAAATCGATTCAAGTAAAATAATTATGATGATTCCGTCTAACAATGATATAATATGATAATCTTGAAATTTCAAAAATGCCTGAACTTGCAATACGATAATACTTATGACAAGACATTCTCTTCAAAATTATACAACTTTTTGACTTTGTATGAAATATTTTTTGCGATAGAAACTTTGGTTTATAAATACAATAATGCGTTATTTAATATATATAAAATTAGTATTTTTTAAATTTATATTTTTTTAAATTTATTTTTTTGGCGTAATTTTATTACTATTATTGTTTCATTAACTTTTGATACTATTTATTATAAGTTTTAACTTTTTTAACCGTTAAAAAAAATTAAGTTTATAAAAATTTAATTTTTGTTAGCACTTTAACAAGTATTGTTACAAATATGTTAAGATAATTACAAACTGTCAATGACTTACGTATATAAAATGTTACTAATCTATTTTACGTCCAAGTATCATTCACAATGCCATGAAATATGAAACCGTAGCACAGAGAACCTAAAAAAATAAAAAAAGCAATAATTTTACGAATATATTTTAATAAAAAAATATAACACTTGATAATAATATCTACCGATCCACAAAATCTTATTGAAACAATAGGTATACAAGGAGTGCCGCTAAGTATAACTGGTTTCTGACACCGTTGAATGACCATAAAAATTGTTTGACGTTTATTTCGGGATGCATTTATCCATGGAGAATTATAAATATGCCAGGAAATATCGTAACTCTATAAGAAAATTGATAAAAATTTATCAGTACCTTTGCTATTTTTAAATTAAATAGAATGATACATATATTTGTTATACTAATTTAATTGTAATAAATTAAATACGTATATTCTATACAGAGCATGTAAATTGTGAATAGATAGCGCCTTTTGAAATATTAATTATTTAATGTATCATATTCAATTAATACATTATCAAAAATATGGATATATTATTTATGTCATTAATACGATATATTGCTTTTATGCGCAACAGAAGACTCAGATGTCGTTTAATAAAAGCTTATTTTATTATATTACTTTTAGGGAAAGAAATGCGTACAGTACAATAGAATAACAAAAAGACAGCACTGAAAAAAATACATGTAGCTAACCTGGAAATATAAAACACAATTAGGACATTTTGCATATTGCCAACGTAACAAAAATAAATAAAAATTTCAAAGACTTGAGATCGCACTTTAATATATATAAATAATTAATATATGTATATATTATATTCAAAATTTGAAATTGTAATAAAGAAATGGACGCGTTTCGCAATAAGTTATAATATATGTTTTTAGTTATAAATCGCAATTGTACAAGAAATTGGAAATAATGATAAAAATAACATATGTTTTTTGAATTCTAGCTAATTTAATTATCAAAATTATAATTGACTGTTTACATTATAAAATGAGATTTTATTTTATATTATAATTAGAAATAGAAGTAATTGACATTATGTGCAACACAAATAAATTTTAATTATATAAATAAGTGTTAATTATAAGAGGATTATAAAATATTATTGTTTTTATTTTTTTATTGTTATTTATACAATATGATAATTTATACTAATTTGAAACTATATTAAATTATACTCACATTTAAAATCAGCAGACCGCAAATGATTCCGTATATAAAAGTAACAACCGTTAATTTGAGGATTACATATCTAGTAAAATAATTAATTTCCTGTGCGTAGCTAAATTAGAAAAATATAAAACGATGTTAATTTATATATAATCAAAACATTTTAATTGAACTAATTATTAAAATAAATTGATTATAATTAATTATTCTAAATAACTATTATACCTGATTATACACTGGAAAAAAAATTTTGTTGGATTAACAAAAATTCTGTTCGAAAATGGACGAAACGGAATTATTAGTTGAATCTACCAGAATTCCTTTTAATGCAACAAGAATCTACCAGAATTCCTTTTAATGTAACAAGCATCTTGTTTGTACAACAAATCAGTTTGTTGGTGCAAACAAGATATTTGTTGTATTAAAAGGAATTCTGGTAGATTCAACCAGAATTCCGTTTCGTCCATTATCGAACAGAATTTTTGTTAATCCAACAAAATTTTTTTTTCAGTGTATAATTAATTAAACTACAATTGAATAAATTATATATAAAAATGATATACACTATATTATAATATTATAACTAATTTGACTATCTAAAATATCACCTTTGCTTTTAAAATTGATAAGAAGAAATTATCAACTTAAAATAAAAAAATAAAATAAAATGCTTTAACAAAGGTTGCCATTTTTATAATTTGCTTCAAGATTATTAAATATATAATAAAATATATAATAAATATAATAAAATATATTTTTATGTAAATTAAATTATTTATAATTTTTTAAATAAATTGTTTTTAATTGTACACACAAGTATGTTTTCTTAATTACTTTTTTACATAAAAAATCTAAAAAATTTTCTTATTTTTATATTAATTTTAATATTTTTGTAAACAGAATGGCCAGAAATAGTATTATATTTGGCAAGTGCAGAAAACAACGAATTACGTCACGCGTGAAGTTGTTGCACGAACCGAAAACGAATGCTGTAACCACACGAGTACAAGTGTGAATGCATCAAAAGTTGAGACAAATGCGACAACTTTACGCGCGATGTATTTGTTGTCCTCCGCACATATCATATACAATATTTTTGTAATGCCTATCGCGGAAGTTTGATTTAAAATTAAAGAATTAATTGAAATTGAATTCAAATAAGAATTAGTATTATATATTGTTATATTTATTTATCATCAAAATAAAATGTGACATTTGAACAATTATTGATATGAAACGGAATGTTTTACTCATGTATTTATCTCTCGATTTTTTTGATGGCCGGTATTTACAGTTAGTTCTTATAGTTAAGATCGTTTTAAGATCTCGTTCAACCAATCAAATGGCCGTATACCATCTCTTTATTGGTTGAACGAGGTCTGTTATGTGCATTATCTCATCGCTACTACAAGGTCTTAAGAAGATCTTAAATATAAGAACGAACTATGAATACCGCCCTTTGTGGTAGATTCAGCTGCTTCTATAAGTTCTAGCGGCATGGACGGTCTTGAACACTTGTTTTTTTTATCTATTTAATCTTTCTTGAATAATAAAGGTTATAATAAATTGACATTTTGTCTCACGTGAATTTCGTTACGTTCAAGTTTGTTATGTCAGTCGAGAAATGGTAAAACAACAACTATCAACCAATTAACCATTAAAAAGAAGATTGGTAGTAATTTAATCAACCAACTCTGGCTATTAAATAAAGATCATTAAATAGCCAGAGTTGGTTAATTAAATTACTACCATTTTTTAATTATCTGGTGACTTCAGAGATTTTTACATCTTTTATTAAAAAGAAGGTTTTTTTATGCACTAGTGCAGTAAAGTAACCCATATTACCGCACTAGTGCGGTAAAGTAAATCATAACGGTGCTTTTCACGCACTAGTGTGGTAAAGTAAGGCATACATTGAATAGTTCAGAAATAAGCCATTTTCCACACCCTAAACAGCAATCGAAAATCGAACTTATGCGACAGGCATTGCAAAAAATTAAATATTATAAAGAAAACATTAAATTTTAAAAAAGTAATTAAGTACACATTTTACCTGTTTTACACTTGCGCAAAAATAATTTCAAATCGATTTTATTCATTATTCTTTAAATAAATATATAAAAGAGCATCTCAAATTTTATATTTACATATAAAAATATGTCAGATTTTATATACAGGGTAGTCAAAAAGTATCGGACCCCCCCAATATTTCCGTTCCCTTGCATTTTACAAGAAAATGTTTCAGACAAAAGTTGTAGGGTTTAAAAAGATCTATTTACTGATCTTATCAGTTTGACCTTGGATGGCGTCGCCAAGGTCAGATCGAAATTACATTAACTTTTTTAAATGGAACACCTAACTTTTTATTGCATATTCTTGTAGCTTATCTCGAGACCTTTCCAAAACACTACAAGAAAGTTTATTTTCGTTGAGTACTTTCCGAGTTGTGAGGCTTGAAAGCTACAGTGTACTGTAGTGTGGGTCCAGCCAGTTAAGGCAAGAGTGGCGTGTGGGTCCGGCCAGTTAAGGCAAGTGTGGCGTGTGTCCAGCCAGTTAAGGCAAGAGTGGCGTGTAGGTCCAGCTGGTCGGACCCACACGCCACTCTTGCCTTAACTGGCTGGACCCACACTACAGTACACTGTAGCTTTCAAGCCTCACAACTCGGAAAGTACTCAACGAAAATAAACTTTCTTGTAGTGTTTTGGAAAGGTCTCGAGATAAGCTATAAGAACATGCAATAAAAAGTTAGGTATTCTATTTAAAAAAGTTAATGTAATTTCGATCTGACCTTGGCGACGCCATCCAAGGTCAAACTGATAAGATCAGTAAATAGATCTTTTTAAACCCTACAACTTTTGTCTGAAACATTTTCTTGTAAAATGCAAGGAAACGGAAATATTGGGGGGGTCCGATACTTTTTGACTACCCTGTATATATATTTATACATATATATTTATACATATATATACACAAGCTATTTGAAAAGAATTCATCTGTATGTCACCAATTTTGAGTCCCTTTTCAAATGCATATAGAATTTATTTTATAAAATAGAATTTATTTTATAAAAAATTTATTTTATAAAAATAAATTCTATTTTATAAAATAAATTCTATATGCATTTGAAAAGAGACTCAAAATTGGTGACATACAGATGAATTCTTTTCAAATAGCTTGTGCTATCTGGGTTAACTTACTTGAGCGTATTTTGATACATCATGATGGAGGCTCGTAGTTTATTAATAGTAAGTCCAGATCCTATATTTTTCATTTGCCTTGTTAGTAGATGTTAGCCAATTTAAAAAACATCATATTTATATTCTTTATATTGAGAGCCGATAAAAATATTTATTTCTGAGTTTATTCACGCCTTGGCCTAATCACGGCGTTATTTACTAACATCTACTAAAAAGACAAATGAAAAATATAGGATTGAAAGGGTCTGAATAGCTTAGTTGGTAAGAGCAGTCGCCCGGAAAGTGAAAGACGCGAATTCGATTCCCGCATCAGCGACTTTTCGGGCCTATATTTTTCGCGCCTATTTCTCCATATGTAAGTTTCGAGATTAATTTATATATGGAACTTTGTGATCTCAAACCAAGAGATACAGTTCCGAATAATTAATTTTTCGTGCTTTGGCTCTGTTGGCCGATTTAGAAAACATCATATTTATAATTTGTAAATATTTATCAATTCTTATTAGCCAAATATTGATAAAACATGTAGCATAGATGTACATTATCGTTAAATAAGAATATTTTGTACTTATATGATACATAAATTTCAACCATTCATTTTTTTCATGTGGCATCCATATTTTATTTAGTTGATATATCTCGAATAACAATTTCTGCAAACCCACAAATTACTGCATACATTATGTTGTACATTAATATAGATGCAACAAAGAATGCATGCAAAATTATACATACACATAAAGTGAAACATATAAATTTATGATTAGATTAGTTGTTCATAAATTTGAATGTAACATATAGAATGGCAAAAAAGAAACCCAACGATTTATACTCCAATATTTTGAAAACTTCAGATTAATAAATGTTTTAAATAAAACTTAAAATAAAATATTAAAATATATATGTATATATATTTTATAAATATAAAATTATACATAAAATAAAAGTTATAGGATAATGTGTTATAGTGCTAATATGTCTTATTCAGTTGTTATGTCATTTCGATATTAAACAATTTTGTGAAAATTTTATATTATCTTTAATGTTTTAAAGAAAAACTCCAATTTTTACTGCATAAGAACTTTTTTAGTTATAAACAATTGAACTTGTGGTACTGTCAGAATAAAAAATTATACAGTAAAGTACTTATGATAACGATCTCAGCAAACACAAAGTAACAATTGCATAACATCAATGTTATTTTTCACTCAATAATTTAACCACAATATAAGATGGCTTGTACGAAACAGTTATAGTAGTGAGTGAGAAATTATAACATTGATGTTATGTAATTGTTACTTTGTGTTTGCTGGGGATAAAATAAAAAAATGAAGATTCTAAATTAAGAAGTTTAACATAATTGTTACATAATTTTTACAAAGTAATTTAATATAAAAAAACAGAATTGTTAAATAGAACACATTATGTTCAATGACTTTAAAACATTTTACTCTAAAATCCATGATTTTTGAAATATCAGTGTATTTTTTACTTCTTTTCATTTTATATACATATTTTTGTGAATAAAATAAGATAAAGTTAGTTGTCTAGAAAAATATTTTTTTATTTAACAAATAAAAAAAGTATATATCTAAAAAAAGTGAAAAATTTTCTTTAATTTCCTTTTTTCTAATTTCTTAAAAACGTTTACATTTTATCTCAAATTGAGGTTTACTATAAATGTAAAATAAAATAATAAAGTTAAGTTGCACAAAATATTAACCTGCAATCGTTTTCTTTGCATTCTAGAATAAAGGAGATTAAACATTCCATGGCAAATATCATTTCCACAAAAATATTCATTGTTTTGATGTAATCTTCTTGATTTGTAAGACATATACAATATATTTAATAAGTAAATAATTTAGAATTATCATATTTAATATATAAATAGATCATAGAATATTGTAAGAAAAAGTTTTAAATTTTCCAGCTTTAGAGTTTATCGACCAAATAGTATAATAATAAACAACCCGCACGTGTGTAACGCATATAATATTCTATCGTATTTCATGTCAATATTTGCACAATGTTTATATTTTTAAAATTTGAAAAATTTTTGAACAAAACGCTATAAATTATGCACTATACTAGATGTAATAATAAGAATAATAAATAATAAGACGATTTTAATTGTGCAAAATGTACACAATTTTTTAGTTACACACACTATTAATTCAATACTATTTTTTAATTCACACAATTACACAAATATGAATTGTCGTTAAATAGAAAATTTCACAAAAAAACACAATAGGTATATGATTCACAAAGCATATTGACAACAAATAAGTATTCGTGTGTCGTGTGTTATATATATAGATGACATACGCAGCAAATAGATTAGTGATTGCTTAATGGAACGATTATTTTAACGAGCGTGAAAAGAAAAGGAATATAATGACAGTTGTTAAGTAAAACAATTAACAGTCAAAGTCGTTTATTTTATGATTCACTTTAAGTTTGTTTTATCTTGATAGTTGTTAATTGCACATATAAAAGTTTCTTCAATTTAACTCATTATTTGAAGCGTTTTCCATATTCTTTGTCGTTTATGTCGAAAAAATAAGCAATTCATATTATATTGTTAGACATTTATGTGTGTTTATCAAATTAATACTTACATTTATATACTTTATGAATAAAATCCTCATATAATATAATACATAAAAAATTAGTAACATACACTACACATACATACTCCACTTAAATACATATGTGTATACATACAGATTGTTTTACAATCTTCATATAATACTTTACTCCACTTAAATACATATGTGTATACATACAGATTGTTTTACAATCTTCATATAATACTTTACGAACATGTTCTAGACGTGAAATAGAGTAAAAAAGTGCAATACAAAAATGTTGAATCAGTAATTTTTTTGAGCAGTAAGCGATCATAGATTTCGCGCGTTTCAGTGGACACTAACTACACACACATACACGCGTATTGATCTGTCATTTGCTACTGATTTTTTCAAGTCAGTGATATTGATTTTTTTGCACAGCTGACTTTTTGCAGCTGACTTTTTTTATCTTTGTATGTAATTATTAGAAAGAGAACGCGATATTTGTTCTTCCCGCTGTGTCTTTTTTCTTCTTGAAATGTGTCAGAATATGTCAGAATAAAATATTTTGTAAAACATTCATTTTTCGACTACTTTACTATACCAATGTTTTACGCAAAATATTATGAGAAATCGATTCAAGTAAGATAATTATAATGGCGTTTAAATATGTAAAATGATAATATTGAAATCTCAAAAAATGCTTCTATCTGGAATACAATAGTACTTACGACAAAACATTCTTTTCAAAATTCTACAACTTTTGTGTAAAACAATTATCAATTATGGAAGTGGTTTACAAAAAATAGCAATGCGTTATTTCATATACATATAATTTAAATAAGTGTTTTTTAAATTTATATTTTTTAAAATGTATTTTTTTGGCGTAACTTTATTAGTATTATTGTTTTATTAACTTTTGATACGTATTCATATTTAATTATAAGTTTTAATCTTTTTAATCATTAAAAAAAAAAATCAGTTTTATATAAATTTTATTTTTGTTAGCATTTTTGCAAGTATTGTTACAAATGTGTTAAGATAATTACAAACTTTTAATGACTTACGTATATAAAATGTTACCAATCTATTTTACGTCCAAATATCGTTCGCAATGCCATGAAATATGAGAACGTAGCACAGAGGATCTAACAAAATAAAAAAAGCAATAATCTTACAAATATATTTTAATAAAAGAATAGCACACTTGATAATAATATCTACCATTCCACAAAATCTTATTGAAACAATAAGTATAAAAGAAATGCCGCGAAGTGTAACTGGTTTCTGACACCGTTGAATGACCATAAAAATTGTTTGACGTATATTTCGGGCTGCATTTACCCATGGAGAATTATAAAGTTGCCGAGAAATATTGTAACTCTATAAGAAAAGTGATCAATGCTCTTGCTATTTTTAAATTAAAAAGAATGATACATATATATATTTGTTATAGTAATTTAATTGTAAAGTTAAATATATACATATATTCTAGACTCTAGACAGAGCATTTAAATTGTGCGAGTAGATTGCGCTTTTTGAAAAACTAATTATTTAATAAATTTCCAATTATTAATGACAGTCACTAGTATTTAAATATAAACTTTGGAAATAATCGACTAAATTAACAAGTAATAATCGTTTATTGAATATCACGACGTTTCGACCATATGGTTGTAGTCCTTTTCAAGTGAGACTACAAAGTAATTTATTACATATATTATTATTATCATCAACGAAAACACTAATATAAAATTTGCAATTGGAAAAGCACGTAATACTTACAAGTAAATTTAGTAAAAATTAAATCATCATACAGCAATAATCAATATCAGTTTTTAGTGAAAAATACAAGTCAAAATTAAAATAAAATTTAAATTGTGAGACAGCCACAACATATCCCAACAAAGGATTGTCAGATTCTAATGTATTTTAAGTGGGATAATTTACACGACCATAATTATTTTATTATATATATTGTTAAGATTCTCTGTATCCCTCTGTGAGTTTATGTTGTTGTTTAGTTTTTTAATATAAAACATGTCGGCTATCTCTCTCTTCCTTACATGTTTTTCCGTGTGTAAAATGTTAAATCTATTCCAATCAAAATCATGTTCAAATTCATCAGTCAAATCAAACACATCAGTCAAGGTAGCATGTTTTGCAAAGCAGGATTCGATATAGAAAACAAGATTAAAAATGTGCAAATTCGAATGAATGAGTCATCTTCGAGACTTGAGATTAATTAAAGCTGACAACGAAGATGCAGCATTACCGTTCACACTTGAGAAAAAATGTTTGCAAGTTTCACATGCATTGTAGCGACGTAAGAGCTGCTTGCACAAATATCCTGAAAAAAATTACATATTTTTACTGAATTAGAAAATTTTTAAACAAAGAAAAAGAGTGAGAATATAATAATAATAATATTAATATTAATATTAATATTAATAAGTTAATATTATATTAATAAAATAATTAAAGCTATAATTAAAATTAAAAAAAATTAAATAACCTGTGACGTAGTAAATAATACAATTAATGCTGGGGGACAGAAGAAAGTCATGCTCAATAATATCGTCAGGATTCTACTCCTCGTATGTTATAATTTTGTCTAATTGTCGTTGACTTTTAGCTGTTTTTGTCTCCGTCGTTCCAAAAATTTCTTTAATTTCCCTTGACAGTGACTAAAGTAAGTGGAGCTTTATCTGAGTCAAATTATATTTTTTCCAACTAATAATTAATACGGCTTAACTAGCGGTTTCTAAAACAATTTCAAAATTTTTCAAGCCGTTTATTTCGTCTTTGGACAGCACAATCAAATCGTCCATGTAAATTAAAATATTGTAATTTTGCGCTTCATTAAATCTCTAAACACGTCGTTTACAAATCGCTGAAACACAAATGGAGAGTTGCATAAACCGAACGGAATTCGTATTGTCCATCAGGCACGACAAAAGACGTATATTTTATACTCGCGTCGTCAACACGCACGTGGAAAAAACCATTTTTTAAGTCAAGCGTACTAAAAACTCGCGCATCCTAAAGTCGGTCAAGCAGATCCTCGATTAAAGGGAACGGATATCTATCTTTGATAATTTTTTTTATTGCATCGGAGAGTCAACGCAAAGTCGTTCCATCTTTCTTTTTCACGAGGACCACCTCGCGTAATCGGAGACAGAAGGCCGAATTATGCCCTGCCTCTCCCACTCGCCGATTTGAGCGTTGACTACATCTCTCTCGCTCTGACAATGAGATAAACGCCTCGTTTTCTGATATATGGGTTCGTCATCTTTTAATATAAGCGTCATTCTTACACTAGTCTTTCGTGACAAATCCGGCTTATAATTCTCGATTAAATTCGTTATAACGCGCTTATGTTCAACGTCCTGCACGCATGACATATCTATTGCATCCGCATGTGCTACGTCGATCGCGAATATTTCCGGGCGCGTCTCGCTGTCAATTATTTCCTCGTGTCCCGGACTAATGGTAATTAAACCTTGTTTGAAGTTAACGTCACCCGTACTTAAAAAATCTGCTCCGAGAAGTAATCCGTACTACAAGACCTTATCGGGAACAACACAAATTAATATCTCGTACTCGTGATTATCAATCGTAATCCGCGCCTGAAACTCTCCGACGGCCGATGCACGGTAGCCTCCCACTCTGCAAAACTCTGTCTTAGACGCTCGCAGTTTCGGAGTCCCCACCGCCGCGTAGTCGCTAGCCCGCATGATCGAAATATTACTACCCGTATTAATTAACGCCGAAACAATTTTATCGCCCATCGTCGACTCAAACCCCTGTATGCGCGCTTGATCACGCAATGCTGCATCTGGAATACCATCGATAACATGCTCAATTAGCTCATCTTCATCGATCGGTACACGATTTCCCATGATTATTTTTTCATGCAAGTATTCGTGAAACGTCTCTTCTCTTTTCCAGATACGGCTCTCGAATTTTCTACGCGTTGTCAGCTTGCTCTTGCGACGCTGGAACATCGCTCTTAATTTTTCCAGAATGGCCTCGAAAGACAGGCTCACATATTCTGGCTTTGAATGAAACCATTCAAATGCTTTCTTTTTCAATTTAGTGCCAATCAGGATTTTAGCGTGATCGTCCTCTAATCGATAGGTCTGCTTCCTAAATCGCACTTGCTTCTCTCAAGTGTTAAAGTCGCCGGACACGTCATCGAAATCGCTCAGCAGATCCCCGATTGTTGTGAGGCTCATCCGCGGCTGCATACACGAAGTCCTCCTTCCTTCGCTGCTAGCCTCCTCCTCGTCGTTGACAGGATCTCGTTGTCGTTGCTCACGTAACATCTCGCGTCTGGCTAACTCAAGTTCGCATTCTACAAGCTCTCTCTCTCTCTCTCTCTCTCTCTCTCGTGTAAGGAGCTCGAGCTCTCGCCGATGCGGTACATCCGGGGGAGCCGCGGCTCCGGCGATCGCATCACTGCGGTCTCCGCTTCGCTCGTCCTCCGTCATCCACGACTGCGTCGGATCAGCCTCGTTTAGTCGCATGATCAACTCCGCTTTTGTCCCCGACATCGCTAATCAGCGGTCTTTATACTTTGCTTTCAGAACGACCAACGTAAGCTCATTAAGGTCGAACATCTCGCACACTTTAAAATTGTCGTCAACCTCTCGAAATTCCGCCACTAATTTTCTCCTTGCAACTGTCTCTGTCCTTCTCGCACACACAGTCTCGAATTTCACCCGATCGGATCTCGGACTGAGCCCCCAAAAAGATGTAGAATTTTATTCTTATTTGGTGTTAAAAGAATTTATTATTTATTCAAGAAATAATTTTTTTGACACTTTATTAATAGAATTTTACAAAAAAGAAGAAAAGGTCTCGGATTGAAGTCGAAATTCGTTTTCTAATTATTTCCGCGCGACGTTTTGCTGGTCCGTCTTACTCGCTCGACAACTTTCCAACAACTCTGACTTTCGTTCGCCGATATCTATTTCGCCTCGCGAAAACAGAAAACGAAAAAACATACACGGACAAAGACAACGAGTATTGTTCGACAAATAAATATGTATACATAAAAACAGCGCGCGTGATCAACCTTGTTTATAATAATAAAGTCGTCAAATCGAGAAGTTAAATATAATACATACACTATAACAAAGATTCGAATAATATAATATATAAAATATAATCGCAAAAATAAAAATATCTTACATATAAAAGTATACATAAAATAAAAATTATAGGATAATGTGCTACAGTGCTAATACGTCCTATTCATTTGTTACTTTGATATTAAATTTTGTGAAGATTATATATTATTTTCAATGTTTTAAATAAAAATTCGAATTTTTATTGCGTAAGAATTTCTTTAGTTATAAACAGTTAAATTTGTGGTACTGTCAGAATAAAAAATTATACAGTACAGTACTTATGATAACTATATAATAAAAAAATGGAGATTCTAAATTAAGAAGTTCAACATAACTGTGTAACGGTACGGATTTCGGTTAGCCTCGGACGGCTCGCCGGAACCAGGATTCGGGAACGGAAGGCCAAACTTGCGTACACGGTTTCAAAGTTACAAATGGTTTATTCAATTATTATTTACCCTATGTACACACTTAGCCTAGCGGACGGTCACACCTCTTTATACATAAACTCATATCTAACGCGCGGACGGACGAACGATCTCGCGGTCGCGGAACCGCGGGCGGCGGCGCGGCGCACTGCGGGAGAGTTGGATGCCGGGTATACCCTGGCGTCAGAGGGGGCACGCCCACCTCTGCCGACCGGAGAAAGGAGCCGAATGCCGGGTACCCCCAGGCAGCGGAGGGGTCAAACCCACCTCCGTCGGCCGGACACAGGAGACAGAATGCCGGGCACTCCCAGGCAGCGAAGGGGTTAAACCCACCTCCGTCGGTCGCAGAAAAGAAAACCGAACGCCGGGTACTCCCAGGCAGCGAAGGGGTTACAACTACCTTCGTCGGTCGCAGAAAGGAAAGTCGAACGCCGGGAACTCCCAGGCTCTGAAGAGGGTACTCCCGTCTTCATCGACTGTCGGGAATCAGGTTTAGGAAGCCTCGGGGACACCCAGAGGCCTGGTGCTAGGATCGGATTGCAGGACAGGACTGGTGCCGGCTCTTCGGATGAGCCGGCTTATATACCAGTGCGGTTCCCCCCACGCGCTTCTTCTCGCGTAGCGGGCATCCCCTCGGAGGGGATGAATCACGCGACCGGCGGATGGTCGGCTCGGCGCGTCGGGCAGATGTCCGGCCCGGCGTAATCAGTGACGACCATTAAGGGGTCGTCACAACTGTTACATAATTTTTACAAAATAATTTAATATAAAAAATTGAATTGTTAAATGGAGCTCATTATGTTCAACGACTTTAAACCGTTTTCTAAAATCTATGATTTTTGAAATATCAGTGCATTTTGTTACTTTTTTTCATTTTATATACATATTTTTGTGAATAAAATAAGATAAAATCAGTTGTTTAGAAAAATATTTTTTTTATTTAACAAATAAGAAAAGTATATATTTAAAAAAAAAATGAAAACATTTCTTTATTTTACTTGTTTTTTAAATTTCTTAAAAACGTTTACATTTTATGTCTAATTGAGGTTTACTGCAAATGAAATATAAAATACTAAAGTTCAGTTGCACAAAATATTAACCTGCAATCGTTTTCTTTGCATTCTTGAATAAAAGAGATTAAACATTACTTCCATGGCAAATATCAATTCCACTAAAATCTTCATTGTTTGGATGTAGTCTTCTCGATATATAAGACGTATACATTTAATCACTATATATTTTTGAATTATCATTATTAATATATAAATAAACCATAGAATATTGTAAGAAAAAGTTTTAAATTTGCCAGCTTTAGAGTCTATCAACCAAATAGTAATAAACAACCCGCACATGTGTAACGCATATAATATTCTATCATATTTTATGTTGCTATTTGCACACTATTTATATTTTAAAAATTTGAAAAATTTTGGAACAAAACGCTATAAATTATGCACCATACAGGATATAGCAAAAATAAGACGATGTTAATTGAGTAAAATTTATACAATTTTTTAGTTACACATACTATTAATTGAATACTATTTTTTAATTCACACATTTACACAAATATAAATTGTTGTTAAATAGAAAATTTCACAAAAAAATACAATATATGATTCAGAAAGTATTTTGACAACAAACAAGTATTCGTTTGTTGTGTGTTATATCATCTATATATATAAGTATATATTCTATATATATATATATCTATTCTATATATATAAGTACCGTCCGTCTGTTTGTATGTACACGAACTACTTCCGCATTTTTGGACCGATTTTCGTGAAACTGGTACCAAAATGTTGCAAATTTTTCGGGGGTAGTTGCTGTGGGGTTTTTTAAAATTATTTAATTTTTATTTTCTAAAGAAAGCAGCAAAAATGCATGCAACTCAAGTCAGCATAATGTAAGTAGAGAGAGAGAGAGAGAGAGAGAGAGACGCACACTCTCTCTCTCTCCCTTTCTCTTCCTCTCTCCCTCTCTCTCTCTCTCCTTTCTCTCCCTCTTTCTCTCACTCTCACACTTTACTTTTTTAGATAAATATCTATAAATTAAATATTAGATATTTGATACATAGTATATATAGACATATATTATTTTTAATAAATAGATATATAGATACATATATACTTATATATAAATAGATATTACATATAATTTGAATATAAAAATTATTATAAAAAAAAACATTTTTATACATCAAATTTTATTTTTTTTTTATTTTTCTTGTTCTTCTTGTCATCACTAATATCTTTTCGTTTCTTATATTCTTTTTTCACTTTTTCCCTTAATTCTTCTTTTATCTTCCTGATTTTCAAAATCAATAAATTCTTTTTTTTAACCTCCTGATTTTCAAATTCAATTAATGCATTTAATAAAACGTCATCGAGCCCATCTTCAAGTACTGAAATTTTTTAATAAAAAAATATATTAAGTTATATATAGATGTGATAATAATAATTTAAATAAAATATATTAGGTTATACAGGGTTTGTCCGGAAAGTAATGCGTCGCATTTTTTTAAAAAAGAATTTATTGATCGCATAGGTAAAACAACTTAAAATTGTTCGAAGTATGACCCTTCTGCGTCAATACATTTTTGCCAACGCGATTTCCATGCGTCATAAGATTTCTGGAACTCCTTGACTGGGATGCTGTTCAGGGAGGCCGTCGAAGTAGCTTGTACGTTGTCAACCGACTCGAGCTGTTGTCCTTTGAGCTCCCTTTTCAGCCGAGGAAATAAAAAAAAGTCCGCCGGAAATTGGGATTATCTGCACAGAGTTGCTTGAGTTCTTCACAAACTTCCACTCGGTGTTGCTTTTGCGCATCGGTCAACACTCTGGGCACAAGTTTTGCGCAAATCTTCCGCATGGCCAAGTCTTCCGATACAATCTCGTGAACAATCGTTTTCGGCAAGTTCAATAATTCCGACATTAAGCGAACATTCATTCGACGGTCTGAATTCAATAATTGGCGCACACGAGTCACATTGTCGTCCGTTCGCGATGTTGACGGGCGTCCTGCGCGGGCCTCGTCGGCGACCTCCTTCCGACCTTCTCTAAACATCTTGTGCCATCTGTTTGACTGCGATTTGGAAAGGCAATCGTCCCCGAAAACTTTCTTGAGCATTTCAAAAGTTTCCAGCGGCGTCTTGTCCAGCTTCACGCAAAACTTTATCGCATAGCGTTGCTCTATCGTTCTCTCCATCACAAGTTCGACGCGACCACTAAGCAGAGGTTCACAGAATAAGCCGTCCTAACCCTCCAAGCGCATGGAAACAATTGAGCGACCTACCGTTGGAAAGCTAAGGGTACCCCCCTTCCTCCCCAACCGGTCCCATCGCTCTGCGATGTATAGTCGCGTCACAAAAAAATGCGACGCATTACTTTCCGGACAAACCCTGTATGTTATATATTTTGTTCGCGGACGGACTTGTAGCGCGAGTGAAGAGCAATGAGGGGAGGGAATCGTGCGAGAGATAGCTCGGGGCGACTGCCCAACAAATAAATTCAATTTAAAACAAATAAAGTCGGTTTCAAGAGAACTTGCACTTTTATTATCACCATTATCATGATTTGCACGACATCAGTACCAAAATTTTGCAATTTTTCTGAGAAGTTTTCTATTAATTTTTTTGGACTACTAAGTTTTTTAAAGTTTTATCTCACATACGCATCTACCCACGCGCGCGCGCATTTATAAACCGATTTGAATGAAATCGGTACTAAATTTTTGAAAATTTTTATGAGAAGTCTGCTATTAATTTTTTTTAAGTTTTACACCCACGTCACCAACCCACGCGCGCGTGCATTTATGGACCGATTTGCACGAAATCGATATCAAAATTTTGCTGCAACATTATGCTGACTTGAGTTGCATGCATTTTCGCTGCTCTCTTTAGACATCTTGGTTAATTAAAAGCTGACTTATACGATTATACGTGGTTATTAGAGATGTGTCACATTGATTTAAAAAAAGTTGAAGGAAATGTATGTATAAAATAAAAATATTGAAGATAAATGTTACTATGGTCAAGGCATACAAATTAAAGGTTTATTTACACGAATTGCACACATATACACAAACACGTACACAAATTTTTTAAAAATTACTTCTTGGTGTAATTTTATAAAAATCACTCCTTAGGGGTGAGTTTCGATTTTTTAACGTAAGTCATTTAATAAATGATTATATAAGTTGCTGGTTTCATATTAAATTACGTTAAATGTCATAATGGATAGATCGAATAAAATAGAAAATATTATAATAAATGAAATCAGCACAACAAAAAAGGAGTCGAAGACGTAAAACTTTACGAGAAGGGAGTTAGTAATAAACGAAGTTAAAATGTTGAAGAGGAAGAGTGAAGGGAGAGAGAGAGAGAGAGAGAGAGAGAGAGAGAAAGAGAGACGGTAGATATTTTACATCTTTATATCTATAGATATTTGTAATAAATGTGTTTAAATATTTGTAATTAATATTTTATAATAATTATACTTTTATTACATTTTTTCTATATAAAAAATAATTCAATTCAATTCAATTCAATTCAATTCTTTATTCGTTCCCTAAGGGATTGAAGGCGCTTTTGAAGGAGCGTTCCCCAACCTTACAAACTCTTACAATCTTACTTATATCTACTCTTAACTCTACTCTTACATCTAATTTACAAATAACTTAATTCTACCTTAACCTACTTATCTACTACTTTAGAGAGAGAAAGAGCCGTCCCTACCTATCGCTTCACTTCGGCTTCCGATTCCCCATACATTCTCCACCACCTCATTCATACCTCACTCATTCTCCTCCTCATACTTCCTTCCTCCTTTTCCCCTCCTTCCCTCCTTTCTTCCGTTCTCCCCTCTTCCCTCTTTTTCTCTATTTCTCTCATCCATCCTTCCCCTTCTCCTCCTTCCTGCAGTATTTCCTTCATTTTTTCCCACCAGTTTCCCTTCCCCCCTTCTCCCCCACATTCTCCTATCACATGCTCCCATGTTTCATTTTCTATCCCGCATAACCTACACTTTCTTTTCCCCTCTTCTTCCCAGTATCTCGCCCCTCTCATCTCATTGTTCATTCTGAACCTTACTATCCTCCTCCATCTACTTTCCCCCCATCCCTTTCTCAGGTATTCCGGTAAACCCTCCTCCTTCCATTCCCCATACCATCTATTATATCTCGACTCTCTTATCCTCTCCCATCTTTCCTCCTTCTGCCTTTCCCTGTCTTTCTGTTCCCACCCCTCATATACTTCCTCTCCCCTTCCCCTTTTTTCCTCCATCTCTTTCCCTTCTATTCTTCTTTCTTCCCAGAATTTCCCCTCCTCTTCCTCCCACATCGTTCTTTCCTTTCCTCCCCTTATCCTCTCTTTCATATCCTCAAAACATTTCCTCGCTAAACTTCCTCTCATACCCTACCGCCCTCCTTCCTGCCCTTATCCTAAATTTGTCTTTTCCTATCTCCTCTCTTACCATATACCCCGGCGTGCACCAGTCTACTCCTAACGTCCACCTAATCCATCGCTCCTGCATTGCCTCCACCTCTCTCCTCTCCTTCCATCTCCATATTTCCGCCCCATATTCCAACACCGTCCCCACCAACCTTTCCATTAGCCATACTCTTTTCATCCAGTCTCCTGCAAACCTTCTCTTTCCCATTCCCCACACCTGTCTTATCACCGCTCCTGCTTTCCTAACTCTGGTCTTTACCTGCGCCTCCTGCCCCCCGTTCCTCTGTAGCTTATACCCTAAATATGTGAATTCTTTCACTTCCTCTAACCTTTTTCCTTTCCATCTCCACTCCACTCTCTTCATTCTTCCTCCTCCCTTTTTAAACCTCATTACCTTTGTCTTATCCACATTCACCTTTAACCTTTTCTTGTCCATATAACTTTCCATTTTCCCCAACATATGTATCATCCCTTCTTCATCCTCCGCCAACAGTACCATATCATCTGCGTACGCCAAGCAATGCACCTTTTCCCCTCCCAGTTTCACCCCCCCCCAACCTCCTTTTCTTAGCACTTCCTCTATATCCGCTATCAGCAAACTGAATAAGTGCGGACTCATTGGGCAACCTTGCCTCACCCCCCTTGCCGTCCAAAAATTTTCTCCCTCCTCCTTCCCCACTCTTACCTTACTCCTCGTTTCCCTGTACACCTCTTCTATCCTACTCCTTAATCCCTCCCTCACTCCCCTCCTCTTCATTGCCTCCATTAACACCTCCCTATCTACCGAATCAAACGCCGCCTTCAGGTCCATAAATGCCGCGACTACCTTTCCCTCCTTCTTGTTTATCCTCTTATTCACCAGATAGTTCAACACATAGATACTATCCATCACCCCCATTCCCTTCCTAAAACCTGTCTGACTCTCCGGTATCATATTCTTCCCCTCCATTTCTTCCTTTAACCTTTCAGTTAAAATTCCCACGTATATCTTGTATAGCGTTGGCATCAATGTTACTCCTCTATAGTTTTCCACTTTATTCCCCGTTCCCTTTTTTAACAGTGGCACTATTATCCCTTCTTTCCACCTCTTCGGCCATCCTTCTCCTCTCCATACTCTGTTGCACATTTCCCATACCCACTCTTCTACCCTCTCCCCTCCATATTTCCATACCTCACTTGGTATCCCATCCTCCCCCGCTGCTTTTCCTTTCTTCAGTTTTCCCAGCATCCTCTTCACTTCCTCCCTGCTTATCTCCTGCTCCTCATCCCTCTCCCTTTTTTCTTTTTCTCCTCTTACCACTTTTACCTCTATCCCTCCCAATAAATCCATAAAGTATTCCTTCCATTCCTCCGCCTTTATCTCCTCATTCACCCCTTCTCTCTTTTTCCTTTCCCTGTTAATAATCTTCCATACCTCTCCTTCCGTTCTTGCCTCTATCGCCTCCTTGTACCATCTTAGCCTCTCCTCCTCCCTTTTTCCTTTACACATTAGCTTATATTCCGCCCTTACTTTTCTATATCCTTCTCCTCCTCCTCCTTTTTTCCTCCATTCCCTTAACTTTTTCCTCACTTCTTTCCTCTTCTCCTCACATTCCTCGTCCCACCACCCTTTCCTTTTCCCTTCTCCACTCTCTTTTTCTCCTTCTCTCAATTCCTCTTCTATTCTTCCTATTTTTTCCTCTAGCTCCTCTTCAATCCCCTCCTTCCACCCCTCTCCCCACTCTATTTCCTCTCTTATTCTTTCTCCTCCCTTCTTTGTCCATCTCCCTCTTTTTTTTATTCCTTTTCCCTCCCCCCTTTTTCCCTTTTCAGCTCCTCCTCTTCTTTCTAGCGTTACAATCAATGGGTGATGGTCCGATTCTATGTTATCTC
The DNA here is from genome assembly GCF_048542155.1 of Nylanderia fulva. Classification (NCBI taxonomy): domain Eukaryota; kingdom Metazoa; phylum Arthropoda; class Insecta; order Hymenoptera; family Formicidae; genus Nylanderia; species Nylanderia fulva. The sequence goes on along the minus strand of NW_028190710.1, from coordinate 338,298 downwards.
CCACCTCCATTCTCTTTATCCTTTCCTTTACTCTATCCTCTCCCACCACGTAATCTATTACCGATTCCCCTCTTCCTCCTGTATATGTGTACTCCCCCTTCCTATCCCCTCTTATCACTCCGTTAAAAATTCCCCATCCCACCTCTTCCAACTCTTTTATCAACTTCTTCCCTTCCTCATTAACTTTCTTGTCCTTTGATCTTCTTTCTTCTTCCTCCTCCCCTCCTATCACCCCCCCCCTTTCTACCTGTCCTTGCGTTGAAATCTCCTCCCAAAATCGTCCATTTATTTTCTTCTTTCTCTTCCATCCATTCCTTCATTTCCTCCAATTTCCTTTCCATGTCCCCGTTGATGTATACGCCTATTACCCTCCACTTCTCTCTTCCTACTTCTAAATCCGCCATCATTATTCCCTCCGCCTTTTCTCCCATTCCTGATACTTTTATCTTCCCCCTCTCCTCCCTTACCCCCATGATCATTCCCCCCATCGGTCTTCCTTTCTTCTTTCTCTTCTTTCCTGCTTGCTTCTCCCATCTATATCCTTTCGGTAACCTCTTTTTAATCGCCTCCCACCCCTTTCCTCTATCCATGTTTCCATCATCACCACCACCTCCCAATCTTCTATTTCCTTCCAGAACTTTTCTTCCTTATTCTTCAGCCCTGCCACATTCCAAAAACCTATCTTCCATTCTTCTCTTACTTCCCCTCCTTTTTCCTTTCTCTCCTGTTCCTTTCTCCTTCCTTCCTCCGTCCCCCTTTCTCCTTCCTCCTTTCTCTTCTTACTATTGTTCTCCCCTCCTCCTTTCCTCCTTTCTTCTCTTCTCTCTTCTTCTATCCCTTTTTTTCCTCCATTCCTGTCTTCATACCCCCTTCTTCCCCCCTCATTTTCTCTATACCTTCTCTAATTTCTCCTTTCCAATTTTTTAGCACACCTTCCTCCTCTTCCCATCACCACCATACATCATTGATTTTTATCCTTCCATAGCTCGTCCATACATTGTTTCCTTTCCTCCTTTCTATCTCCGCGATCTCCATTAGTCTCCATTTTATCTTTCTCTCTTCCCATGTTAAATCATCTTCTATTCTCACCCTCTTTCCTCTTAATATCTTCTTCCTCTCCATTACCTGTCTTTTCTGTTCTCCACTTCCTAGTTTTACTACCACCATTTCACCTTCCTTTCCCTGCTTTCCTTTCAACATCCTTATCCATTCTATCTCTGCTTTCGCTCCTATCTCTTTCATTAATTTCTCTACTCTTTCCTTTACACCTTCCTTCCCTTTCTCCATTCTTTTTATTATTATGTTGTTTCTTCTCTCTTCTCTTTCCTTCCATTCTAATTTCTTTCCTATGTCCTTCACTTTTCCTATTATTGTCTCGTTTATCCCCTTACTCCCTCCTTCGCCCCCCTCTCTTTCTCTTACCTCCTTTCTTCCTCTTTCCTCTACTCTTGCTTCCAACTCTATCACTCTCTTCTCCAGGCTCTCTATCTCTTTTCTCAATTCTCTTCTTTCTTCTCTCCATTCCCCCTCCTTTTTCCAAATTTCTATCTTCAATTTTCTCATTTCCTCGCCTAACTTCTCTGTTATCTTCTCCCCTATCTCTTCCATCATTCTCCTTAACTCCTCCTTTTCTATCCCCCCTACCTCTCTATTCAGCCTTTCTGTCTTCTTGCTCCTTCTTAGGCTTCTTTCCTTTTCTTCCTTATCCTCCTCTCCTCCTTCTTCTCTTTTCCTTTTCAAAAAATCCTCTATACATCCCATACTGCTCCTCCTCTCCTTCCCTAACTCCTCTACTCTTCTCGGCCTCCCTGCCTTCTTTTTTATTTCTTCCTCATCTCCCTTTTTTCCCCCTTCCTCTAACATCCTATCTCTATTGATCTCTATCCTCCTATCTCTAATATTCTCTTCATTAATCATTTCCCTCTTATCGCTTTCTTTCTTCGATTCACCTACTCTATGCTCCAACTCGCTCCAACTCGCTAGTGAATTTCCTAGTGAATTCCCTATCTTTTTACTTTACTGCACCTACTCCCTACACCTACTCTCCTCTACTCTCTTTCTTCCACGTGTCTACGTGTCCACGTGTCTCACCTTTTCCTACTTTCTCCTTTCTAACTCCTTACCCCTTTATCCTCTCCTATCCTTTCAATCTCTCCTCCTCTTTTTTCTACACCCTCTCACCTCTTATCTCCTATTCACCTCACCCCTTTTCTCACTCTTTCCTCACAAATACCTGCCACGCTTTCACACACCTGTCACTCACTCTCTTACCGGAACCGGAAGCCATATAAAAAATAATTATTTCTTAGATATTCTAAACTTAATTATATAAAAATTATATAAAATTATATAAAATTATATAAAAATTATATAAAATTATATAAAATTATATAAAAATTATATAAAAAAAAAAATATATAGATAGAAAAATATATAAAATTATATAAAAAGGCTGCTGTGCGCCTGTAAAAAAGGTTGCTGTGCACCTGTAAAAAAGGCTGCTGTGCGCCTGTAAAAAAGGCTGCAATGCGCCTGTAAAAGAAGGCTGCTGTGCGCCTGTAAAAAAGGCTGCAGTGCGCCTGTAAAAGAAGGCTGCTGTGCGCCTGTATAAAAAGGCTGCTGTGTGCTTATATAAAGAATTAATATAAAACAGAATAAGAACGAAAAAGAAAAATTCTATCAAGAAAATCGAATTAATGAATAAATAATTCTTGGTCATACAGACAGACAGGCGGTACTTATATATATATATATATATATATATATATATATATATATATATATATATAATTTTTTAATATAAAATTAGGCAATAATTGAGAACATATATATTTAATCTATATATAAACTATATAATAATTAGAGTTTACAAAACTTAATTTAAAAAAATAAACTAACATAAATAATGAAAATAACAAACAATATATTCAAAAATTACTATTATATAATATATTTGAAAAATAACTATAAATATACATTGTTATTTAACATTTCGTATAATATACCTACGTATACGCTAAAATACGGTACGACGCAGATAAGTATGCCTCAAAAGAGAAAAGGCGAAAATTTATATAAAATCAGTCGCGAAAGCAAGCGCTTACGACAAATACGAAAAATTGAGTTTGGAGGAAAGATCTCAACGACTTGAAGCTAATGCTCAAAGAAATTATCAGCAGAGGGTCAATGAAAATGATGACGAAAGGTCTCAACGACTCGAAGCTGATGCCCAGAGACATGCTCAGCAGAGGGCTCATAAAAATAATGACGCAAGGTCTCAACGACTCGAAACTGATGCTCAGAGACATGCTCAGGGAAGGCAACAAGCTAGACAATTAAATCATCATATTGCGCTAATTGCCAAGGGCAATGAAATAAATGTGCCAGTTCATACACTTGGCCATATGAATATAGAATGCCAATTTTGCAAATCGTTAAATTTTGCATGTGAAAAACCTAAAATATATGTTATTGAAATATGGGAAATTTACATATTGTTGTCAAAAGGGTAAGCTTACATTAAAGTTAATAAATTGTCCTGATTTTCTTAAGAAATTATACATGGGAAATGATTATGCATCGAAAAATTTTCTTGATAATATTCGTTTATCTAATAGCGTTTTAGCTATGGCTTTTATGGGTGCCCCGGGCAATAGAAATCCATTGGATGTTGTGAACAATGCTCTTTATTGCTTGAAGATTCATGGGCAATATCATCATTTGACTTCGACAGCAATGCGCCCAGCGGATGGGCAAGCTCTGCGCTTTGCGCAGCTTTACTTTTTAGATACAGAAGAAGCTATAAATTATAGAATGAATAACAAAGTTAATCAAGAGTGTGATTTTGAAATAATAAAAAATTTGTCAAGTTTTATGGTTCAATGCAATAAATTTGCAAAGACTTTTAAGATGATACGTCAAGTTGAACAAGATCTTAATCCGATAGGCAATAAAAATATAAATTTAATGTTGTCCTTTTGAAACGATCCTCAACATGATCAAAGAAGATATAATGCTCCACAAGCTAATGAAATAGCTGTGGTCTTTCAGAATGTAGATGGTGTACCTCCATTTGAAAAGACGAATTCGGATTTATAATAAAAATTCAAACGATGTTCAACAAATATCAATTCTGGACAAAAGGTGTGACCTAATGTGTTATCCTTTGTTATATCCATATGGTAATGATGGATGGCATTCAGAAATGAAATCTTATAATTCTAAATATCAGGATTCAAAGTAACTCAAATGGATTATTATGCTCACCTGTTGGCATCAAGAGCCGAATTTAGCCAATTTAAAAGAGCAAGCAAATTGAGATGTCAATTTATACTTGATGCCTATATGAAAACTGAAGCCAATAGACTTAATTATATTAAATTAAATCAACCTCAATTAAGAGCAGAACTTTATTCAGGATTAATGGATCACCTTGATAATCGAGCACAAAATGAGGGAATTACAGTTAGTGTACCTGTAATATTACCATCTTCATTTATGGGCAGTCCAAGGAACATGCAAGAAAGATACCAAGATGCCATGTCTTTGGTAAGAAAGTATGGTGAACCAGACATTTTTCTAATCATGACTTGCAATCCTCAATGTCTTGAAATTAAGGATAATCTTGATGGATGTCCAATAGAGTTTCGACCTGATTTAGTCGCTAAAACATTTAATTTGGATGTCAAAGAGATTTTAAAGGATTTCATTCAAAATAAAATTTTTGGAAATATTATAGCTTATGCAGGTGTGATTGAATTTCAAAAAAGAGGACTTCCACATTTGCATTTACTTGCAATGTTGAACGATAAAGATAAGCCGCGACTTCAAGAAGTCATTGATATGATGGTATGGGCTGAAATTCCTAATAAAGAAAAATATTCAGAACTTAATAAAAAAGTTTTGAAACACATGATTCACGGTCCATGTGGAGATCCCTCGAGGAGATATCCTTGCACTGGGGACGATGGAAAATGTTCAAAAAGTTTTCCAAAAGAATTTTGTGATAAAACTAATGCTAATGTAAATGGATATCCCATCTATCAACGTAGGAATATTGGAATAAAATACATCGTTAGAAATAAAGAAGTGGATAATCAATGAGTGGTGCCGTATTCACCATATTTGATCATGAAATATAATCGACATATTAATTAGAAATATGTTCATCAGTGAAGAGCGTAAAATATCTATATAAATATATTCATAAAGGATTTGATTGTGCTGCAATTGAAGTGCAAGCACGAGATGGTACAAGATTCATTAGAATAGATGAGGTTAACTCATTCATGGATACAAGATATGTTAGTGCTCCAGAAGCAATGTGGAGACTTAACGGATATGATCTGTTCATGAAATCTCATACAGTAATAAGATTGGCAGTTTATTTGCCTGATCGCCAAATGGTTTATCTTCGAGCAGGAAATGAAGAACAAGCTGCTCAAAGAGATACTACGCTGACTGCATGGTTCAAATTAAATCAATATGATGAAAATGCAGTAAATTATCTTTATACAGATATTTCTTATCATTATGTTTATAATAAAAAAGAAACTAAGTGGAAGCCACGTAAAAAAGGTGGTGAAAAAATAATTTCAAGATTATACAGTAAGCATAAAAGATATTGAAAGATTTTATCTCTGTCTTCTTCTACTACATGTGACTGGAGTAAAATGTTTTGAAGATTTGAGAAATGTAAATGGAATTATTTATAATACGTTTAAGGATGCAGCAATTGCAAAAAATTTAGTAGAAACTGATGACTTTTGGGGAAAAACGATGGAGAAAGCAACAGAATCGAATATGCCTGCACAACTTCGAGAATTATTTGCTTACATTTGCATCTTTGGAAATCCAATAGATGTACCAACAATTTGAAATAAATACAAAGATTTTATGATTGAGGACTTTGTAAATAATAATGTTGTAAATCCCGAAAATATGGCGTTAAACTATATACAACAAATTCTGATAAATAATGGAAGTAGTTGTGAGAAATTTCAATTACCAAATCCAACTAAAATAAATATTTACGAAACAGAGTATAATGTAGATAAAGAAAAAATACGTGGTGATTATTTATTATCGACACTAAATGATGAGCAAAAACACGTGTATGATATAGTAATGCGAGCAATTGAAAATGAAAATGAACCTAAGCGTTTGTTTTTTATTGACGGGTTTGCAGGAAGTGGTAAAACCTATCTATTTAACACATTTCTAAGTGTTATTCGAGGAAAAAACGAAATAATTCTTCCATGTGCTTCAACTGGAATTGCAGTCACACTTCTGAAAGGAGGAAGAACTTATCATTCTCTGTTTAAGCTTACAATTCCAATTGATGATGCAGCTAAATCAAATATTAGAAGAAATTCTCAAGCTGCACGAGAATTGATCAATGCCAAATTAATCATATGGGATGAAGTGAGCATGACTGTTGGACATGCCTTAACAGCAGTTGATAAATTTTTCAAGGATTTAATAAAGAATCATCAACCATTTGGAGGAAAAGTAATTTTATTTGCAGGAAATTTCAGACAAAATCTTCCAGTAGTACCTCATGTATACAAAACAGCGAAAATTGAATCGACTGTAAAATACAATCCTATATGGAGGAATGTATATAATTAAGGTTAAATTACAGCAAAATATGAGAACTGAATCTCTTATTAATGAGATTTTTGGTGATAGAATTACCATGGAAAGGATTAGAGAAAATCAAGATCGAGCGATTCTTTGTCCTAAAAATGAGGATATTTTCAAAATTAATGATAAAATTCTTTGTCTAATGGAAAGAGAAGAAAAGGAGTATCTCTCTATTGACTATATTGTAAGTAATGATCCACAGGAGCAATTAAATTTTCCAACTGAGTTTCTAAACTCACTGACACTTTCTGGAATGCCAGTTCATCGGCTTAAAATAAAAGTTGGTGCTACAGTAATCTTATTAAGAAATTTAAATACTAAAAAAGGACTTTGTAATGGTACAAGATTTATTGTAACTAATTTGAAATATAATATAATTTATGTAAAAGTTATAACAGGTCCTGCTCGAGAACAAATTGTCATGATTCCGAGGATAGATTTAATTACAAATGATTTGGAACTGCCATTTAAGTTTAAACGAAGACAGTTTCCTATTCGAGTATCATTTGCTATGACAATAAATAAATTACAAGGACAAAATTTAGAAAAAATTGGAATTTATTTGCCACATCCTGTATTTGCTCATGGTCAACTTTATGTGGCATTTTCTAGAGCAACAAAAAGAGAAAGTGTAAAAATTAAAATTGATGAATTTAGCAATCAAGGACATTTAATTGAAGAAAGTGAAAAATGTTTTACAAAAAATGTAATATACAGGGAAATTTTGTAAATTAAAGAATTATGAAATTGTATGAGAGCTAATAATAGCGGGTTAGCGGTGGGTACATTAGACATAAAAAAATTGAGTAAAATTTAAAAAAGGATATAATAATTAAGTAATAAAAAAAATATTTAAAGTATATATATTAACTAAAATAATGTTTTATATTTAAAAAATATAAAATTGTGTGGAAATTAAAATAAATAAGAAAATAAAAATAAAAATATATAATAAATATTTAAATATATGCGAAACGCGATGTAAAATAAAATATCTGGGAAAAAGAAATAGATAACATAGTAGTTATCCACAAAAAAATTTAAATATTTATTTTGGTATAAATTTCGTGACAGTCGGACAATAAATGTAGAAGTAGTTCGCGGTAATACAGAAAAAAGAATTAATTTTTTGTGTTAAAACGGATTTAATATAGGCTATATGAGGACCGCGCTTCGCGCGGTCCGAAAAGCTAGTATTATATATAGATGACATATAACTAGATAAGTGATTGCTTGATGGAACGATTATTTTAACGAGCGTGAAAAGAAAAGAAATATTATGACAGTTATTATGTAAAACAATTAACAGCCAAAGTCGTTTATTTTATGATTCGCATTAAGTTTGTTTTATCTTAATAGTTCTTAATTACACATTATTATTATTATAAGGAAGCGTATAAAAGGAACGTATTTATGTATTAGCAAGATTACTTATATTTTAAGTAATTTATACAGCTTAGGTAGAACGAACAGATCTGTACGTGACCAAGCTCGGAGAGAGACTACGTGATCGGCTGTCGGAGCCTTGTATCCCGACGTGTAAGAGCGCTGGAATGTGTTGTCGTAAAACTAGTAAACACTCCAGCAAACACCGATATATAATTGTTACTTATTTTCGTAGGAGGGTGAAAGGGTTATTGAAATTAAATCTCAAATATGAGATTATTTCATATTTTAAATCTTGGCCGTGACCAAGTAAAATTTGGTGCCTTGTGCACAGATACTTAATCCTAACGAAAAATTTAGTTTCGTTAGGATAACGCACTGTCATTCGCGAGTTGGCTCTTATTGCCTGTCTTATATCTTTAAATGTATATTTATAATTGTTACATTGCTATAATAAAACGGAATATAACAGGTAATATAACGTGTACATTACATGTAACACCCATGTTAGTTGTAATTTCCCACTCATAGATGTAACATTTTTAATATTACATATATTACATTGTAGTTATATTGTCATTATATCCCAAGATAGCACTGACTTATCAATATATCGATGTGCTATTTGGTATATAATTACAATATAACTACAATGTAATATATATTATATTAAAATGTTACATCTATAAGTGGGAAATTACAACTAACATGGATGTTACATGTAACATACACGTTATATTATTTGTTATATTCCGTTTTATTATAGCAATGTAACAATCATATATCGGTGTTTGCTGGGTAGATGTCAACAAAATAATATTAATGTTACGTATTTAACATAACGTTACAGTTATGTCATTAGAGTTATGTAGCATTAATAAAGTTTTTAAAATATAAATATTTACATCTTTAATATACGTAAATGTTACGTATTTCACATAACGTTACAATTATGTCATTAAAACTTTAGAGTACTAAACAACATAAGCGCATGCAATTGATTTTATGTGCTTTGATTTGATATATATTATTTTGAACAACTACTAAACTATTAACATTCGCAATGACAGTTGTTTGATATGAATATAACACAGTGCGAATCAAGACAACCAATCAGCAATGCAAAAAAGCGGCATCAATACATGCGAGCATCGACTTTACATGCCTTTTTTTACAAAGGATACGCATTTACATTGAACAAAATACATAAATGTTACGTATTTAACATAACGTTACAATTATGTCATTAAAATTACGTAGCATTTACGAAACTTTTAGAGTACCATATACACATTTACATTATAACCAAAATACATAAATGTTACATAACAAAGTAACGCTAAAATTACATAACAATTATACCATATGTAACAATCATAGATTTATTACGTTATTGACATAAACAATACGTCATAGTTTCGTTTTGCTGATCTATAACATATACATATAATAGAATACTATGTAATCTTTTCGTAAATGATTCTTGCGTGTTTACTGGAATACAGACACACACACACACACACACACACACACACACACACACACACACACACGCATATATATTGTGTGTGTGTGTGTATAAATATAAATATATATATATTGTAGACAAGTATATTTAAAGATTATATATAATATATATATATATATATATATATATATATATATATACAAATATACATATATGTGTATGTATATGAAATACATATGTATAAGAACTAAAAACCATTAATCTTAATAAAATTGTATTGTATAATATACGTATATTGTGCAATCAATTTATTATTAGCTTTTAATGTTGCATGTTTGTTATAGTTTAAAGGTCGATACGTGTTATATGACATAACAAAATATTCTTATATAATATATATGTATTCAGTTATATAGAATTTTTAATATTTTATATGAAAATAAGTATGTTTATATTTATGAAAGAATATTTTGCAAATTATTGTCACTATTACATAATATAAATTAAATATTATTATATATATTATAAATATTAATAGTATACATACTTAATATTTACAGTGTACCATATATTTCTTTCATATTGGAAAAGCATAATAACGTACAATGCATTATATATCTGGCCCATCTTCTACGGCGAAAATTATTCGGAAAGTTGTCAAATAAGAAAACGTAGTTGATAAATACTGTCAGATATATATATAAATAAATTATTTTTATTAATTGTATATATCATTAAAATGACTATAAAATATTAACAATTATAAATTATTTTAAATCTAGATATATATATATATATATATTAAATTATTCAGTATTTACTTTAAATGTGCGTACACAAACATATACTAATATAAACAAAAAAACACATTATTATTAGAGAATATTAATATTAGAGAAGAGGAATTATTCCGATAATTTTGGTGATACGGTATATTTTCTAAAGATTTATTCAAATACTAAGATTTTGATAAAAACAAAACATCGCACTACAACTATTTACTTTTAAGTTATTAATAAAAGTGAGTCAATATAATATAAAGTAAAATAAAGCTAAAATTAGCTTTTGTATTATTTTATATAATATATTATAAATAATTAGTAGAATCAAGATGAAAATATAAATTATTTAATTTCTCACAATATACATATATATAAAAATAATTTTTAATTTTATAATTTTAATAAAAAATATATTCTTATAAAAATTTGTGATTCTTTTATAATATAAATAATAATAATTATAATTTGAAAATAAAAAACTACTGTGGTCTAAGAATTTTTGCTTTGTTTGTTTTGTAAAAAAAATGATTAAAAATATTCATTAAATTATATCGCCAAAGATATCGGAATTATCTCATGACAATTTATTTATTCATTGAATGTTGTAGTAATAATATGATATGACTTACAGAAGCATAGTAATTAAGTGAAAGAGTTGGTAGCATGCATGGTACTGTTACAGATACGGGCTGTTGACATCGCGATACAACATACAATAAATCTTTTTGTAATGATACTTTTGTCTTATACCATAACGATTCGTATACAGCATGGCAAACATTATTGCTCTGAAACATTAAAATAAAATTACATCTTGATTATAATGCTATAAAATGCTTTTATTTTGAATTTGAATAAAGAGTAATTAGTATAATTATATGTACAGTACCTATAATAATGCTGATCATGATAGATATATTTTATATAAAAAAGAAATTTTGTGCATGCATGCACATATACATATGTACAAATATGCAGGGTGAGTCAGTTTAATCAACGCACGTCAATATCTCGTAGTAAGTAAGATGGAAAAAATGTCTCAAACAAGTTTTTTGATTATGAGGGGGACATAAGATGGTGTCATTGATTTAAACTGAACGTTTTACATTTACAGATATTTTACATTTTATGCCAAAAATTGTAAACTTTAAACTTCCCACACAACACATGTACGTCCTTTGGACGTCCAATATATGTCCTCACATGTCCCCCATTCGTGGGACGTCCAAAGTACGTTATTCGGACGTCCGATATATGTCCTCACATGTCCCCATTTGTGGGACGTCCAAAGTACGTTAGTCGGACGTCCTGTTAAAATTTCAACTGCGATGGACAGTTGTAGGACTTTAAAAAGACATATTCCGGACATCTTACAATATATCGAGTATATGTATACCCTGTAGTTGAAAACTTAATTTTTATCGATAACATTCGTTTAATACATATAAATTTTGGTTGTGTCTTTTTATATCCAAAATAAGACGTTTATTTTATGTCCTGTAGACATCCTCCGTTTAGTTCTGTGAGGACGTCTGAGCTGAAGATTCTAATTCTATTATTATTATTAATTATAATTTTCTTACAATAATTTTTATTTTTTACAATTTTTTTAGAGTGACTTTTAATCCTGATAATTTTAGGCGCTAGTGCGCAATGCGCTGCGCATGTCCTGGTCGGCCGGGTTCTCACGTGTCACAACATGTTTCGTGCTCGTGCTCTCGTGTGCCGCTCGTATCTCTCATACCTCGTGTTATTGAACAAAGAGATATTTATTGCAGAGAATATATAGAAAAGTCTTAGTGAAAATATCAAGAATACCGGATTCTGTGTAAGTCAGTGACGCACCGCCAAAATACTACTGAATGACAACAATCATAACCTCAGATTTTACAGTTTGTGTTGATTAAACGGTAAGTTATTTACTATCATTTTATCTCCTGTGCTTTTTGTACTTTCGTGTTATCAAGTTAAAATTTAATTAGATGTATTTCAATTGTCTGAATATTCGAATTGTTCAATAGCTCTCTTTCGTTTAATGTCCAACAGCTCAATCGTCTGACCGTTCGTTTGTCCGAAAAAAATTCCACTGTCGTGGAATTGAACAATCAGACGATTAAAATACCGTTAATTTTGTTTTTTTAAATGTCAAGAACTTATTTTTTGTTTATTAGTATACGTTACCGACTAGAGTAAAACATGCGTTAATAATAAAAAATGCTATTTTTGCACTTCAAATATGTATCAGCTATAGAGTCACTGTGTATTTTTACAAAGATTTTTCCCTTTTATGCAGAACTGAATATACTGTATGAAAACAAGTTGTTATAATGCAAGGAAAGATGTTTCATTTAACATAAGTATATATATGTATAAATTGTAATAGTCCAAAAAGTTCATTAATAAACAAAAATTCAATTTCTCTATAGTATTCGTTAAAAACAAAATCAGGTTTCAGCAACTAATTTTTTTATTATAACAATTTGTACGTAATTTTTACAAAATTAATTTTTAGAATTGTACATTTAGAATTGTACTGGTACATTTTTTATTTTTTATTTCATACTTAGTATTATTTTGTAAATAATGTAAATCTTCTTTACTTATTTTAAATTGTATACAAATGCTTTAATTTTTTTCGACGTGCTTAAGTGTGCAATTTTTTAAAAACAAAGTATATACATATATTATGTATATTTATTTATTATGTTCTGCAGTTCAACTCCTTTAACGTAAACATGCCAAAATCAAGGAAACCTACATTTTATAGTCGTCAGCATAAGAATAGACTTGTAAGACATGCAATACACGATTTTGAACTGAATAATATACAAGATCGTGATGAAGTGGATTATTTGACTGAACCTGACGCGGCACAGTCAAACATTGTAAATTACAGACAACTGCAGCAAAATTCAGATTCTTTGTCCGAGTTACATGAAAATAATGCAGATTATCAATTAATACAACAGGAAATAGCAATAGAAGAGGAAGAAAATGTTAATATAAATGAAAATATTAATGAAAATGTTGAATTTGGCATACCATCAGATGAATATGAATCAGATGAAGATGAAGATTTACTTGAGTCGGAACACGAAATCAATAATGAAATTAATATCGCTAGATTACGCAAAAATTTAGTGCAGTGGGTTCATGACAATAACATAAGTATATCCGCCGTAACTAATCTTTTGCGTGTATTAAAGAAAGAAGAAATTATGAGCTGCCTCCCAACAGATGGTCGAACACTTCTAAGGACTCCCAGGAAAGCAAACGTAATTGAAATGGAATACGGCCATTTCCGTTATTTTGGAATAGAAGAAGGCTTACGACATACTATGAAAAAATGTGATATCAGATGTATACCTGAAGAAATACATCTGTCTGTTAATGTAGATGGATTACCGCTTGTAAAAAGTTCCAGGAGCGGACTGTGGACTATTCTTGCAAGTTTTCGCAACTTTGTTGATAAGACACCTTTTCTCGTTGGAGCATTTCACGGATTTAAAAAGGCGCCATCTGCTGCTGTATTTTTACACGATTTTATCGAAGAAGCTCAAAATCTGATGCAAAATGGATTCAATTGGAAAGATAACAGGATTAAATTTTTTATTGATAACTTCATATGTGATGCGCCTGCAAGGGCTTATATTTCTTGCACAAAAGCTCACACTGGATACTATGGGTGTCCTAAATGTGAAACTAAAGGTATTTACAGAGGAAAAGTAGTGTTTCCAGAAATGAATGCTCCGTTACGTACCGCGGAATCATTTGTTAATCAAACTCAGCAGCAACATCACAATGAAGTAAGTCCCTTATTAAATATTATCAAGGACATGGTTTCGGACATACCTCACGATTATATGCACTTAGTTTTACTAGGACAAACGAAAAAAATGCTAAAGATAATGACAGGAAAATTAAATCCAATGAAACTGGGGGCTAAACAAGTTAGCGATATTTCAGAGAGACAAATTGCTTTAAGAAAATATATCCCGTTTGATTTTGCTCATAAACCAAGAGCATTATATGAGCTCGATCGTATGAAAGCGACTGAATTTCGAGAATTTATCTTGTACACTGGACCAATCGTATTGCGTAAAATTATACGACAAGATGTATATGAACATTTTCTTAAACTGTTTGTCGCAATATGTGTCTTAGCAACGCCTGAAATAAATGTGGAACAAAATAGATATGCAAAAAACTTATTGGAAGCATATTTTATGGATTTTATAAAATTGTACGGAGAAAACAACGTTACATATAATACCCACGGTTTGCTGCACCTCGCTGATGATGCTTTGAAATGGGGAGCATTAGATGAATTTTCAGCTTTTATTTTTGAAAATCAATTGCAGCAAATAAAAAAATTGATAAGAAAAACCAATAAACCTCTTGAACAACTGAGCAATAGAATATTTGAAATAAGAAAAAATCAAAATAATTTTTACAGTATTGATAATACCATTAATACATACAAATTAGGTGCTGAATGTTACAATGGATGTTTGATAAATGGATGCAGATCGCCTATGTACAAGAAGATCAAATTTAAACATTTTACAATTACTACAAAAACTCCTAATAATTACTGCATTATGACTGATGAGAGCATTGTTATGGTACAAAATATATGTCATATGAATAATGATATCGTAGTTATTGGAAAAATGTTGAAAAATGGAACATCTTTCTTTACTTCTCCTGCGCCTTCCACTTGCTTTGGAATTGTGCAATTTTCCAATATATACAGTTCCCTGCGAGCATTTTCAATTAATTAAAAAACAAAGCCGTCGTTTTACCTATTTTTGATGAACGTTATCAATCTGAACACCGCCGCAATATTGTAATTTTTCCACTTATTCATAGTCAAGAAAATGTTTAATATGTAAATATACGGCTCCTCAGAGATGACTTCATCAAAATTTTGCATCGTTCATTTTATGGAAGAAGATACTGTAGAGGTTGTACCAGATTTTTGGATTAAGGAATCAGCCGGAATATTGCAATGTCAGTGGCCTAATACATCTTTTCCAGCAAAGAGTGTTATTCGAAGAACAATTCCTCATCAAGATTGGCCAGTTTATCAATGCAGAATTCTTGGCACATTTGGTATGCAATTTAAAATACAGTTAATGATATTTATCATAAAGAAAATTTTGAAATATGTGTTTAGTAAATTTACTGCTTCTAAATGTTCAAATAGTTAATTTTTGCGTCCATTTACATGAATTGAAAATAACATAATCGTAATCACTTTTCAGATGATTACGACACAGCTCGTTTAAATTTAAAAGAGGCTGAAGTTTTGTCGGATTTTCCGTCGAAAAATGTTCAATCTAGCAAACGATCACATAAACGTAATCCTCGATATTTCAGTGACGATGATTCATTGAGCGATGAAGTGAACATTAAAAAGAAGAAACCAGGTTCCTCGCATAATCAGTCGGTTACCAAGACTTCCATATATGTGTCAGATTCAAGCAATTCATCAAACGAACAAAAAGAAAATAGAAGGCCAAATAAATCAAATATTCAATTACCTAAAGCTTTCGAAGATAAACACAAACAAGTGCAGAAGGCAATTCTTCCTTCCTATGAAGCACCGACAAAAAAGAGTGCAACTTTGCCCAAGTCATCTTATTCTTCATCATCAGAAGATTATCGTAAACATGTTGCTGAAGGTAAAAGTATAATTAACTTACTTATTTTCTAAGGCGTTAATAGAAGTTCAAAATTTACTGATAACGTTACATTTAAAAAAGTAAAACTTTAACAATAATAAATACTATAAATAGATATACTATAAATAATAATAAATATAATATAAAAATATAATATAATGTAAATATAAAAATAAATAAATAATATAAAAATAATAGATAGAACTTTAATAATAGATTAACATAAATTATGAATCAAACTCAAAATCACAATTTTTTTTATAAAATCCAAAAATGATTAGAGAATCAACAAATTATCTATAAAATATATACACACATTTCTTAAAATAAACAGTGAAATCCGAGATGCCACGCTTTCAAAAATAATCAGTTTTGAAAAAAAAGTTTCATATAAAGATTTCAGGACATTATAAATGAATTAGCTAGTAATATTAAATTGAATTCGGAGTTACAGTAAACAGTCATAATTTAATCTAGTTTTATCACATTATCTAGTTTAAAATCGTAAATGAATGAAAAAATTAAATCGAATAAATTAAAAAATTTTTAATTGGACATTTCGAGATGAAACTGACATATATTTATACGTATATGAATACATTTTATAATATTTTAAAAGTTTTAATTGAAATTTTTTTAAATGATATTGTTTCTTTTGAAATATTGAATCATAAAAAACAGTAAATTTTTGTTTCTACTTTAGACAATACTCGTCAAGAATGCAGTATGTGGGATAATCAAGAAGATCAACGAGCAAATTCGTCGATTAGTAAACTGAAATTCCAGACGTCATCATATATTGGTGAAACTGGTAAAATATCTATTCTGATACAATATATAACAAACACCTCATTAAAGACCAATTCAATCAAGCTCCAATAAATTAATCGATGATTACACAGAGTTGCCAATATAAAAAGTAAAACATATTTGACATTAGAAAAAGAGAAAGACGATTACATTAAAAATTCTGTTGATATATATAATACTGTAAGTTAATCGTCGATTAATTAATATAAACTTGGTCAAAGCAGCTCACGTATTTATTTATCAGAAAAAGCTAAGTATTTATAATTGTTAATATTTTATGAATATTACATAATTTCTTGTTTAGAATTCGAAAAGCGAATACTTTGTAGCATAACACGATTACAAATTGACGTCAGAGAAATTCGTGATGTTGTTGAAAAAATTTATGAAGAGAAGTATTTACGCAATACACCAGATGTCAAGAAATGTCCTCAAAGAAATATCCGAAACGCACAGGAAGAAGAATTGACAAACATTTTACCAGATTTTCCGTTAAAAACGTTAAATAATTGGCAGGAACTTGAAACATTATTGTCAAACAGCAAGACTGCGCGTGAACAGCTTGTAAGTAATCAAATGAAGTAACAATCTTAAAAATGAGATTCGACGCTACAGGTTGAATTAAATCTTTGATTCAGAAAAACATGTTTTTCAATCGTGGAGGAAAAAATGGTGGTGAGCATATTCGACGAATACTGCGAGCTATGTTTGAGCCATGTCTAGCCAAAAAAATATCCTGGCAAGGACTAAAAAATAATGAAAAATTTGATGGAACTCTAGTTTCATGTGTATTATTTGGTAAATATCATATGTATATTTAATAATTGATGACAAAAGTGGAATGTATATTATGTATTATATAATATTTGTAACTTTTTGTTAACAGATTCTGTAAAGCAACATTTTAAAATTGATGATAGGAACATAGAGTTAGCAATAATTAATTGGTTCCGCCGTTCATCTGAGAGGATCTCCAAAATTCCGGAAGACAATAATAGTGATACATAAAAGTATCTGACAAACAATTAATGTTATTATTTTTACGTGTCATTTTTAATATTTTATTTTTGTTTTTTAGTTTTTTAAAAAATGGCAATAAATTGCAAGTTTAAAGGTAGAGTAATGTGAAATATGATCACATTTGATGAAAAAAAACTTTCTTTTATAGCTTATTTTGTTAAGCATAATAATGCATTTTTTTTTATTTATATTAACACTGTTTACTTTGTTTGTATAGTATAGCAATGCATATCTTTTATTGATTATTTTGTTTGTATAATATATTGTAATGCATTCTTTTGTTGCTTACTTTGTTTATATAGTATATATATAGTTCACAGTTAACGCATGTAATTATGTATAAAACACAGTAACAAGTTTACAAAAAGTTTAGCCTAGAGCTTGATTAATAAATAAAATATCAATATGTTAACAATTTATTATTCTTCATAAGTCGATAGCCGAAACTTTCTATGATAAAATTTTCATAGATGTAAAAATTGAACTATATAACGTACTCTAGAATTCTGAAAACAGTAATGCATGGGTTATTTTCATATTTTACTACTCTAGAAATGATAAAGGAATTTAAATTGACAAAAAACACTGAAAGTTTATAAAAATTTACACATAATTGTATACGTTAACTTTGAACACTTTAATTGGAGTTTTTATTTTAATTTTTTTTATACTAAGTAAACTGCGTGAACATATAAAAAATAGCACGTCAGTAATATATTATTTTGTTTTTGTTACACTAACATAAATTTTATAAATAAACATATTGATAATTTTGATGAGCTACTGGTTATAATGCTGAAAGTAGTATACTTAAGATAATATTGCAAAAATTATATACATGTATTTTATTGATTTAAATAAATTCTAACTATCTAAATATATAATATGGTCTTAATAGTTTTCAATGAGCATTATTGAAACATTTGTTGCGTTCAGCAGAAAAAGCAGCTCATGCGGCGACTGTTGATTCTTTAATGTGATTATTTCCTTTAGTTCTTCGTTGGATCTAAACATAGAAACTAATCACATTAAAGAATTAATAAGCACTCATTGGCCGGTATTCATAGTCAGATCTTATATTTAAGATCGTCTTAAGATCTCGTTTAACCAATCAAATAGCCGTATAACGTCATTTGATTGGTTGAACGAGATCTTAAGACGATCTTAAATATAAGATCTGACTATGAATACTGGCCATTGTGCTCTTTTTCTGTTGAATGCAGTCATTATATCCACATAATTACATACTTTGGATGTCCGTAGTAAGCACTAAGGATATCCGCTGGACGTCCCATTTATAGCCTATGGATGTTGTTAGGCGGAACATAGGACATCCTTAATACATCCACAGGATGTACACGGGACGTCCATCGGATGTCCTTGGTGCTCGCTTCGGACATCCAAATTATGTTGTAATTACGTCTATGTGTTGTGTGGGTTACTTGTATGTCCCTCATCACTAAATTCACGTTTTTTAGATGGAACGATATACTAACTGTATGGTAAGATACTTCATCTCCAAACTGTGTCAAATCACAAAATTGAGTGCGTTTATATATATTGAGATTACGTATGTATAAATTGTTGATGTCCTATTTGTCTTGTATATTATCTATCTTATGTTTGCTAACATGTTTAAATCAAAATAAGATTCGCTCAGCAACCGGTATTTTTGTTAGAATTTAGGCCGTTTTTTTGTTCCTCGATATGTAACATTTCAGAGACAAGTCTCTTATGATATATAATTACATTCTCTATCTAGAATTTTTACGTTTTCCTAATCTATAGTATGATTTTCTTTTATTATGTGCTCAGAAATTATTTATGTGCTCAGGATTATTTAAACAATATATTGCAAAAATGATTTTCGGCAGGAAATAATGGCGCTATTTTATTCAACAGAGGAAATCACATGTTAATAATGTTCCATACAGACCGAAGATTGCAAGTGTCATAAAAACGCAAGAAAAAAACAATCAATGAACAGGGGATCGATTGTCTATTTGTGTCGATTTTTCTCACTTTTTGCACATTCATTTCACGTGAAGAAATACACGCGATTGGCTATGAGCAAGATGAAAATACGATATCTCTAGATTCACGGGAGCACAAACCATAGTGAACATTCCGTAAAGCGTATATGCATGCATATATGTTTCAGTGATACCTTTATCTTTATAACCTCTGCAGTTTGAACGGTGTGAATAAGAATGAATGTTACAGAGAAACAAAAAAAAATTATGTTAAATTTTATGAATAAACATTCGGATTTCGGTCGGGGGCGGATACATTTTTGAACATGCTTGAATAAAATTGACGCGACGTGTTATGAGAATTGATATAAAATAATACATTAATAAAAAAATAGTGTTTAAAAATCTTTTATTATAAAGTTAAGAAATGTACTGTGATAATCTTAATTATTAATTTATTATAAGATTATGAAATGTACTAATTTTATGCGATACAATTTATGTGATAAATATATATATAAATATATATATATATATATATATATATATAAATATATATCCTATTCAAAATACCATCGCACAATATTTCTTAATTCGTACTTCTTCTGCTTGCATTATATTTATATCATTAAATGGTATCGGCACTTCTCCTTTTTCCTCCAAATATACTTCATTTAATGGAATTCTCCATTTATAAGCAATATTATGTAAAACACAACATGCATTTACAATTAGAGCTGTAAAGAATAGATTTAAAAAATACCTTTTCTTATCTCAATTATGCACTATAATTATTTACATACCAGCAAATTCTGGTGTATAATGTAATGTCCTCTCTTTTAATACGTATTTTAATACGTATTTTAATCGCGCTCTACTCTACATAACATATAATGCAGTAGGATATACGACACATTTTGACATTATTCGACACAATAATTCTTGTCGAATAATCTCACGTGAAATATTTCGTGTTTTCACTATAGTGAAAATTAGCCAATCAACTGAATGCTCACTTTTGTCATTTTCACTAGGTTTTGAGATACACAATCGACCCCCAGTTCTATCCCGACTCTTTCCATGCCTAAACAAACTACAATGGCTCAAAACCGACTACTGAATCTGATTAAGAGTAATGATTATTGTGTGGTGAAGAAAAATTGTGAACAACTTCTTCTAATATATAATTAGATCGATATACCCAACCCTGATATATGCAATGTGTCAATAACTATTCCTAAAAAGCGAAATTAAAGAAACATATCAAAACGTATACATGGTTCAAGCACCATCTGAAATAGGTCAGAACAGTTGATACCCTGCCGAAAATGGTCGATTGATCGATTTTTAAGGTAATAATCTATTGTATTTCTAATAATCATATTAAATTTAACCTTCTGGGTCCCATAAAAAAGATTAATGCAGATGTCCTTTTTGTCTAATTTTTGTCTTCTCTTCTCATCGTCTCTTTTGTCCTCTTAAATTCTACACCAGACATTTGCACAGAAATAATTTTGGCCTGTGGTGCTCACCTACAAAGAAACCTGATTTAGGCAGCAGTGAGAACGACGACAACAAATTACTAACGGATTTCGAGGAAAGTTTGAGTTGCGCCGCGAACTCCGGGCACCTTCTCCACCATTTGTGTTCAGCTGGATGTGGAAAGTCTGGTGGTCAACGCGTTGCTGTAGTACCATCAATTCACGACATAGACGAAACCAGTACGTTTGTGGCGTTTCACAATCAACAACGTCTGTCCGTTCAGATCAGCGACAATTCGTTATGTTTTTCAATTAATTAATGATACAATTTTTCAAGAATTTGTGCAACATATGTCCTCTCTGATTCATAATGTTGTAATTATTGTATATTTGAATATTCCACAGGATATGGCAACGGGTGATGCTGCTGCGATTATTCCCAGCTACGCTGAAATCACCCTTTGCAATCTGGCATTCAAGACGTTGTGAATCATGGTAAATGCATGATTGATCGAAGTCTATTTATAAGAATATATTAGCAGACAATCAACTGATGCACTTTTATTGGTATGTTTGCGCTATTTGATATTTTATTAATTATGTACTATTTTCTGTAATATATATATATATATATATATATATATATATGAATACAAGCGATTTTAGATGGCAAAGATCTTCAAGTGCTTTACTATTTTACAAATACGCATCAGTGTTTATTCTTCCGCCAGAAATTGAATTCGGCGTAACGATAATAGCGTACAAAGCATAAAATAACTAGACAGAAGCTGATACTGAAATGAGACGATGTGATTGGTCGGCGTAAGTTACCGCAAGTTACGCGTACGCAAGTTACGCCTCATGTGACGGCACCCTAAGTCTATATATTTTACGTGTATGATATAAGTTCTGTCTTTCCAAATTATTTGATTTATGGATTTGTTAGCAAAACGATATTTGTATTGATAAAGACTGTCGTACAGTCGAAACGTTTACTAATTATCATTTTGATTGTATTATTTTCATGACTTAGAATAAATTGTTAACACCATACTAACTAGCTCGTTAAGTTGGCCTATTATTTTATAACTTATAATAATAATTTTTAAATAATTTGTGTAATATTCTGCATTATTATATAGATAGATTTGCGATCTTACTATAACTAAATTCCATACATTCTATGCTCTTCTTCCTCCCAGTGTCACTTTCTCCTCCTCTTTTTTCTCTCTTCTTTGTCCTTTCGAATTACCTCCGCCTCCTTTTTCCTTTTCTTCCTTTAACAAAAAACAAAACCTACTTCCTACTTCTCCACAATTCGTATCTTTTCTTCTGCCACTACCTCCTCTTTCGTTCCTCTCATACCCCTCTTCTACTCTCTTCTCCACCATCCATACCTTATTTCAGAGCTGTCCACATTTTGCTCTTTTCGGCCGATTTCCGAGATTCACCGCCCAGCGACCCCCACTCGCGCTCGAGGCCTTAGCAACGCGTTGACCGATAGCCGTAACTAATAGCGTTTTCGATTGGGGTGCACTAGCTGCACTGAATGTCAGGCGCGTGTTCGATTGGTAGTGCCAATGCGCACTTGACTAGTGTTGCGTGTTCGTTTGAACGCACAACACTCGCATAGTGCGCACTCAGTGCGCACTAAGTGGCACGAGATATTTTGACGGTGCCAGTTCAGTGCACTGGATGCATGCAAGCAGTAGGGCATTCTTTTGAACGAAAATTCGACATAATGAGCAATTCGGATTTGGCTCTCTTTAATATTTTTTAGTCTAAATAGCTATTAGTGGTAAGAGCAGTCGCCCGGAAAGTGAAAGACGCGGGTTCGATTCCCGCTTCAGCGACTTTTCGGACCTATATTTTTCGCGCCTATTTCTCCATATGTAAGTTCGAGGTTAATTAATATATGGAACTTTAGTAATCTCGTACCAAGAGATACAGTTCCGAATAATTAATTTTTGTAATTTTTCGTGCTATGGGTCTTAGGCCGATTTAGAAACCATCATATTTATATTGTTTATATTGAGAGCCGATAAAAAATATTTATTTCTAAGTTAATTCATATTTATTTAAAATTTCTTTACTTACGCACTCCAATTACAATCTGAGCAGTCAATTCACGCAGGTGATCGTTCGGTAAATGATGTCACGTGACTCGCAGATAATAGACGCAGTGGATGCGCTAATCACTGCATAAACGAATGCACCCTTTGCGGTTCAAAGATCTTGAATATGCGCCTGATATATATATGTATATTAATATTTTAACAATTTGATTGGAAGGGCGACATCATTTGGTCTTGCATTCACTTCAGATTTGATAAGTTTCTCGAAATCCTCACTGCTGTAGTTTGGTCTTTTTATAGTCAACAACTTCTCTTTCAATTGAAAAACTACCGGATGATGTGGGAATTGTCTATCAGCAATACTCGCTGTTGTCAACGGGAGCAGGTTAAGGTTAATAAAAGGTGCTCCCTGGTCCGTGCTGGTGAAGCCATAGTCAAATATCTGTAAAATAAGAAATATTAATATAACAATTTAATTATTTAGCAATAATAATTTTTTTTAATTTTTCACCTGTAATAACCATAAATTTTCTAATAACTGATTTTCTCAACACAAAATTTATATCGTTAGTACAATTACTTAAAATCCTAATAAATACACTAAGACTAATTATAAATGTGTCAATTTAAACGTATTTGTATAAAATACCTGTTTTATCTAATTGTACATTTCTCTGATCGCGGAATAATATATTTGTAGAGAGCTAACTTAAGGTAGTTCTATCGTTTTTCACAATTCTTACGAATTTTTAGAAATTTTAATATGTTGTAGACGGAGTTAATATCTATCGATTACGAAATTTTGAAGTCGATTCACCGTTTAGTTTAACAGTTATTTACAATTAAAAATAGCATTTTTTCTATACACCACGTAAAAGGATGGCATTTTCATCACATTTTAATATATAACAATAGAACGGATCTTACGATTTTAATAAAAAACCAGTGGGGTATACAATATGAGTGTGGGATTATTTAAAAAAAAAATCAATTTTTTCTACCGTTTAGTTTCAAAGATATTACTTTTTAAAGAAATGAATTTTTTTCCAAACGGAACATGGAGAGAAATTGCGATGATGATGTGTATTCACACATGAGCTGTTTCTATGTGAAGAGGTTCAGACTGTACAGATTCAACTAAAATTGTTGCTACGGTAACATTGTAATAAACATCGACATATAGAATGGACTGAGCATTGCGATATGTAAACGCGCGCCTGCTTTAGAGTGAGAGGTACTACATCTGAGGCCTATGTTTGTCTCTCTTGCAAGCTTCTGATTTGTTATTTCGTCCCCCTCCAGAATTCTAGCAGTAACATAGCATTAAATTTTTGACACCTCACCTTCGCCTACTCGCTTTGGAATAACGTGAAACGTTTATCTTTATCTTTAAAAATTAAAAAATGGTTTTAAGGTGTTTTGTGTGCAAAATTACGTATGATAAAAATAAAAAGGATATACAGATGCATAAGTAAGTACATTAAAAGTATTTTTTATAGGACATTATTGTAACACATTCTTTAAACATATTGTTTTAAAGCTGTATATAATTATATTATATATACGTAACTTGCATAGTTTTGTTAAATATATATTAAAATTATATATTATATAATAAAATTAAGATATGTAATAGTATGTAATAAAAATTGTGTAAAGTAAAATTATAAAAAGTTAGGTTAGATTATGCGTTTTACAAATAAGAGATATTTAGAACATTATTTTAAATATTTTGTAATATAATAATAATTGAATTATACAATATAAAGCTAGTAATACATTATCATTATTTTCAGAGTTCCAGAAAAAGAACACATAAAGAAATTGTGGTTATC
Organism: Nylanderia fulva; assembly: GCF_048542155.1. Lineage (NCBI taxonomy): Eukaryota > Metazoa > Arthropoda > Insecta > Hymenoptera > Formicidae > Nylanderia > Nylanderia fulva. Next base: position 313,136 of record NW_028190710.1, on the reverse strand, counting down.
TGCATTAAACATCAAGCAGATTAGTCCAAATGCAAGAGTGTGTTCAAAACATTTTAATAAAATATTAATATAATTAATAAAATATTATAATAATTATAATTAATAAAATATTAATATAAATATAATATAAATTAAAGCAAATTTATTGTTTATTTATAAATATATTAAATATATTAAAACAAATTTTAAAATAAATTCTAAAAAAATCTATTGACTACACATTTCATAGAAAAATGCACATGGTCCGCAATTTTTTTAGACGGCCCTGCAAAAAGAGAGACAAACATAGGCCTCAGATGTAGTACTTCTTACTCTAAAGCAGGCGCGCGCTTACCCATCGCGATGCTCAGTCCATTCTATATGTCGATGGTAATAAACGATGAATTTTCTTATCGATTAGAGGCAAAACTTTTAGTTGATATTGTAGCGATAGAACTACCTTAATGATTGGAAACAGCATGTGCAGTATATATGCGCATACGCAGTATATGTGAGCAATTGAAAAATAATTATTTTGTTATAATTAGTAAATAATCGACCAACAATCATTTCTAAAGACATAATTGGAATCAACAATCGATTTCCTATCGATTTGACGTATAATTAATTAAAATCTATTAAAATTGTATATTTAGGTAGGCTAATTTCACATTGATATTTCTTTTTTTAATAACAATCAAACTAATAACCAACAAAAGCTAAAATATGACCAACAATGATCAATAAAAGACCAACTATTGATTTCAATTATTGAAACTTTGGAAATCTAATTTTGGTAGGCTAACTTCACAGAACTGAAATTAGCTCTAATAAAAAAACTTATTATATTTTTTATTGTGTAAAAGCTGTGTACAAACTTTTCTGATTACTTGATATTAGGAATTGAATATTTTATTTTTACTTATACTGTATAACCATTCTTGGTAAAAATTAAATATTCAATTCTTAATATCAAGTAATCAGAAAAGTTTGTACACAGCTTTTGCAATAAAAAATATAATAAGTTTTTTTATTAGGGCCAATTTCACCAACCATGGTTAAGGTTAAACTGTACGTTTAGTATGTATATGCATGTGTAGTTACACTTAAGATCAGTACTCATGAGAAAATTCTAGTAATATAGCCAACGAATCACGATTGAGCATGGGCGGCGGCCATTTTACATATCTTCCGGCTAATTTTTAATATCTAAAAATATTTAATTAAAATTAATTGGATAACTCACAAACCTTTTTAATTGTACTTCAAAACTCTTCATACGAAATACAAACGATTCCGTAAAAAAATTTTTCAATATTTTGTTATATCGGCTAAATACATAGTGTAAAGAAGAACAATTTTTTATAATTATTCTAATTACTCACAAACATTTTTAATCTCACTTCAAACATCTTCATACGAAATACAAACGATTCCATAAGGAGATTTTTTTAAATTGCGTTGATTGTCGGCTAACTCAATACGAATTATGAATCCTCCCTTAGAGTGCGATATCGATGTATCGATACGTCGCTTAAAGATGCAATATTGATACATTGATACATCGATTAAAAGTTTTTGGAAGTTCGATATCTCGAAATTCGAAATTTTACGAATGCCGCGAGTTGGTGAATATTTTCCTTTGTGTGGTAACGGCGGCTTCCATCTTGAAAGACCACCCCGGTGCCGAAAGACGAATTTATTCCTGTCCGCGTCTGTCTGTTCGCGTCCGCGTTGATCCGATCCGGTCGTAGGGATTCGGCGTCGCGACGCTTTCAAGATTTTTGTGTAAATCGATCGCGATTCGAGTCGCTGGACAACCACGTGAGAATATACGAAAATGCAGGGCACCATAATCGAGAACCTGAGCGGCAAGAAGCTCTCAGTGCTGGTGATGCTTTTGATCATCGCACAAATTGTTTGTTTTCTGATAGGCGGCTTGATTGGTAAGCAATTTGTTAAGCAAATTAATTCTTGCATCATTAATAACTATGCTTACAGGTGTCTTTGTTAATATTATAAGAAATGTGTATTATGTTCTAAGTATATATTTCTTCTTTTTTTTTCTTTTGTATTTTTTTGCATTTTATTTTATATATAGCTTTTATGTGATAAAGTAGTAATGAAAAACTGGTTTTCATAAATTTTAGGAATATATTTATTTGATGTTTTTGCTGCTAAGTGTGAAAATTTTCTTTTATAATTTATTGTACTCATATTATTAATATAAAATTGAAATTAATACAAGTAATGGAAATAAATAAAATAAAATATATAAGATGTTATATTTGGGATAAATTTGTGTAAAAAAATATATAGTAAAATATGTGTAGACATGTTTTTTCTTTTTTCCAGCACCTACACCTGCTAGTAGCCAAAACATTCTTGGTACACCGTGCGAAGATATTAGTGTTAATGGATCTGATCAAAATGAATGGTTTTATTCTAGAGGAAATGATTCTTGTACTCAAGTCGACATGCAACACTTAGAGTTGGCAGATCAAATTAATTATCAGCAAGCATACCAAGTTGTGTATACATTTCAGGTACATAATTTATAGAATTATATTATAAAATAATACTATTTGACTATAAAAAATATACTATAAATACATTCTTTCTAGATGCCTATACCTCGGAACGGTATAATACTCGATTATTCGAGATGGCAACAAAATTTGATAGGAGTTTTACAAGTGGATATATCGTATAACAGCCAGATTGAAATTGGTAATATAACAGTTATTAACATTTTATTAACATTTTAATTATTAATTATTATTCTGACATTTTATTTTATTTTTAGCTCCTAGGACAATAATAACATTGGATGCACGACTAGCTTATCGAAATGAGGGTGATCCGGAAGATGTATGGAAACCATATGCTGCTTCTACTGTAGAAAGAATTTTAGATTGCAGTATAGATAAGGTAAACATGTCTGATATTTAGTACTACTATTTCAAGCTTGTACTTTATACATGCTTATATATAATCATATATGAATATAAAAACATAATGCTGTAATTTTTTTCTAGCCACTAGAAAAGTATAATTACAATTGTCATGTCATACCATTGTTTGAATTGGGATCTTTGTATCATGATTATTACTTATTAAATATTCGTCTTCCCTCTGACACTAAAAACCAGGGATTGGGACATGTTGATTTATGGCTTACAGTGAGTATAAAAATGTAAAATTTTAGTATAGTGCTAATAAAATTTTAATTATTAAACTTGATATATTTATGATGTAGGCTATTAATCAAAACGGTGGATTCACGAAAGTGTGGGTGAGTCTAAAGACCGTTTATTTCCCTATAGTACTACTAGTTTTGGCTTGGTATTGGAGAAGAGTGTACATGCTATCTAGATCGCCCGCACTTTTGGAATATATGCTCTTGGCTTTGGGTTCTGCCTTAACATTTCTAAATCGTACGTTTATTACTTTATATATTACACATTTCTAAATTCTTCTGTTTATCACGATAATTATTTATAAATTTTTTTTATATTATAATTTTAGTGCCTTTGGAATACTTGACACTTGCTTTTGATATGCCCTTTATGCTATTGTTGGGTGATATTCGACAAGGAGTATTTTATGCGACATTGTTATCATTCTGGCTCGTATTTGCTGGTGAACATTTAATGGTAAGAAAATCTTAATTATTATTTGCAATTCTTATTGTCATAATTATATTAGGATAATCATATAATCATAAACTATTTTTTTTCATGTATGCATCTTATTCTTCATTAGATTCAGGTGAGCTTTTTTATCTATTATAATTAATCTTTATTCTCATTGAAAGATATTAAAAATTTTATAATGTCCATTTTAGGAGGGTGAACAAAGTAATTCATTAAAATGTTATTGGCGACATCTCTCTGCAGTAGGTACTGGATGTCTCTCACTATTTATATTTGATATGTGTGAACGTGGTGTACAATTGAGAAATCCATTCTATTCAATTTGGGTCACCGATATTGGAACGAAATTAGCAGTATCCTTTTCTTTAAATTGCTTTTTATACTTTAAAATCTTCAAAAATACATCTAAAATAATTTTCCAAATTTGTTTTCCTGAATAAACGATAGCTATCCTTTATTATCTTAGCTGGTATCTCGGCCGGAATATACCTGTTATTCTTATTTTATATGATATGGAAAGTATTTATGAACATTAGCGCAAAGAGGGCTGTTTTACCCAGTATGAGCTCAGCACGACGTCTACATTACGAAGGAGTTATATATCGTTTCAAATTCTTGATGATTGCTACGTTATTATGCGCATCCTTAACTGTTGTTGGTTTTATATTAGGACAGGTAAAAAATTGATGAAATATTTGATTACATATAAATTATATTAATTAATATGAAATTAATATCATGTAACATTTTTTCTGACATAGGTTGCAGAAGGTCAGTGGAAATGGGATGAAGATTTACAGTTGGAAATGACTTCTGCCTTTTTCACTGGTGTATATGGTATGTGGAACATTTACATCATTGCATTATTATGTCTCTACGCTCCTTCTCATAAGCAATGGCCAATTGAACCATCTGGTAAGTACATATTTATATTTTTAATATTAGGATATATTTGAGATTTGTTATGTTCTGTGCTTGTGTTAATATTGAATTTTAAATTTGATCCAAACTGTTCTGACATATTTATTCTACTATAGAATAAGCAAAGATATATTTCAACTTTCCAGAGAACAGTATTAGCGAGGAAATCGAATTTTCCCCTTTGCCAACTGATCCTAATGAAATGGTGTCTCTAACTGCGTTTGCACGAAAAACAGCAATAGAATAAAGTACATATTTATATTTATGTACATTTGTAAGAAGCAGGAAGAGATGGCAATTTCTTATACTTAATGTACTTAACTGTTATAATTAGAATTTATAAATAGAACTGTATTAGATTTTTCACTATTTATTAGGAACGCAGTGACTGATAATATTTTTTATGGTAACAATTTTATATGCCAAATTCAATTATTTATTGCTCCCAATGTTTTTGTATGTTATATACCTCTATTTATAGTATTATATTATCTATAATAGACGAAAATATATAAGTCATTTCATCTTTCTATTAGTATATGTCATAAGCACAAGCCCTAGAATGAATATGATCTACTTTTATACATTACTTATAAAATCATAAATCATTTATAGCATAATGCACACAATGTGCATATATATATATATATATATATATATATATATATATATATATATATGTGTATGTATGTATGTATGTATGTGTGTGTGTATTATATTGAAACAAAAACTGATGTATAACAATTTAAATTGTGTACTTAGAAATATATTGAAAAAATCACGAGTATAATAGTAGATATAAATCATGTTTTATTTTAATATATTTTCTTTAACATGAAATTATTGTTATATGAATATTTTTACATTTCTAGAGTACTTAAATTTGGTAAAAATAGTAAATAAACAATCAAACGTTTTTGAATCAAATATTTTATATGCAGATATGATGAGATGACTTTATGTAGAAAGAGCAAATAACTCTTTTATAACTGAGAAATAAGATTTAGATAAACATATATAATTTATATAGTTATATATAATATATATATATATATATATATATATATATATATATATATATAATATTATTATATTACATTATATAATTATATACATTTTCTGTATTTAACATGTAGACTATCTAATAAGGAGAATTAGTTTTTACAGAGCTTATAAAGACCTATTTCGTTTGTTAATGAAGTTTCAATGTTGAAAAAAAGTTAAAAAACTTTTTTTTGGAATGTTTTAATTTAGAACATTTTTTAATATTGCACCTTCATATATTTTATCATGAGCTGAAGAACAATTTTAAATAGTTATTCTTAAAAAAAAATAATACACAAAAAATATTTTAGCATTCCATTTCTTATAGGATGTTCCGAATAGATATTTGTATAAGTGATTTATTGCAATTAATCAGCAATGTAATGAAATAGACGTAGATGTATATTTAGTAGTATATTTATCTTAAGAATTCGCGAAAGTATATTCTTATCTCTTACCATTATATACATTATGTATAAGACGCGAAGAAAAGAATGTAATCTTTACTTCAATTCGAATTATAAAACTTGTATTATAACTTATTATATTATACATATCATTATTAGGCATTCATCTTTATCATTGCAATACAATGCATTCAATCATGATTAATAGTATTAAAAGTCAGTATTTATTATCTTTTATTATGGTATACATAATATAATTGTATATTATAAGTACATGTTAAATGCAAAAGTTTCGTACAAATAGTACGAAATGTGCCAACCCACTTAAGTCTATTATTTAATAATATTAGTCTTCTATTACATATATACTATTAAACATATACAATGTAAGTTCTTGTTTATATGCACTATAAAAAGCTAAGACATTTTACATGAATCTGTAGCCAAAAAGATTAAAAATTGTTTGATAATAATATTTTACAAATGATTGTATGTATTCACTGAAGCACTCTTAATGTAGTACTTATAAAGTAGTAATCATAAAAAATAGCATTTACAAATAACGTGCAATAGTTTTTCTATATATCGACTTAATATTATGCTTATTAATCACTAAATTATTTAGTACTATTTATTAAACTAAGAATACAAATACAGTTTATGTAAGATTGCTTTGCTTGTATAATCAACTTAAATTGTTACATATATATGATAACAACATGTGGGCCTTTTAATGATTTAATTAATATTATTTTATCATTATGAGAGAGATCTCTATGAAATATGCTATGTATTGTATTGAAAATAATTGTATTTATAAGCAATTTTGACGTATAGTATTATCTTACTTTGCGCGACCAACGTTTTATATAATTTAATAATTTTTATACACACTATATATTATATAATCATTTTTTAAATAAATAAATTTGTTGCAGTCGTTCCTCCATTTTACACGACGCATTTAATAGTTATTAGCAAGTGTTAGTAAGTTTTGAAATCATAATATAAATATATATATATATATATATATATCAATTATTTATATAAATGTATATTTATATATATATATATATATATATAAATTATATACATATATATATATATATAAATTATATATATAAAATATTAATTTTATATATATATATATAAAGTATATATGTAAAATAATTATATTAATGACATATATAAATAAAATTAAAATACGTAATAAATGGTCGAATAAATTCAAAATTCCCGCCACATGCCTAAAATGGAAAATGGCGCATCAAATAAATTCTCGCAAACTTCAGAGTGGAATGATTCTCCAGCGGTCATGCGGCATGCGCATGCGCGCAATGTCACCGTCGTTCGTCAGAGGCAGCAGCGTCGGTCGAGCCAGGAGAGTCCAGTGTGCAAGCGACGAGAACGGAATCAGATGGTGGCGAAGATCGCGGATTGATAGGTCGCGGGGTGTATGAGAGAGAGAGAGAGAGAGAGAGAAAGAACAGGCGTTTACGCGACGGTGGTATTGGCATAGGCTCTCTCTCTGGCAGGAGGACGGGGACACTTCTTTTCTGTGTGTACGCGCACGCGAACGACAGAGATAAAGCGAGCAGAGGAAAAAAAAAGGCGACGGAGATAGAGAGGGAGAGAGAGAAAGAGAGTGACAAGCCGCGAGTGAAACACGGACTCGTCATCGACGACGGTGACGAAATGATCCTCTAGCTTCGTGCTTTCTGGCCTCTGGTCCACGTACAAGGAAGGCCGACAACGACAACAACAACGACGCGAAGGAGGCGGAGCAGAAGGCGAATCGTCCTCGTCTGGTAGTAATCGAGTTTTTATTTCTTCGGGACGACCGAGGGAGAGAGAAAGATTGCATACATCACATATACGCATATATATATATATATATATACACACACACACACACACACACACACACACACACACACACATATATATATATATATATAAGTATGTGTATATATATATATATATATACATATATATATACTTATATGCACGCGCGCGACATGCGACGCTGATAGGAAGGAAGAAAGGATTATGAGCGGACCGAGTTGGATTATTCCACGTCGCGTTTATCTGCGTCGAATCGTAAACGCGTTTCTCGCCCTTCTCGGTTAGGGCCTCGCTCGAGCTCGAGAATCCGGTCGATCGACTGGTCGATCGGTCGTGCTTGCGAGCGCTGTCTTTGTTTTTTTTTCGTTCCTTCCCTCCGTCCGTTCGTCCATGTTGTGTATGTGTGAGTATATATATATATATACGTCAGTGTGTGCGAGCGTCTCTCTTTCTCTCCCTCGGTCTCTCTTTCTGGCTCCCTCTTTTTCTTACGCTGACTCTCTTTCTCTCTCTCTCTCTCTCTCTCTCTCGGCCGCTCACAGTGTGCTGAATATAACGCTTCGTTTACATTATCGTCGGGGGACAGAAGTGCGCGTTACCACAGTGTCGGAGTACGGTCGCCCAGCGTGAACTTTTCGAGAAGAAGAAAAAAAAAAAAAAAAAAAAAATTGTGCGAGAAACGTTCGTCTAAGAAGGCCCTCCCGGGCCACGGCGGACCGTCTGTCGGGCTCAGCTGATCCAACGAGAGGAACAAGGAGGAGGAGGAAAAGAAAGAAGAAGGAGGAGGTGGTGGAGGTCGGTGGAGGAGGAGGTGGTGGTGGTGGTGGTGGTTGTGGTGTTGGACGCTAACAGCAGCGCTGCTGGGCGAGGAAGATCCCCTGCCGAATTCAGCACCGCGACGATCGACGAGCACCGATAAATATGTCGTCCCCCAGCGCCGGCAAGCGACGTATGGACACGGACGTTATCAAACTGTATCCTTGGAGAGCAGCTTTAAAAAAGCTCCCTTTCCTATCTCTCTCTCTCTACACCACGATAAGTAACCCTTGTCATCCTTTCGTTTTTGCGTAGTAGTGGCGCACACGTGTGCGAGCGGGACGCGATCTTGCAAAAGCGTCTCTTGTCCTCCTCGCACGCGTGCGCCTTTTTATGTGTGTGTGTGTGTGTGTGTGTGTATGTGCAGAGTGCTGAAAAAGCTGCATAAGAAAGTATACCACGGATTTCGGTTGATCATTGTTATTTGAGACTCGTTCTTCCTTCTGGAAAATTCGATTTGAGCACCATTTTCTCCAGTTTCTCTTTGTTGTCCATTTTCTAGGAACGATGATTAAACGTTATATTCAAATTTGCGGTCAGATGTCGGTAAATAAAGAATATATATATATATATATATATATATATATATATATATATATATATATAAAATATATAATTTGTATACATATGAGCCTCGTCATATTTATATTTTGTGGACAACAAGCTTGTTTTTTTGAATCATTCTTTTGATAGTTTAAAACACGTTTATATCTTAATAAATTATAGGCAAAAAGTAATCTTGAATAATGATGAACGTTTCGCTGAGTTTACACAAAGAGATATATTAATATTTCTTTTTCATAATTTCCGATTCTCGATACAATCTTGTATATATCCAGCTTTTCTAGCATGTATTTGTACATATATACGATTTTGTGAATGTATGTATGTGGTAAATTTCGCTGGCTCGCTTATCTAGCATGATAATCTTATATTGATGCACGAGAACTGACGAAAGATGTTAAAAGAATAAAAAAGATATTTATTTTTAAGAGATTTAAAGAGATTTTTAAGATATTAAAGAGATTTTTTTAGAGGTTTTAAGGTATTTTAAAGAGATTTTAAAGAGATCTTTAAAAAGATTTTGAAGGTATTTTTAAAGAAATTTTTAGAGATTTTTAAAGAGATTTTTAAGGTATATTTTTAAAGAGATTTTAAATGTATTTTGAAAGAGATTTTTAAGGTATTTTTAAAGAGATTTTTAAGGTATTTTTTTAAAGAGATTTTAAAGAGATTTTGAAATGCATATTTTGTTGCATTTGAGACTCCTATTAGAATATTTGACATTATATTGACGTGATGATGATGTCACATACAGTATCTAGCTTTATTCACGCAATCGTCGCGGGAACATTTAATCCGTCATTGCGCCGCCGCGCTTCGACGTTTCGGCACAGCTGTTTTTAACCAGCTGACTTCTAGGCGCTTGCGCGTGTGCGTGCATAGGCAGGCGTGAGCGTGAGCGAGCGCGAGCGCGTGTTTATCTTGTTCGCTCGCGCGTTAACAGTGCGAGACCACATTCGTTTGGCCTCGTCGCTACTCCTTTTGTTTTCCCTCCCTTTCTGTCTCTCTTTTTCTCTTTTTCTCTAGCTCGAGCTTTCTCTCTCCTACACTCGAAGACACTGGTTTTACACCTGTCTCGTTATTTACGCTTGTAAAATGATCTCGTATGTCATAAATTGTCGAGGACGCACGTCGGTTTAGCGGTTTGTTTTGTTGAGATAAATATTTTTATTTCTCGACTCTTCTTTTGTTAAACTATTAGGAAGCTTTATTTAGTGTTGAATATTATGATGCAATCGAAGAACCAAAGTTCAGTTATAAGTTTTGGAAAAACAGAAAGTGACTGAAAAAAAATTTAACTTGACTAAACCTTTCAACTAAATATTTTGTTATTGAATACAAGTATAAAAATATTTAAATTAAATATAACACAATAAATCTATCAAAATGTGTATTTGGCTTAAATATTAATATATGTTCAATTACAAAATATTAATTTAGTTGAAAGTCATTTAGTCAAATTAACACATTTTTTTTCAGTGTGAGAGTGCGGAAAATAATTTTTTGACTATTTTTTCTATTTTTTGTGTTTATTTTTTATCACCCTTTCTACAAATAGAACGATGCTTTCGAAGAAATTGGAGTTTTCGCTTTAACTTTCTTCGAATTCTGCGATGTCGGGAATTTAAGAAACTGAGACAAATAGAAAAAGAAAGACTGAGAGAGGGAAAGAGAACAGCGTTAATTGAAACGTTACACTAATCTGGCGAATTTGAAGCGCGAGAGAAGTGACAGAACGTCTTAGCGTACGCATGTAAAAATAAAACGGCGACGATGGTCTCTAACGTGTATAGTGCGATCTCTTGTCGCACTGACGCACGTACGAGGGACGGGTCGATATGCACAATATTTCGCGACGAGAGTTCGTCATGTAATGAACGTGACGGGCCATTTTTTTCGACTGTCGAAGGTCAGTTATATCTTATTAATTCCAATCAGCGAGCGATGAATTATGACGACAAGAACGATATATATTGGACGAATATATATATATTCTTTCGGGGCTATATTTTTTTCTCTCTATTTGGAGCAAAACTACACCGAGAGATTTTTCTCTTAAAATTCATGTACTGAGAAAAACATTTATTAACTTACCTTAATCGTTTTCAAATATTAATTTGTTAATTAAACATATAAAAATATTTAAATTAAATATAACACTAAATCTAACGAAACGTATATTTTATTTAAATATTAATATTGTATATATGTTCAATTAACAAAATAGTAATTTAGTTGTAAGGTTTAGTCAACAATTTTTCTTTATGTGGTAATCGTAAGACAATAAGTATGGTATTTGAAGAATTTTATAAGAGTTTCTTTGATTAATATTTACTACAAAAAATATTATTATATACATAATAAAATTAATCGAACATATTTTATATTTTACTGTGGTAAATATTAACAACAGAGAAACTCTTACAAAATTCTTCCAATACCATATTGTCCCACGACATTACCATGATTTTTAGGGTAAACTCGAAGAGAAAATTCTGTAATTTTAATAAGAATAATCGTTCAATGCGTCACTTTTGTTCAAATAAAAGGTTCAGATTTGTTGGTACATGAATTTTAGAAAAATAACTTTTTCGAACAATTTGAAGAAGAACTTGAAATAGATAACTGTTCGGACGATGCGTTCCTTTCTCTGACGAGAAGCGTTGATTCGCTCGAGAGATAACACATAGATAGGGAGAAGAAAGAAAGTTTTATTAATGCCAACTCCGTCTCGGCCTGTAATCGACATTTATTGTTTAATTCCGTAATCTCGCGATACGCCTTTGCTACTTTGCTTCGTCTAAAAGGCAAAGAAGAGAACGTGCTCCAATTCTTGATGCTTTGTTGTGTCGTTACACCTCGAGTTTTTCTTTTCTTTTTTTTCTGCGCGTTACCGCATTTATATATATATATATATATATATATATATATATATATATATTTATATATATATATATGTGTGTGTGTGTGTATAGCATGAATAATAGCACATTGGTGCAATATAATTCTTTTATTTATCGCGATAAATGTAAATGTGCGGGTTGGAAGGTCGAGGATTATTATAGAGCGGCCAGGAAAGAGAGAGAAAGATACACAGGAATGCGATATGAGTCGATATATTTCTCGAGAAATACATTGTGCGTTTAATTATCATATCAGAGAGAAATCATTTCGAGCAAGCGAGCGAGACTGACAGCGCGACGTTTGCACAATATTGTTATACATTGTCGAAATAAATACACACACATACACAACATGACATATAAAAGAAACAGAAGAAAGAAGACACATAACGTATAACAGGCTTAAAAATAACTATTAAAATTGAAGAAAACAGTGTTAGATCAAAAAGATAAAAAATAAGCACATTGAAAGCGGATATCTTCGCTCAATTTTGAAGAAGATTGATTTTGAAGAATTTTGAAGACAGTTTTATTTTTAATTATAAATTTTAATTATACATAACACGTCGTCGTTCTTTTAGAATTTAAAATCATAGTAATCGTGGGACAATACATGATATTTAAAGAATTTTATAAAAATTAATCTAACATATTTTATATCTTATTGTGGTAGATATTAATATTTTTTTTTATCGTGTTAATTAGAGAAAGTCTTATAAAATTCTTCCAATACCAAATTGTCCCAATGATTGACATGATTGGGGTAACTTACTTCTAAAAGAAAATTTTCTTTGCGTAGATACAGCCGTTTTTTTTTCATGGACGATCAAAAATAGAATTTTCGGCTCGCGAACGCGTCTTATTCTAATTGCGAGATATATAGTATGAAAATCAAACGTAAACATCGTGTGCGCATTCGTCGTTTTTCTTGGAGGTTTTCCCGCGGAATCTTCGCGAAATGCGTAGCTCTCGTGTCTGTGTATCGAGTCGCGAATCGAGATTATTCTCGTATTCACGAGCGTGCGTAGAATGAGCATACGAGATATGCATATACCTCTAATCAATATATATATATATATATATATATATATATATACATATGTGCACGTCATCTTCCTCTCTCATTACGTTTAATTTTATCATAACATTGTCCCGTATTCGCTGTTATTCAAAACAGGTGGAATATCTCGCGAAGCTTTATAATCCAATTTACTGGCACCTCGACATTGCATCGCTCGGCAAAGCTCGTTAGCCCTTTTCGCCGTAACGGCGTATTAAATTCGCTTTCTCGGCAGAGGTTACGGCTAAACGAGATACAGAAATATGAGGAATGGCTGTGTTTTATGATACTATTACTATACACATTTGCGCGCTTTTGTCATTTCCCTCTCGCTGCACTAAAGCTCTGGCGCGGAAAATGATAATGTTATGCGAAATTGCCGGCAAAAGACTTTGATCGATCGTTTCTTCGGTTTTTCGATTTTTTGAATGATGACTTATCTGAACATTTTTATGAATTTCTCTCGATCTTTAATTAATACATAGATAAAGTGGAGTCACTAGAAATTATTATATTCTAAAAGAATTGTTGGAATTGAAAAATCTTATTGTGCTCCATTTTCTTGTTATTCTTTCTATATATATTTTCAATTTATACATTTTTTTATAAGTATTTTTCTTTTGTATGACGCATGAAAAATTGTATATAGGAATATATATCAGAGAGAGTATATGATTACTTTGTATTGAGAGTGATTAAATTGTCGCGATTGAGAAACATCACGTTAGTTCTCCGAAGAACATTTGCACTTTATCTCAAAGAGGGCAGCGTACCGAAATCTACTCAGTTACTGATAAACATTCTTTGTTTATCGTGGTAACATAGGAACATGGCGGATTAATTAGACGTGCATGATATATGTGTATATATATATATATATATAATTTAAAAATCACATTTAAATTTATATATATATATATATATATATTATGATTCACGAAGAGAATTTCCTCTTACAATTTTACTCTGAAAATCATGGTAACCGTAGGACGATATATGATATTGAAAGATTTTATAAGAGTTACAGTCGTTAGAGTGATGTGTCACGTGTAGCATCGTCTTCTCTCTGTTTTTACTGTCGGGTGTTGGTAAGGGAGTCACTGCTCTGCTTCCTTCCTGACGATGGTCACCGTTAGGGAGACGCTCCGACGGCCGGACGGTTTGAATAGGGAGGAGAATGATATTTAATTTATTTGCGGATTCTACTGAAGAAGACCCGAAGTGGGTCGAAACGTTTAGAATTTAATAAATGAGTTTGATTTGAGATCTCATTTTAATTTATTAATTTTGTGCATGTCGTCCGCACAGGCTCCGATTGCCGTTGAGATTTTATTTTTATTGTAACACAATAATTCGAGCCGAGATTAACTGTTTTTATTTTATTTCTTATTTTTTAATAGGTATCTAATAGATATTTGTTAGATATTAATATTTTTATTGTGGTAAATATTAATTAGAGAAACTCTTATAAAATTCTACCAATATCACATTGTCTCACGATTACTCAGGGTAAATTCTAAGGGAAAATTCTCTTTGTGTACTGTGTGATGATGTTTACGATTTCGCAATATTTTGGAATGATATAGTGCGGAATCGACGCGCGTTTATATCTTTAAACCAAGACGAACGGATATAAAATAAACTGCTAGCGACGTATAAGCTGACCTTAAATCGCGCGATATCTCTTATTTCGCGCACCAGCACGATATACATAGCTCTCCGTTCAAATGAATCGTTTGTTTTTGAAAAGCGATGCGCTTCGAACGCAATAAATTTCCGGTCGAACTCGCATCGCACAAATGATGTGTTTCGTATGAAAATTTGCGGCCGAAACTTTTCGCGCCTTATATTAATCCTTTGAGTATCAATGACGGAAAAATCCGTCAAAATAAAACTGGCCAAAAGTACTTCATGACGAAAAAATCCGTATATTTCATAACGCCAATAAATCACTTTTGCAGTGCAGCAATTGAACTGAAAAAGTATACTTTAATGTTTTTAAGGTGATTATAAGTTTAATGTCGGATTTTAGAAATTGAAGATTACGGATCCAATATGGCGGATAACAATTTTTCAAAATTAGTATAGTTGAAAAGTTATTTTATTTTCAAATACCGGTTCAATGTATCGGATAAAACATTTTTTCATACTGAAAATGTAAAATTAAATCGATAATTAGCAATACAGGGAATTGAAAAAATGTTTGAGGTTATGATCCGCCATTTTGAATTTTTGATTTCTGATCGGCACCACAAAAAACCCCGGAAAAGTGACTTACTTTATATTTCTAAGTTTATGTCGTTGATAGCATTCTTGGCACACAAGCGTTTTTCTTGCCTGTGACACTCAAAGGGTTAAACAATTTATTGATAATAAATGACGTTATTCTTTAAGCAAATGAAGAAATTACAGACGCGTATCGATTTTAAATGAAGATGCATATCTTCCTAGTACGATGGTTCTTTTTTCCGTACACGATATATCGATTACCTTACGTTGGAGCATATATTAATGTTGGAAGCGCCTCGACGAGCGAAACAAATTGGATGCGTCCGCGTTCGCGTTTGTTCCGCTAGTGCGTTTTAGAGTTTCTGGAAAGTCTTTCGTTTGCACGGCAAACGATGTATTAGTCATAGCAGTGACCAGTTAGTTTATTTTAAGCCCTGCTCTCTGTGTGTTCGCTCTATTCCGCGCTTTTGCTCGTCTCTCTTCATGGACTTTTATTACCTCACTTTTGCATTGTATATAATTAATCGTTATTTCGCGAGAGAGATTATCGTACGTTGGATCATCATCACCATCATTTTTTCTATTCTCAGCGATATGTGCAGGTCGTTTCGCGATTTTAATTTAACTTTGTTGTTCGAAACGAAAACTATACAGAGAGAATTTTCTCTTAGAATTTAGAACCCTGCAAATCATGGTAATCTAAGACGATATAATATTGAAAGAATTTTATAAGAGTTTCTTTAAATAATATTTACCACAATAAAATTATTAATATCTATCCTAATAATATTTTACTATGTACAATATTTTACTATCTACATATTAATATTTTTTATTGTGGTAAATATTAATCAGAGAAACTCTTATAAGATTCTTCCAATATTGTTCCACGATTACCATGATTTTCAGAGTAAATTTTAAGAGAAAATTTGAAGAGAAAATTTTTTATGAAACATAAATTCGAAATTGCTTATAATTACAGATGTACATAAAAAATCGACTCATAATAACTTTGCGTTCGCTCGCGTTTCTATCACTGTCATATTTTCGCCTTTCGAGTTTCTTATTCTTCGATGGACTTTAAAAGGACAAACACGCTCGAAAGCATCGTCCCGATATTTTTTTTGCTATTTCTCCCGTGGCGAGAGAGCATCGGCGCGTAAAAGTTGCGGCCCACTTTGCTCGGCAGCTCGGTGAATTCGCCTACGTCGTGCTTTATACACACATGCTTTATATATTCAGTTGAATTACAAAGTTTTGCGTACAAACCTCCTTTCCTCCTGACTACGCGTGTGCACTCTTTGTCTTCCTTCCCCGTTGCTTCGTTCGCCAGCTGATCGACCTTCCCCCACTATCGTCGACATCGTCGTAGTCGTAGTCTTACTTCTGCTTTTTCCCTCTCCCGTACTGTATTAAGCGAACGACGTCGCTTAATACAGGCCGCAAAACACGGGGACTTTGCGTTTTGCTGCGTAATCGCGTGGGAAGTGCCGATCGTTTCATCCAGAGTGTTTTAGAGCTGACCGGAGAGATATTTTAGGAGTAGAAAAATAGACAGAGGGTTGGAGAAAGTTTGTAAAAAAATAGGGTGTATACTCCCTGGAAAATCTGGAATTTTGTGCTACCTTGAAGAATCCTGGAATTGTCATGGAATTTGATTTTAAATCAGGCAATTTTTTATTAAATTGCCTCTTTGATTTTAAAATAATTTTAAAGAATATATCAAATTTATTAGTTTTATATAAAGTATATATTAAAATATATTTTATTATAATAAAGTACTATATATTACATTATTATATTAAAATAATATTACATTTATGTGTTAAAAAATCATAACATATATACTTATGTCTTTTTCTTACAGGGGATGTTTAGAGAAGGAACAAGGGGAATTTCTGAGATCCCAACCATAGGATTCAAATTCCTCAGTTTCCAAAAAATTTTTTTATCTTAATTTGTCGCAATAACATCGCGTTTGGCTCTTAGTCGAGATGAATATGGAGTTTTTAAAAACAATTGGAGAGCTGACTTACAAATATTCTTATTAATATATACTTATATTTCAAAATTGTATTCTAAGTATTATTTAAAATACTTTAATTTTACTTGGAATTTTGAACAAAAGTATCTGGGAAATCATAAGTCAACAAATAGACAGAGGGTTGGAGAAAGTTTGTAAAAAAAATAGGGTGTATACTCCCTGGAAAATCTGGAATTTTGTTCTACCTTGAAAAATCCTGGAATTGTCATGGAATTTTTTAACTCAGGCAATTTTTTTTTTAAATTGCCCCTTTGATTTTAAAATAATTTTAAAGAATATATAAAATTTATTAGTTTGATATAAAGTATATATTAAAATATATTTTATTATAATAAAGTACTATATTTTATATTATTATATTAAAACAATATTGCATTTATAAAAAATTATGTAACATATGAAATTATACTTTAAAATTGCATTCTATAAATATTATTTGAAATACTTTAATTTTATCTGGAATTTTGAACAAAAGTATCTGGAAAATCATGGAATCCTCAGGGAATTTATTTCTAAGATTTGAGTATATACCTGAAAAAATTACGAAAACTTTTTCTTTTTTTATTAAACATTGATCAAATTTGTACAAAATTCTTGGAAAATTATGAAACTTTCTTCTCTGTATATTAAAATTCGATAAAGTAAAGTTCTAGTTAACAAATTAGCTGGAAAATTAAATTTTAGTACTTGTAATAGATTCTTGAAAATTGCTCTACTAAAGTCTTGAAATATTTAATTATATAATTACATACATATCAAAAGAATATCGTATTGAAAGTTGACTGCTGTACAGAGAGAATTTTCTCTTAGAATTTTATATAGTAATCGTAGGACAATATGGAGTATATTGGAAGAATTTTATAAGAATTTTTCTGATTATTATAATATTTATTATCTACTGCAATAAGATATAAAATGTGTTTAATTTTACTATGTACATAATTAATATTATTTATTGTGATAAATATTAATCATTACTATAATTTTCAGGATAAATTCTAAGAGAAAATTCCCTCTCTGTGTGTCATTTTTGTCGCCAATACTTGATCGAAAAAGAAAATAGAATAATTCTGGTACGGTAATATTGCATATATCGGAAGGCGATACTCGGATTGTTAACGATTCGTTCCAAGGCCTCTTGAGATGACGGAAACGAGCGCGCGCCTTAAACGGAGCGACTTACGACGTTTATATTCCTAACGGGTCTTCGAAGTCGAATCCTTTTGCGCGCATCGCGGATTGTTTTTAATTAGAGTAATTAGGCGCGACCCTCGTTTAATGTCGATGATGTACGCGTTTCGTGGGAATAAGCCGCGATGGAAACGTCATCCACATATGCAGGCACTTCTATACGGAGAACATTTTTTCTTAGAATTTATCCTGAAAATCATGGATAATATATGGAAGACTTGGAAGAATTTTATAAGAGTTTCTCTAATTAATATTTACCGCAATAAAAAATATTAATATGTATGTATATAGTAAATTTAAAATTAATTGAACATATTTTAGATCTTATTGTAGTATAGACATTAATATTTGTATTGTGGTAAATATTAATTAATCAGGGAAACTTTTATAAAATTCTTCCCGTACCATGATTATCATGATTTTCAGGGTAAATTCTAAGAGAACATTTTTTTGTGTACGAGACAATGATTGTGCGCAGCGGAAAATTGTGCACACACGATCCGTTCCTTTTATTGTGTTTCGACGCGAATATAATTGCAAAAAGATATGCGGATCTTCATATTACAGAGATAAATTTCGCTTTCTCCCATTCCATCGCGAATACAGTTTAAGCCGCTTATATAGGATTATCGCTCGTTACGCAATACTTATTTGTCGCTCGAGAGTTAATGTCATATACTTTCTTTAAGGCTTCATAGCTATCCTCATCAGAGTATTTTCAATACTTAGCGTATGGATAATTGGTCTTTCTATATATAGTGCAGATCATCGAGTTATAACGATAATAACTCCGGTTTATAGGAGATGCAGCTTTTATGCAAGCGCAGCAGAGTGCTCCGATATATTTAAAATTTATAATAATCATAGTATAAAATCCAGAGAAGATATTTTTTACTCGACAGCATCTTCGTTGATGACTCGTACGCTTTGCTCATTTCTTAACACGATTCTTTTTTTATTTAAGAATTTTCTTCGTGGAAAATATATCCACTATAGCTCAATTTTAACTGTCTCTATATTACAACCTGAAATTTAGTTATGCTTAAATTGTAGCTATATGGTAACTAATGTTTTTTAGCTATAGTTTAACGGAGAATTCTGTAACCAAAAATCTTAGCTGTTATAATGAAAATTTAAACATATATAGTAATAACTAAATTTTATGTGTAATATATGGCGAGAATTTCCTTTTAGAATTTATCCTGAAAATTATGGTAATCGTATAAGACAATATGGTATAAAATATTAATATGTACAATAGTAAAATCAATCGAATAATAAGATATTTCATATCTTATTATGGTTAATATTAATATTTTCATTGTGATAAATATTAATCAGAGAAACTCATAAAATTCTTTCAATACCATATTGTCCCACGATTACCATGATTTTCAGGATAGAAATTCTCTCTGTGTAGGAACAGCCAGAATTTAGTTACAGTAGCTAATTTTTTCCATGTTTTTTTTTTTTTTTTTTAATAAAATTCATCTCTTTCTATATTCGAACATCCTAGTCGTAAATCGATATATCGTCACAAGCAAAGCGAAATCGTCCGGATTCATTAATGTAACATCGCGAAACGATCCACGATATTGTTCCTCAGATTCGCCCGATTCCGTCGTTTGAAATCTCTGATGGCAGCGGGGTCGTCCAGGTTATACTCGATCGCGATAAATCACTTCGATATATGTATATATATATATGTACGAATCCCAGCGGGATCGCCGTTGCAACGTGGATATATAGATTTCATGAACTAATGTAATTTGGGACGCGTTATTTGCGTCAGAGAAGTCTCCTTGTGTATCCAACAATGCCGAAATCAAATTAATCAATTATTGCGTAATTAACGAAATACTCGATAAAGGGAGAGAGAGACAGATCGTTAATGACTTAACATAATGGTTTGCCAGCGCGTTTGCTTAAACATACAAATGGAATGGGACAGATAGGCCATCACACACGCATATACACTATACACATACATGTTGCGGTTTCACCGCGAGTTTCGGTGCGTATCGAGCGGGTTTCGCGCGTGCGATGTTAATTAATGATGAGCGCGCCATAAAAATGTGCAGGTCGCCTCGCCTGTGGCTTCCTTGTGGACAATCTATCATGGAGTCGAAGGTCTTTCCGCACGTGCGATTATCTAAACGGAATGCATCGTGTTGTCTCTCTCTGCGAGAAGCATACAGAACATATTCGTAAACAGCGAGAGAACATCGAGGATATTTTGCAAAGAATCTTTCTCTCTCTTTTATATATTTTTTTATTTTATAATTTTTAATTACAATATTTTTATTTAAACATAATAGTATATTCATAACATAATAGTACACAACATAATAGTATACTCGCCTTCGGCTCGTGCGTCCATCCCTCGCACTCGTGACCAATTGTCAACTTTCCGCACTTGATACACATACTATTTTGTATTACAAGTGCAGGCAAAGTGGCTTTTTCTGCGCGTTTTCTGTGCACGAGGCGGCCGATCGCACGCCGCCATCTTGCCGCGGCACGGTGGGGGAATAGCCGTGTTCAATACATTGCCTACGGCTTCAGCCGTATACAATGACTTTTAATGCGGCTGAACCGTAGATAATGGCTTTGAATGCGGCTTATTCACTCACCGCGTCGCCGCTAGATGGCGGCGGGGGAAATCGGCCGCTTTCCGCACAGAAAACACGCACCGAAAGTGCCACTTTGCCTGCACGTGTAATACAAAATGATATTTACGCTAACTAAACGAGCAAAAAAAATCTAAGGTGTTATTTATTTATTATAAAATTATAAACATTAAAAAACCGCAAACGTTTCGACTGTACTATAGTCTTCTTCAGTATAATAATAATAGCATAGATAATGATCACACTATAAAATCATAAAGTTAATATACAAAATAAAGAACAGTTAAAACTGCGCAAATAAAAGCGGTAAAATCCCTATTCTTATCAAATGTGGGACAAGAAGTTGTAATATATAAATAATAGAATAGATATTATAAAAACGGACGGCAATAAAATATGTTAACACTTCGCAATTAGTAACAGATGTCGAGTCGCAAATATAAAACATTTTAATTGTGAAATAAATTATAAATTAAACAGATATAAATAACAATTGAAAAAGCTCTTTTTTATTAAAAATAAGGAGTATAAAAAGTTTGTAAGAGCTGTGTAAGTGGCAATTAAATTTAATAAGAATCAACGCATATAATAAGAAATTATAAAATACAAGCAAAAAATTAAATAAAACATGGTTAATCGCATATATGGAATTTGACAATTGCAATAAAATAAATTAAATAAATAGACTCATAATGGAGCGTTAGAACGAAGTCAGAATGGACGTTTTGACTTGATTTTTCAAGTCGTCTTCAGCGCAAAATATAAATAATAGATATTATAAAACTCACGAAAGCAATTATGAAAAAAAGTCAAATAATCGGTCACTAGACAATAAGATTAATGCGGTCAACAATTCACAAAATAACAATTCGTCGTTTGTAGGTGAAGAATATGTTAGTCAAATTGCTTATCACGTCAACAGTTTTTTTTTAGTAAATCTTAGATTTTTTGCTCGTTTAGTTGGCCTAAATATCATTTTATGTTTAATTTGTTTAATTTATACGAGGTTTCCAATTTTGATAATAATTTTATGTTTAAAATAATTCGTTATATTATATTTCTTCTCTCTGAATATATCGAAAAACATTGTTTTTTGTCAAGAGAAAAATATACGTATCATCAGAGGGATGAAAGAGAATAATTCGCAACGATTTTCCTTTCGTTCGTTGATAATTTTACCGCAAGTTCCGGTCGCGCTGTTTTTTTTTTTCAAACCGCACTGCGAAATTAGAAATTGAATCCTCCGTTCGTAATTTCTGCGGATTCGATCGCGGAGTCGCCAATTCTCGCAACGTGAAACGCTGTTCATTAGAAAATGAAGTCTCTTATTACGCATCTCGCGATTCCTCCCGCGATTCGGCACAACGTTTCATCTGTATCGCGATACCTTCTATACCCATGTGGCTGTATTTCAGATCCAAACATAATTTATATTAACTTACGTTAGAAAGTAGGAGGTTTACTCCGTCGTTTATTCCTCCTATGTCATTAACTTTCATCGCGGTTAATCATTTCTATATTTTTTTTCCTAGAATTTCTTTCTACGTTGCTTTAACATTCAATCGCGCTTTTTATTTTATTTCATTTTATTTATAACTGTGTTTATATTTTAATCACAGATTCTTTCCTCTTCTTTAAATTTTCCGGCATAAATCTAGCTTGAACTTTTTTCTTATGTTAATATACGACCATGCACAGAGAGAATTTTCTTTTAAATTTATCCTGAAAATTATAATAATTGTGGGACAATATTGGTATATTGGAAGAATTTTATGAGTTTCTCTGATTAATATTTATTATATTTTATTATCGTGTGTAGAAGTTATCATCTAAAATAATTTGCAATCTGATTTTAATTTTTTTTTATTTAAGAAATATGTTGGAATTTAAAAATCATATTGTGCTCCGTTTTTGAGTCTACTTATTATTATTTCTATATATATTTTATTTCTTTTTTTATAATAGGTATCTAATAGGTGTTTTTTAGATATTAATATTTTGATTGTAGTAAATATTTCATCGGAAAAAGATAAATTATAAAATTATAAGTCATAAAATTCTTCCAATACCGTATTGTTCCACGATTTCTATGATTTTCCGGATAAATTCTGAGAGAAAATTCTCTCCGTGTATTGAGGAAGCCCGATAGATGAAAAGGAATGACGAAAACCGTTCGATAAAGCGGCATTAGAGTAATACCTATATATAAGATAGGGAGATAGCGGAGAGGTTATATGTAGATGTGGAAAGAAAAGCGGACGCGTCCTCCGGCTCGTTCAACGTTGTAAACAGCAACATTGCGCGGGTCTGAGAGACAGAGAGAGAATGTAACGGAATCCCCCGGGATTGAGCAATCGTTTCCGTCCCTATGCGTTTATGGTGTATTACACGGCTCTCTCACCGATATGGGAATGTGAGATCCTTGGAACGTTATTAAAGAGAGAGAGAGAGACTTCCGGACAATTTTGAAGGGCGTGCCATTCAATTGGAATCAACGTTACGCTCATTTTGCACAACGTAGGATTGTGTTACCGTATATCGCTGTAACGCATTTCGCTCGTTCGTCGATGCGTGAATTTGTTTTGAGCAAGTTGTGTGCTTGGCGAAAATGATCATCTCTCTCTCGCTCCCGACGTTTGTGCAAAACATCGAGAGAAGCGTATAGTAAATTTGCTCCGAAATAATTTTCTCCTTTAATTCCGCGCGTCTCGTATATACCATATTTTCGAATATATATGTACCTATACGCACATCTCGTTTCTCGTGTAACGCGCCGCGTTTAAAAAGCAAACATTCGAAATTAAAACCCGAATATCCCGAATTATATAAAGATTTTCGAGGTAAATATTATTTGTTTATCTGTCTCTCGATATTTTTCATATATGGCGAGTCGAGACTTTTTTCTTGTATATTTTTTTCTCCAATTTCCAGCCTTGTCGATGTTCAATGTTGGAAATACGGAGGCTATTTGTTCTCTAATAATGGTGGATACGCGTCTGTCAAACGCACATGCCGCTGTTTCTCGTAACAGGATGCTTGCCGCGGCGCTAATTCAGCTGTGTGTATTAGAGCACATGAATAGAGATGATCGTTTGATGAGACCACACACATATCACAGATACACACACACGAGATGATCTCCATTATTCTACGATAATAGGTGTAACGCGCTGGGGAAAGGCCGACTGTGATTGCGGATTCTGTGCTAAAAAAAGCAACTACGACTTTCAGTATGCACTTTCCGGTGTCCCTCTTTCTCTTTCTCTCTGTCTCTCTATCTCTCGTTGCGGTAATGATAACTTACGTATATGGAGAAAAGCGATTGTTCGACGATTCGCGATGAGAGATTGCCTGGAATCGGAATCACGCGCTGTGATTTCCGATTCCGCGCGATTTTCCTTTCCACCCTTGCCTCGTCGCGAAATTTTCCCTCGTATATCTTTGGAGCGCGCTTATAGGGTGTCCCACAACGTGATGTGCATACTGAAACTGTGTATTCTTGGTGTCATTCTAAGTCGAAAAGTCTTAAGGGAATCCGAAGCTAACTTAAGTTTAATTCCTGTTTTATCGACAAAATGTGAGATTCAGCTATAAATCTATTTATTGACTATACGGATTGTTTTTTACCCGAAATTAGAACGTTTCGCTCTTTGTTAATATTAATACTTTTATTTGTACAGGAAAAAGACATCAATCTTAGAGTTCTTAGAACTCATAATTCTGTAACCAAGATATATGAGACTGTACGCAGATTGATAAGTATTTTTCCTGTACAAATTAAAGTATTAATATTAATAAAAGGCGAAGCGTTTTAATTTCGGGTAAAAAAACAATCCGTATAGCCAATAAATAGATTTATAGTTTATCTAATCTCACATTTTGTCGATAAAACAGGATGGAAATCACAGACTTCTCAAGGACGTTTAGGATTACCTTATGCACTAAAGTCGATTGTTTTAAAGTTACAGCAAAAGAAAAACGAAACAAAATCGCATAAAACAAGAACAATATTATTTATTGAACGATAATATTTAATAATAATTAATTACTTTATTTAATTGTGCGGTAAGGTAAGTCAAAAAGATGCTTTTCTCGCACTAGTGCAGTAAAGTAAGGCGTACATTGAATCGTTGAGAAATAAAATAAGCCACTTTCTGAACACTAAACAGCAATAGAAAATCTTTCCCGACTGGCAACAATTGCCATAGTGAAAAAAATAAATAATAAATAAATAAGTAAATAATAATTAAAAATTAGAAGTAAATAATTGCTTTTGCATTTTTTTACTATAAACTTTAAAACAATTGACTTTAGGACATATGTTTATTAAGACTTTTTGACTTACATTAGAATGACACCAAGAATACACAGTTTCAGTATGGACATCACGTTGCAGGACACCCTGTATATTTTTTTGTATTCTCTCACGTGTCTCGCCATCGGGAGAAATATCACGAGCGGTATTTTCCGTTTGAAGTATAGACTGCAATTTTTCGCGTGACGTTAACTCCAGACCCTTTCTCAGCAAACTTCTGCTTCTCTACTTAATTTCATTCGTGACTTTTAACGCGATTGAAACAACGATGTGCCGCCGTGAAAATAAATATATTATGAAATTCATAAAAATTCTTTAGACATTTATGAGATTATATAAAAAATTTCAAAACTTTATTTAATTATATACACGGGGAGAATTTTCTCCTAGAATTTGTCCTGAAAATCGTTGAATAGTATATCTATATGGTATTGAATAAGAATTTTATGGGAGTTTCTCTGATTAATATTTATCCTTAATAAGATACAGAATATGTTCGATTAATTTTATTATGTACATATATAAATATGTTTTATTGTGGTAAATATTTAATCAGGAGAAACTCATAAAATTCTATCAATATATTGTCCCACGTGATATCATGTGATTTTCAGGATAAATTCCAAGAGAAAACTCTGTGTATAATAACATTATTATATTTTTGTATATAAAATTACATGTATACTTGTAATATAATTTATTTATTAATATTTTTTATCAGTATTTTCAGTATATTTATTACACTTGAATTAAACGATATTGCAATAGAGGAGAGCGAGTGTTTTATATAGCTTCAATTGCAGGGGCACCCCTGAAATTGCGGAGGGATAGTTATTCTAATCGATGCCGCGTGACGAGGGCGTGTTATCGCGTGTCGTAAGACGAGAGAAATTAACGATTAAGTTGCGCGCGTGTAAAACGGGGCGAGACCCACGTGCGATTCACAATCACGGTTTATTTCCTTTTCTCGCGGAGCATCCGTTCATTGTTCGCGATGCTGCGCGTGTGTTTACGGCCCGCCATTCGCCGCGGGTCTGAGAACGGCTATACGGAATATCGGGCGCGTTCACGGAGCGTGATCTCGCGAATAACAAAGTTCTCGAACCTGCCCCTGCAGGTGAGAGCGGAGAGCCGTTCGAACGCAGACCGTTCACCGCGAAAAACATCGAGGAAAGGTGGTTACCGTAAGTCGGATAACGCGTTACGCGTCACGCACGTTCGATCTTCCTTTTTCTTTTTTTTCCCGCACGCCGAAAACATTTATCGAATACAAATATTAAACAAATGTTTTTTTATTCATTTGAGACTATAATATTGATTTGGTGTGCAAAATATTTATTTGATGTAAGAACATCCTTTTTACAACATAAATATTTATTTGTAAAGCGCAGGATTGAAATAAATATTTAATAATTTAATAATTTTTTCAGTGTAGTATTTTGACGAACGACCTAGGTCAAGAATTGCAAGTGTGATATTTCATTACTTCGTAAAAAGCGCAGCTTTATATCTTAGAACATATATACCTGGAAGGGGAATTGCTATTGTTCTCCATGGTAAAAATCTGTGTCCAAGTTGGGTGCGAGAGAGAAAGATAGCTTTTAACCTATGCTCGCAATGCGCAAACGTAGATGACGTCACGGTGACGTCACGCTCACCGCGCCGTTTGAAACTGGAAATGTAATTGGTGCTTTCGCTAATTCGCGTTTGCGCATTGCGAACGGAGGTAACAATCTACCCTTCTCTTTCCTTAAAAACGGTTCTCTCTCGCACCCAACTTGGACACAGTTTTGCGCTCCTATTCCCCTTCCATATCTATAGTTCTAAGATATTACGTCTAATATCGACAAAATTCGACGATTTCAGAGAGGATGCAAGCATCAATTTTTGTAAAATTGCCTATTTTAGTAGATTTTGTGTATGTAAACATGTAGACGTATGAAAAATGAACATAAGAGTCGTTACGATATTAATTAATCGTATCGATGAATGTGCACGTTTGAATATATCTCGGCAACCTTTATGTCGCGTCGGTCTCGCTGACAAAATGCAACACGGGGATTTTAAGTTGACATTTTTATTCCGACGCGTTGAAAAAGTATTTCCGCGTTTTACATGCGCGTGGCGAGGTTGTTGAATAATTTAATTAAAATGGGTTTTATTGCCGCACCGCGCACAGTACAGATTTTACGATAAATGCATGACTTATAAATATTACAACAGTGGTAGCTTATCACGAGAAAATCAACAAGATTATCGCGCGATACCGTATATGCACGGAACTTGACAAATAATTTGGCACTTTTGCATTGCATGTAATTGTTCGAAATTTTTATTCCGAACAAAATCCTCCTTTTGCTCCGACCCATCATAATCATCGTTGAAAAATCGCGTTTCATACATACGCAACGGAGAGTTTGGTTCGCGTTTGGTCTCTCGACAGAGAAAAACGGTAACTCATTTTTTTCTACGCGAAACGCCGTTTAGATAAGCACTTTCTAATGCACGCATCGAAAGTTCTGCTCTTACACAAGCGATAAGCGAGCCAGCGACCTCCGCTAGTACGTTCCACTTGATGATGTATGTATGTGTTTGTGTATGCGTGAGAGTTTATCCTCGGTGTAATCCCTGTCCCTTTAAACGCGTGTTGTTCGCACACATGGACTCTTACATCGTCATAGATTTGCATGTGATAAATGAAATTGCGATATTTCTTTTTACAGTTTCTTAATATGCTCTTATTCTGAAGAAATAATTGATTTATCAAACTTTATGAGAAATAGAACGTGCTTTATTTGAGACAAAATTTCTAGAACATTATATATGGAACAATTTTAAATTACGGACATACATTTTTTAGAAATTTAAATTTAAATAATAAGAATATTTTAAGTCAGCTCTTTAATTTTTAAACCACAATCTACACTTCATTCCTCTCGACCAATAGAGCCAAACGCGATGTTATTGCGACAATTAAGAAAGAAAATTTGGAAACTAAGGAATTGCCGATTCAGCCGACTTTTGGACCAATATTTTTCTCGCCTATTTCTTTACAGGGGATGTTACGAGAAGGAACAAGGGGAATTTCTGAGATCCCAACCATAGGATTCAAATTCCTTAGTTTCCAAATTTTCTTTCTTTCTCAATTGTCGCAATAACATCGCGTTTGGCTCTATTGGTCGAGAGAAATGAAGTGTAGATTGTGGTTTAAATTTAAATATTCATCATTGAAATTATATTATCAAAGTAACAGAAAATTTTACATATTCTAAATACTGTAAAATTTATACACTTTTGTTTATATTCAGATGTATATAAAGCACGAGCCAGTAAAGCGATAAATTAAGTCGGGCTATAAATTCATATTTGAACCACATATGAACTTTGAACAAAACAAACAAAGGGGAAAGACAAAAAAAATGATACGGTCTCGCATTGTCACTCGAGCATATATGTATTGTGCCAGTTAGATGATCGTATGCTGGCTGTAACGGTCCGGGGTCTCAGTGGCACAGTTTTACATCTTTTCTCTCATATACCTGTTTCAATTTTCCAAGTACATCGTTACATTGATTACCGTTCTATTTCTCGCCGTCAACAGCCTAACCTGTGATTTGTCTCTCCCGTCGTAGAAAGACGCAGATTCGCGTGTAAAGTGGTGAAAAGAAAAGAAAAGAAAAGAAAGAAGAAAGATTTTCCTTAACTTTTTAATCCCAAAACAGAATAGAAAGCAAACACGAGGTGACAATCCTAGGAGGACTAAATGAATTCTCCGTCAAGTTCTACGGTCCACGAGGGAGTGAGTACATTATTTTATTTTTGTATCATATGAAGGAACATTCGTGCAATATATGGAATTAAATTTTATTTGAGATCAATTTGGAATAGAAATTATTTGAGTATAATTGAATTATAATTCCGTACTGTGCACAGCTTGTTCCATGATCGTTATCGTTTACAATAATGTGTAGCAGTTAATTTAATTAGCGTTGCGATCTTTATTTTGCAATCAATCGATTCAATTAGGCCACATAGAATGATAATTAGGAATATTAAATATAATTTGGTTTGTTAATATTTAATTTCAATTTTGCCTGAAAATAAGATACTGTGTGATATAATTTTATTACAATCGGCAAAGTGCAATTACGGATAAAGATGTTTATCACTGTAATCTTACCTGACATTGAAGCCGACGTTAATGCAGCACTCAATGGGTGTCCTTCGCGTTCTTTTTATGTCACTCTCAATTTAATAGTTTCTTGCGTATCGCCTTGGATTGCTATTATTATCACTATTACATTACGTTATTACTGGAATTAAAATACGCGACTGAGAAGACGCGCCATAATTACCATCTGTATAATTTAGGTTGTAATTTTACGAATTTTACGACACGTTTGGCAGCGTGTAGTTTATCCATCCGTGCGAATTTTTTTGTTTCTCTTTTGCACATTAAACGCTATCTATATCGTGAAATTCGAAGCACTATCTATCTTAAAGTTTTCGCATTTACCGTAGAAATAATATAATTAAAACACGACGGCAAGAGTCTTTTCATTACGTTTTCACTTCGTGATATTTCGGTTCAAGGTTTATGCGCATCTCTTAGAACCGGAAATGCTTATGCAACTGCTTCGTACTTGCGATTTTCTCGGTTTGCTGGACATACGTGTGAAGCGTATTATCGATTGGCAGACGGTTCTCGCGAAAGAAAGTTCCTTGACTCGACGAAAGAGACGCGAACAACTAAAACAGCTGTCCTTAAGAGAACGCTTTCAAGCAGATCGCGTCGAAGATACTCGTTAATGACACAACTGTATGCGGATAGCACACAGGAACAGGTTGCAGACAGCAATTAAAACGGAGATCGTCTCGCAGGAATTTAGAATTTATTTGTGCAAATTCTTATCACAGAAAATGATTCGCAAAATCGACCATGATCGAGAAATAGGATAATTAAATGTGGATAATTAATTGAGGATAATTAAGCCGCGAGATTGATTTGTTGTTTCAGAATAAAGAAATCACGATTCCGCAAATGAGAACCAATTTACGGATTCGTGATTTCATCAATTTGTTGTGTTCACACAACCTTTAGCGGCTCGAACTGAAATTCTATAATCGCGTAATGAATTTCGCTCTGCCACGGTGGAAAGCAAATCGTCTGAAGATGAAAGTTTCTTGACCTTTGGATCGTGTCGGTGAATCATTTGAAATCGCGCGCGCAACTATATCTACCTTCGTTCGTAAACTCTTTAAATTAGATCACTTTTCAGATAGGTCCTTTGAAATTGCGCAGCTGCATCCGCGCGAGTATAACTTCATTTGCTTAAGACCCAGACTCCGGGACTTGGGCTTTTATACTCTGACGAGATATGCTACATTTGCGGCAGAATGTACCGCAGGATAATCTTCGCCTGGATTGCCCGAGCAAATTGTAGAAACGTCATATTCAACGCAATCGGATCTGCTGTCGTTTACGTTGTGTATCGCTACAATATCGTATATGCAAAAGATCTGCACGAGTTAAAATGATTAAATCTCTACATCTGTGTAGGATCGTATTTTTAACTTAGATTGACATTATCATTTTTCATTATATTATGTTGTTTTAAAAGAAACTCTTAAAACATTTGATTTTCCTTATTAAAATTGTACACAAAGAGAATTTTCTTTTAGAATTTAGGAAAATTATATCTCATGATAATCGTGAGACAGTATTGTATTGGAAGAATTGTATATAAGAGTTTCTTTTTATCACAAATGAAAAATATTAATGTGCATATTAAAATTAATATAACATATTTTAAATTTTATTGTGGTAGATATTAATCAGAGAGAAATTCTTATAAAATTCTTCCAATACCATATATGATTACTATGATTTTCAGGGCAAATTCTAAGAAAAAATTCTCTTCGTGTACGTACATTAAAAAAAATATGTTACATTTTTTAAATATTTATCTACATGTTTTTCTTTGGCAAACGAAAGAATGCAATTTGTTGTAGCAATAATAAAACGTTAAGGGGATCCTAAACGTCCTTGAGAAATCTGTTGTTTTTTTCCTATTTTCTCGACAAAATGTGAAGTTAGATTAAACTATAAATCTATTTATTGTCCCTTTGTTAATGTATTAATATTTTAATTTGTACAGGAAATAATGTATCAATCTGTATAGTCTCATGAATGCTTAGAATTCATAATTCTGTAATCAAGATATGTGAGACTATACAGATTGATAAATCTTTTTCCTGTACAAATTAAAGTATTAATATTAACAAAGGGCGAAGCGCTCTAATTTCAGGTAAAAAACAATCCGTATAGTCAATAAATAGATTTATAATTTATATAACCTCACATTTGTCGATAAAACAGAAAAAAACAATAGACTTCTCAACGACATTTAGGATTCCCTTAAGGGGAATCCCTCTCGATTTCTGTTTTATCAACGCAGTCGTATATTTTCGTACTTCTAGTATATCTTTTTTTTAATTTGATAGAATTAAAAATGCTTCTCTACGATTGCAATACATGTATCAATAATTCCAGGGAAACTCGATTTGATATGAAAAACGTGAAATAACAGTTTTTTTCATCTATTTTCATCTCGATATGACATCTCGAATTGCAGAAGAACTGTCAATCTCATCTTAATAGGTATTTTATATAAAACATATGCACTTTGTACGAATAAAAATGCACATTCCCTAGGATTAGAGGACACGAAAGAAAGCATTGTTACCCTCTAAACCTAGATTCGAAGTCTAATAAAAATTTGTAATTAGAAATATGATTCGTACGTATGTGTGCGTGCGTTGTGCATACGTACATATGTTTTGGATATGTGTGCTGCTATTTTGTCAGAGTTCGTCATTTGCTGAGGGATCCCCTTAATTCGATCTTAAATTTTGCATCTGCTCTCGAATCTATTGTAAGGCTCGCGATAGATTAGGAAGAGCTTACTTGGCAATCCGTTGGGTCTGCGATGCCGATAATACAGACTATTCGATTATTTCGCGATCGATCGTTGTAGTCTCGTAATTGTATAATCAATTTTACGTATTTTCTCTTTTCTCCCATATACGCGTGCATAAGGCTTCGTTTGTCCAACCAACCCTTCACTTGCCACCGTCCGCGAATTAGCATCATCGAACTACTCCCGGAACAATGTAAATCAGATCGTGTTTCAACCCCTTTTCCCCTCCTTCGGTAAACTATGCAGCTGCGCGAGTTCGTTTACATGCGTTCATTTTCCAGTCGCAAAATAGATGAAAGCGCATCTATTCATGGAATATTGTTGAAGTTTTTTAATTACGAGAAAAAAAGGAACATATAACTCTCTCTGTGCCTCTGCAATAATCGGAAAACCTTTCGAGCGACATTTGAATCTCGTCTTGTGAAATATTAGAATTATCGAAATAGGTACATCGAATAATTTTCTGTGATTTTTTTCTTAAACAAGAAATAAAATAATTGCCTGCTCGCGGAGCTGCTTCTATCGGCTTTAATTTGTTCGGTTGAATTATGAAAATGTACGAAACAAGTATTTAAACAAGTATAAAATGCAACAAAGCGTTTATTGCGAGACAAGCTTATATAAGCTTTATGTTAATGAAACAACTTTTTTAGATACTCTCGTATAGTGTGTTTTAAAACAGATTGTGAAATAGTTTATACGCTAATTCTTTCCAACTGTATTAGCAAAATCGCACTCTAACATCTTGATGATAATTGTGAAATTATTTTGTTCTCTTATATTTTTAGAACATTTGGTCTTTCAAGTTATGTAAATGAATAGAATATAATCAGTCTTAATATTAAACATACAAAGTTATACAAAAACTGATCAATTTATTCATTTAATTACTTTGGACCGATATTGAATATTCCTCGTAATTTCGAATGGATGTAGAGCATTAATACTTTTATCTCGACATTACTAGATTAATGTTGATTATTCTCAATTCACTGCTATTTGAATTTATTTTTTTAATATTTTGTATAAGTATACATGTATATAAAATTATATACATTATATATTATGTATATATGTAATTATATGGAATAGCACTTTTAGTATCACATTTCGTTACACAATTTTCCGCATAAATCCACATGCGAGTCAATGAGTTTCCGCGACTTTATTAATTGCTGAAGATAATTATCAAATTCCGATCGAGAATCGCTTCGGTGGTCTATTAGCGCTCGAACGTGAGAGTTAAATTCCAGTTACATATCGGATATTCACGCTCTGTACACGAGTGCTGAAAATGGATTCGGTGATTGGCGAATTGCGGGATGTCGACGGTGAACAAAGGTTTTCGGCATAACAGCTTCTCCCCGATTGCATTTAAACGTATGGCATAGGTTACGAGAAATTCGCGACTATATGACTATGTTAGGTTTTCTCATTGAATTGAAATTCTGCAAGTGCTACTGCAGAATATTCTAATTGCTTATTATTCGCGATTCGACAGTAGTCTTTGATTACATGATTCGACGAAGTTGAAATTTATTTTTTTCATAGAAGTTCTAAACGCGATAGATCAGTTTCGAGATCATTCTCGGAATCGATATATAATTGAAATTTGTTAAAGAGAAGTGAGAATTTATTGCATCATCGTTATACGATTTCCATGAAAAGAAAAACGTATGCTGAATAATTTTATGTACGTGACTTGATTGAGAAAAAAAAACCATATCTATCCCGATTGATCCTATCAGGTTATGAGATAAAAATGTAATTTTGCATACAATATACGCGACATTCGTGCGAATATAAGGCCATAAAAGTTGCAAATTTATTTTAACGTATATAACATGCATATAATCTGTTTCGAACGATATAACGTGTTGCGGAATTGCCAATTACAAGAACCGGACCGATATCGGTGTTACAAATTACGTATCTTTAATAAGAAGTCCCGGTCTGTGATATCTGGTTATCTAAATATATTGATCGAGTTACGACATAAATATACATTGTACATGCACACGTTAGATAATGTTTTAAATCTGTCGATTGAATAGTCTTATTTATCTGAACATGTTTGATTGGTTTTGCATATTTAGAGCTAACCGAGATATATTTATTTTATTAATCCCATCGTGACATGAAAAATTGCATACACTGTAAAAAAAATATGTAAAATTACATAAATAATAATTGTAAAATTGTCATGCAATTTTACACACTTATTATTTATGTACTTAATTTTACATATTTTTATGTAATATATTACATATTTTTTTAATAATGTAATACGCGATGCAGATATTTGTTATTTGTTGGACGATGTGTGTAAAAAAAATTCATGTTTAAAAAAGGTAAAAAGTAGATTATATTTAACATTTTGGAATGCACTTTGAATGTCTCGCTTGATATCGCGTCGCTTTCTGCTTTGTTTTTAATCGCTTTAAGATTGCATAATGCATTCACCTTGACTTCGTACTAATGTATCGGAGCCCTTGAACGGTTGCCGGCTCCGTTTAAAATTGTGCCTCTGTATCGGAGGCATGCGCAAAAGTTTCTACAATCTTGCCCAATCATTACTTCGCGAGACGTCTCGCTTTGCATTAAAACAAAAAATTGTATTTATATTACGATACAGTTAATTGCTGCTGACTGTCGTAAGATTCGTGTAACACCAACATTAAAATTAACATCACTGATACTGCTGAATTTTCACAGCCGTGACTCTTGCAAAAAATGTTAAAAATAGATGCTCTTGCTTCCACTTCTACAAATTAATCTCTCAATCTTATCTTATCTCCCGTCGACCTAGTTTCGCGTAATTTTCTGTTTAATAATAAAACCTATTTATTCTTTGACCAATTAAAATAATTTACATGTCGCGTTTTATTACATCAATGATTTTTATATTGATGTCGCATAAAATTAATAATCGAATTAACGATTGTAAAAGTGAAAATAATGTAAAGTAAAAAATAGATGATTCATAATAATTAATTCACGATTGCGTGCATCGCCTACATACGATCGTTTCAAAACGAAATCGTGTGACATTTGTCATGTGTCAATTATTCCGTTTGGAGAAAAGTAATTGGCTGTCGAACCAGGCCGAAGATTACTGAATGATAAGATTATTTCATTTCCTGCCACTAAGAGAGAGAGGGAAACCGAGAGTGAGAGAGATAGGAAGGGAGGGCGAGAGAGTAAGTGAGTGAAAGAAATCCAACCAGAGGTATTCCTTTCATCTCCCTCGCTTGTCGATAGTTTGCCGCAATAATATATACGTCGTATGCATATTACGCGTGCAAGCGGATGCATGGAAAACTTGCTGCATAATGAGACGCTTAGGCGCGGTTGTTTGATTAACCAGTTCCTGTCGCATTTCGTTGTTCGTTAGTATTCAGTTAGATGGCATATTTATTACGACTTTGTAAGGTACACAGAGGCAGAATTTTCTCTTTAGAATTTACCCTGAAAATCGTGGTAATCGTGGGACAATATGGTATTGAACGAATTTTATAAGAGTTTCTCTGATTAATATTTAATTAACACAATATAAAAAATATTATTATCTATCACAATAAGATATAAAATATGTTCGATTAATTTTACTATGTAAATAGTAATATTTTTTTATTGTGGTAAATATTAATTAGAGAAACTTCTGTAAAATAAATTCTAAGAGAAAATTCTCTTTGTACAGAAACAGTTATTTAATGCATTAAATTGCGTTAAAAACTTATATCATTTTTTTATAGTTTGCCGAGTAATATTTCGTTGAATCCGATAGAGCATTCCGACAGGGACAAGTATAGCACAACTTAAATATGTAATGCTCTAGTCGAGTTTCGCCGATACTGCGTCTTTTGCG
This sequence comes from Nylanderia fulva, assembly GCF_048542155.1. Taxonomy (NCBI): domain Eukaryota; kingdom Metazoa; phylum Arthropoda; class Insecta; order Hymenoptera; family Formicidae; genus Nylanderia; species Nylanderia fulva. The sequence goes on along the minus strand of NW_028190710.1, from coordinate 276,684 downwards.
AAGCATTATTATTAGACCGACAAAAGCGCACGTCGATAAGATTGAGCCGCGTGAGGAATTGCTTTAAGTACTGTTCACACATCGAAAGATATTTCCAATTTCCAATCTCCCCGAGAAGAAAATCTCGAATCTAAATAATTTATCGGAGAATCCATATATGAGACTCGCTAGCGGAGCTAGAATGTTTGAGGTATATACAGAGTGTAAGTAAACAAAGGTATACAAAGCACACCATAAGGTGTAGGACGACAAACTAAATCGAAAAGTCTTGAGCCATTTTTTAATCTGAGCTTTATTTTTGACGCTATAAATGGTTAAAGTTTGCCAATTAGCGCGCGGCTACAACGGTAGACAGCGTAGGCGCCGCCTTAGTAGGCGTTGCCTAAGGCGTAGTCACCGTTCATTGGCAAACTTAAACAATTTATAGCGTCAAAAATAAAGCTCAGATTAAAAAATGGCTCAGGACTTTTTGCTTTAGTTTCTCGTCCTGCACCAGATGGTGTGCTTCGTATATTTTTGTTTATTTACACCCTGTGTACAAGACCCTAATATGCGAGATCCTAATACATGACCCTTGCCAGCGTTTTTACAATGTGAGAACGCGTCGGTGGAACTGAGGTCGCAAGAATTAGTTTATTCAGTCATGTGCAACGTTTCGACGACAATATTCCGCGACGGTTTACCACGTAAATAAATACGGTCGCGCACATATGGGTACACTTTAGTGCACAAAGCGCTACGGTCGTTTGGGAATGGTTGTAAACGAGCGATTGACGATGGTTACATCGGAGATACCGTGCGCTCCGCTTCGTGAGGTGACCCACTTTAGCACGAGGCTCCAACACGCCCGAGGATTCCACTCGCCCTAGGAGAGCCGGCCCTGTTATACTATGACTGTTAAGAGAGTTACGGGGAATGTAACTCACGCCGGCTGTATTCCGTAAAATATACAGGATGTTTCATATCAAGTCGCGAGGCGAAGTAATATGTCTCTTGACACACACATATATGTCTCAGAAATAGAAAGGATGACAGAAGGAAATCGAATCTTCAGTTCATTGTTTGAATCGAAAAATAAACTTACACGGAGAGAATTTTTCGTTATTTTATCGCCAAATTTACTACAAATTTTACGTTTGGTAATTCGAAAATTACCATGTTAAAATTATTATGAACAATTAGGCCAAATTGAAAATATGCTGCATTGTAAACTTTATATAAAATATTTTATATTTATTATTCTTTTGGCATCTATTCTGTGTTCAAAGAATTATAAGTTTTCAACACAGTTTTAATATATTTAAAAATTATTGAAATTTTATTATATATTATAGTAAAACTAATCAAACATATTTTATATTTTATTTATATTGAGATATTAATATTTCTTATTGTGATAAAATTCTTTTAATACTACAATACATTGTCCCACGACTATCATGATAAATTCAGGATAAATTTGAAGAGAAAATTCTCTCTGTGTGCTAAATTTTTAACAGAGATTTGAAAGAGAAAAATACGAATATATTTTTTATTGCGAATTATGTCTATCATCCGCTTAATTTTATATTCAGCGCGACCGGATATTCTGTCGTCGATATCTTTGTATCAGTCTAATTATATGTTGTCAAAAAATATTTCGACGAAATATATTTTTCGTTTGTTTTCCGCACGCGATCGACGCATCATCTTTACGCATGCAAATATCGCTGTGTATTTATCCTCCGGTATCGGTATAAATCTACAGCGAAATGCACTCCGAAACGCGTCATTTTAGCACGCTATTCTGTCTTAATTGAAGCGCGGGCGGATAATTTTAACGCGGTTACTGAAATTATATATGCAGTCTTGAAGCAAGCGCTTGACAAAGAGCGGACGTACTCTGTCTCTCCGGTGGCAGTCTTTCCAATTCCATTAATAGTTCTCTACCACGTTGCTCTATCACGTCGCAAACTCTCTCGAAGCGGTTGCGCTCTAGGCAAACATGCATCGATATAGAAAGCCGTGTGCTATATTTTTGTTCCATGTTTCACGAGTGAAAATAATCGATGTATGGTATGAAAATCGCGAGCGATTACAAATTTGTCATTATAAATGAATGGTACCTAAAAAAATTCGCGATATCTATATTATTTATATATTTAGTAATTTCATTTTAATTACATGGAAAAAAAATTAGCTGCCATAGCTAAATTTTAACTATAATATTTAATATTTTTTACTTATAAAATTTTAGCTATGGTGGTTAATTTTTTTTCCGTATACATTAACAATATTGGACTCATTGTTTTAATTGTGTCATTGGTGAAATAAAAATCAAGACATGCTTAAAGATTAAATCAATAAAAATTTTTCACGTCGTAAATATTACAAAATTGTATTTCACAAACGATATATCAGCCGGTTATTTTTTAAAGATTTAGATTTTATGATTATCTGAGAAATTGAAGATCAGAGAAATACACATGTCAGAGCTTCTGAACTTACACGAGTATATTCTAATCGTTGTTGAGCCTAGCGCGTCGTTAAGCAGTGGCAAGGTCTAATTAGCATATGTCATTCGCGAAGCGGAAATCTCCCGATGTCGTATCCTCGTCTGATTCTTGAGTGTAGAAAATTCTTGAAGCGGCAAGTAGTTGTCGTCGAGCAGAAAAGTAGATCAGAGAAGGATTTATGTGGAATTCACAGTGGAATTACCCAGAAATCGAGAGTCTTATTCCGTGGAGCTCCGAGCTCACATATTTATCCGTTTTCCCTTTTTCCGTTTTATATTCCTTCGTGATTGACATTGATGTCACTTAAGCAAATTATCTTGTTGAAAAAAATGTTTGCGAACGAATATTTAATGATTCTCAGAAATGCGAAGAGAAGATATTAATATTTCTCGTCCTCTTTTTTTTTTTTTTTATTCCCGCCTACGATTCGTACAATCGAGTTTGGATTTTCTCGCGAAGAGAATATCTTGGCATATTGTCGTGAGTTTTTAACGTGATTCAATTACGTTCACCCACAGGGAAATATGGTCGATTTCATCGAATCGTGAGATTTTCGAGAAAATGATGATGACGAGAGCTATTATTATTGTGTAACTTTGTAAGGACGATGATTCGATATCGCGAGGAATGCTTATTGTAACAGAGTATTTCGTTAATAATTTTCTCATTATATTCGTCATCTCGTCAACCAATTTTCTTAACAAACTGAATTATAATATTACATACAAGTCGGTCGATAATGCAAATTGGCGAGTTGCGTGATAAATAATGATTATGATTATTCACGTGAAGAAGAATTTACTTGGTGAATTTATCGAGAGGATATCCCTATCACGCAAACTTCATTCACACGTGATCGGTGATCGACGAGGGGAATGAAGTCTTTTTATATATTCAGCTATAGATAAAAAGTTGGACGACTGCACTTATCGACTGGTGTCAAATAATAACTCCGTTTCTGTGCCACATTGTGCGACGTGGGAGAAACTTTATGCCTGTTTCTCGCCGTTCGTTTTTCCAATGAACCGTCTGCACATCGATTCGGCGGTAGAGAAAAATTGTTTACATAGCCCGATGACTTTAACCTTTGGGGAATTATCCGTCTCGTTATACACGCTTACGCAGACGCGTCAATGTCCTTTTAATTGGAATTATTGAAGAAAACGTATCTTGTCTTTTTCTTTTAGACTTATCAGGCATTGAACCGTCTAACTAAGTCACAAACATATAGTCATCAATAATAAATCACACCGCATTTTCTGTAATGATTTATTTTTTAAGATTTCAACTATCAGACCAAGTTTCAACATCATTCATACATATTATAATTGCGTTAGTTAAAGGTAAAATCGATTAATACCAGGTCAGCTTGTATATAAATTCCAGTAGTCTTGTAACAAGCTAAATAAAATTTGCTTCTTAATTAATGATACGTAGTTTCTAATTTTTAATAATTTGTTGACTATTTTATTAAATATTTTTTTCTTTTCTCCATTCTCTCTTCTTTTAATTCTTTTTACCTTTTTTATTCTGCTAAAACTTTATAGACTTTTCAAATCTTTTTAATAATTTTGTAACTAATATATACATATATTTTTTCCTAGAATCATCTGCTAAGCCTTTGATCCGTTTGTAATTGCGCGCAAAAATATCTCAGTCACAGAGAGCATATGCTCTCGAAACGATTTTTATCCCGGTTATTTTCTTTTGGTCGGCGAATGCAGGCGGTGTTAATGACAAGAGTCAGAGCGAAGCGTTCGTTAAAACGGCTGAAACCGATGAAAAATAGCGATCTATTTCCTTCGCCCGATACAAAAAAGTCCACGGATCTTTTTCGACGAGAATTCCACCCGACCTAGTTTCTACCAAAGCCGAAGCTGTGTTTGCGTCATACTGGAAATTATATTGTGCATAAGGCCTCGTCTTGTAGAGTCCATTATAAATGAATTGATCGGACGAATTAACATAGGATTAAATACAAAACCTGCACGTGGACTTGTAAAAACGATTTGTCAAGTCACCAGGAAGTGTATTATATTTATGCGTATAACGTTTGTATAATTTTCCTTATAATTTTTTGTCATAATCTACCTTCTAAAGTATGAAACTAAAATAACCGAATATCGAATTATTTTATTTTATTCTATAATTGGTGACATTTAATAGAACATTAATTTGAAAACACGTAGAGAAAAGATAATCGATTGTTGTTAAACTATTAATTGACATATAAATTGGGTCAAATAGTCCGAATAATAAATTCAGACGAATTTTAAGATACCCAGTGTTATTTTACTTATATTTTGCGCGCTTGTTTCTTTCGTCAGATCAAAGTACATTCAATATCCGTGAAAGAGCCTGTCAGCCTTTTTTCGGCTGGTATAACAAACCCACGTTATTCAAGGCCGCGTGTATCGCCGGCCATTTACATAATTGCAATTGTGGAGTCGTCTCGATGCATCTCGAATCGAAATTGCGAAACGGCGTCCATCACGCTTCGGATCACGCTCGCGCGGAAACTGAGCTGTTTCCCTGTATATCGTGCACTGAAAAAAAAATTTTGTTCGATTAACAAAAATTCTGTTCGAAAATGGACGAAACGGAATTCTGGTTGAATCTACCAGAATTCCTTTTAATACAACAAATATCTTGTTTGCACCAACAAACTGATTTGTTGTACAAACAAGATGCTTGTTACATTAAAAGGAATTCTGGTAGATTCAACTAGTAATTCCGTTTTGTCCATTTTCGAACAGAATTTTTGTTAATCCAACAAAATTTTTTTTCCAGTGTGGCTTTGCGTTACCGTGACAAAGTGCGGTACACACTTGCGGAAGAGAGCGAGGAAGTGGGTCAGTGGGCCAAGCGCGGCTGCGGGCACGAGCTTCTCCGTATCGAACTGCATCCGCATCTGATGCACGCGCGAGCGAGAGGGTGCCCGTATCTCCCGATATGCCCCCGGACGATGACGCACGGCAGTCGTCGCGAGGGAAAAATCGCGAGCACTTAGTGTATTTACTATAAACAGAAAGGCAATCATTTTCTTCTGCGAGGAAACAACTAATTAGCTAATATATACATCCATCTCGGACAATAGAGCCAAACGCGATGTCATTGCGAAAATTAAGAAACTTAAGAATTCGTATCTTATGGTTGAGATCTCAGAAAACCCCTTGTTCCTCTTTTATAATCGCACTGTAAAGAAATAGGCGAGAAAAATATTGGTCCGAAAGTCGGCTGAATCGGGAACTAATTATAGCTAATAAAATTGCGCCAAATTCTCTTTATTCAGAGTGTCTAGCCGCCCTTGAAATCCTTGAAATCTTTCACTGGAAAAAATGTTTTGTTTTTTCGACGAAACAGAATTATTAGTTAAATTGACCAGAATTCCTTTTAAGACTCCTGCATACTTGATTGCCAAATCCTTGATTGACAGTGACGACTTACTTCAAAATGGTGGAAATGAAAATCTTTATATTGATTTATCGATAAAAGATATACAAAATGAACGAAAATAATATAATTAATAAATAATGATTTTGTTTATTAGTAAATAAGCATAAATGACATTTTAGCAAGCCAAAAGATTCTTGCGACGTACAGTGTTATTTTTCGTTTTAGTGCAGTGTTTTTGTGTTTAAAATAATTGTCGTTGTGTTAAAATATACCGAAGACTCTCATTTTGGCATAATTTAATATGTGAAAGCCAATATTAATTTTTTTTCAATACCTGTCAAACAGCTGATTTTCGTCCTTGGTTAGGCTCAATTTCATTTGACATATACATGTTATTTATTGATTACCCAAGCAAAAGGAGTTTTCGGCTTATTTTATAAGTCTGTTCTATCCATTTCAACCGCTATTTTATTGAAAAGCATTTTTATTTTCACGTACATTGCAAGAATTTTTATGGTGTATTTTCTCGCTTCTGACGTCACAATCCAGGATGGCCGAGATAGGTATCCAGGAGTCTTAATGTAACAAGAATCTTAGTTAGCACAAACAACTGATTTGTAAACAAGATTCTTGTTGCATTAAAAGGAATTATAGTCGATTTAACCAATACAATTTCTGTTTCGTCAATTTTTGAACAGAATTTTTGTTAATATAACAAAATTTTTTTTCCAGTGTTGAAATGTTTTGGAATTTTATTTGTTCTTTAAAAAAATTGAAAATGTATTTAAATGGAATTGTATTTAAATTTTTCGTAGATCATTGATTTTTTCGTTGCGTCTAACATTCAACTAAAAGAGCAGTTGAGACTCTATTCGAGTAAAAAATATTTCATTTTTGTAAATAATACAATACATTTTTTATTTAGGAGTCCAAAAATATGTGCATTATTCATGAGTTATTTATGGATGTTAAGTGTTCAAATATAATATAAGTAATATTTGTAATACATATATTAATTTTCATTAACATGCGCAATTATATCGATTTGATCAAGAAAAGTTTTCGATTTCTTGTACATTTTTATCATATACTATTGGTAAATCGTGCAAATTTTCTTGAAATGTTCTGGAAATGTCCTTAAATTTTATTTTCAAATTTTACTAGACACTGTTATTCCGGATAAAATAAATCCTTTAACCGATAAACTCATAATATGGTGCGATGTTTTTATTGAGGACATGTTAATCCTCAATAGCAAGTTTAATTTTTCGTAATAGAAGGAATCCCGTTACCTCCTTTTTTTAAATACAATTTTAAGCTTTCGGTATTTTTATTTGGTCGTGACACCTGGATGGAAGCAATAACGAGCTTGGTTTCTACTCATTACAGACCATGGATTAATGCTATTCCGGCGGATAAAAGCCGAAAACGCGCTTGTACACAAGAGCTTTTGCGCAAAATACATCGCGTGCGCTGCGGAATAATGTAAACTTGCATTGTTCCTGGGTTTAGAGATATATGCATGCAATTCGCAACGAGCGAAAATGGACTGCCTTGTTTGCGATTTTTTTGTTGTTGCCAGTTGCTGCACGTGGATAACACGCGTCTCTAGATAGAAATAAAACTCACTTTGTAAGCCCGGCATACCGATGAGACGCGAACTCTCTCGCATTGTACACGCGCGATGAACTTGCATGCACAAATGTGCAGAATCTGCATTCTGCATCTTTCAAAAATTTATGTTCCCTCTGTTCAATTTCAACCGTCCATACTTGGACTCGCTCGTCCGTGCTTGATTGATTTTCACTTATTGCTCGTAAATTTTTATTTGCTCGCGAATAGTAACAGAAATATTCTCGTGTTGTAACTTTTTTATCGGGAAATTTTCGAAGTTCTTTATTTAAACCATTTATTTGAGTGCCATTTTTTATTTAAAGAGAGAAATAATTTTTTTTAGACGTTCTATCTATTTTGGAAAAAATTTTCTCACACGTTTTCAGCAGAAAAATGATATTTTTTTCAGCGTTTTCTCTCTTGATTGTTTCAAACACAAGCGGACATGGTCTTTCATTTGATTTGTCGCTAACGTTAGATGAACATTGATCGATAAAAGAATAAAAAAAGAATAATGCATTCATGGAGCGTAAAATGGATACCTGTTTATGTTTTCGTACGAATATTCGATTGAGAAAATGAGAGAGTCAAAGATGCATGCATTCCTGAACCGGTCATTCAACTGGTAGACTTTTCCCAAGCTGTCGTGGATCTCATTTCTTTTTATAGGGTTTTAAACGTTATTAATGTTGCAAATTATGAGAAAATGCTGACTCGCAGTATAATTCACGCGTACTGTTTGGGAAATTATTCTCGTTCCCTTTTTCTTACAGAATATAATAGTTTTCTAAGTAGAGGCATTTAAAGAAGTATGGAAACTTTTTGCATTAGAATGACGAGGCAACAGGAAGCGTGAATGCACACGTGCACACGCGATGAGTACGTACGTGCGTCTACGCACAGGTGAATCACATTTCCCGAGGCACGCGTGTTTAACTCCCGTGTTTCGAAGGCAAAAATCAGTCGGACATGACCGCAAAAAAAAAAAAAAAAAAAAAAAAAAAAAGGGAGAGAAGAATGCGTGGACATGCGTAAATAGTGGATTTGTCGTTCATCGTTGTGCATCTTTATGCCAAGACATGTTGATTAATGAGGTTTCGGATTGTGATTTAAATTCCAAATGTGCATATGTATGGAATGTTCCTTATCTAAAATTTCAACGAAATATTTATAAATTATGGAGAGAGAATTATTGGATATACGAGAATTGGAATCGACACGAAATCAAAGGATATATAAATAAAAAAAAATATATATATATATATATATTTGTTAAATTTTTATTTTTTAAGTTTTACGAAATTTCGTATGTACAAGTTGTCTTACTCTATTTAGCTTTTTATTGAAATGGGAATTGAAACTCCGGGGTACGATTTAATTTTTCCGTTTTCCGATATGCGCAGTTTGCCGAGGCAATACATCAACGTGTGTTACAATTTCTGTGAAATAATTAAATATCTGCGGACGGGATGAATATACTGCAAAGGGAATCCCAATTTCTATATTTTTTATTCGATTAATTAATTTATATGTTTGTGGCATACACAATTTATTTCTATACTTTGCTTGATAACATTTATTTTATCTTTTGATTTCAGCTCTCATTATCGTCCTGTGTTCTATCAATTATTAATTATGCATTCTTGTTAATTAATTATATTGATTATACATATACAATTCGACTTTGCTATTTTTTGTTGTGTCGAGTAGAAAAATCGAATAATCGTTAATCGTTTTCTCTTTTAAAGACTTTTTTCCTTTCTTTTTACAACGCGTGACTTGTGTGCAAATATTTTTACAAATGTCAAGTATCGAATTCGTCAAGTCTAATCGATAAGTCAATTGAATTGCGAATTGTTCTATTTTCACACTGCATTGTAGATACAATGAAAAGCTCTTTATATATTTATCCAACTTTATTTTATTTCCTTGAATGAAAGAATATAATTTAATATGAATAATCAGAGATCGATAATTGCAGCTTACGACGCGCAGATAATTTTTTAATAATCCGATTCCAATTGCAATTTAAATTGGGGGAAAAACACCTTGGATCGCAAAGAACACAGATAGAGCGTATTTTATTTAAGACAAAAGGGAGAAGTACGCTCTTTAAAAGTCTCATTGCCGTGAGTTAAGAGATACCAAAGAGATCTATAAAACTCCATGCGAAGCTTCGCGAAGCTTACTTTGTCAGGATAGAAAGCTCTTGGCGAACTTTTGATCGAAAACAGCTGCGTTTCGACTCTTCGACGACAATGGACGGTTCCTCTTCGCGTTGCTGCAGATATTATTTTCTTCTTTTCGGACGAAAGGAGTATTCCGGAGAGTGGCTTTACCGTTGGACGTTCCAGTTTCGCGGATCTATCGCGAATTATGAGATAGCGCGTTCTCGCTATGATCGTCCTGTGTCCTGCAATCGTGTATCGCCGATAACTGTACGTGCAATTGCTGCGAAATCGCGGTCGCAGCTAACATTGAGATTTTTTCCTCTTCTGGAAGTCGAATCATCGCGCTGAGGAATGATTATATGCGTGCGCGCAATCGACGCGTCTCGAAACTCGCGAATTTTCACGAATTATTTTGACGTTTCGATTATTCGCCTCTATATATGCAGAGGGAATTTTCTCTTAGAATCCATCCTGAAATTTATGGTAATCACGGGACATATATGGTATTTGAAGAGTTTTATCAGAGTTTCTCCGATTAATATTTATCACGATACAAAAAAATTAAAATAAAATTGATTGAATTAAATAAAACTATTTTTATGGTTCTACTAAAATTTAATGAAAGATAATCTCGGTTATGAGAGCTCTATAAGTAGATATAAAATATGTTTGATTAAAATATTTAATAAAATTTCAATAATTTTAAAATATATTAAGTGATAAACATAAAATATTTTGCAATACCAGCATTTTCAATTCAGTTTATGATAATTTTAATGCGCAGCATGATAATTTTTCACTTATTACCAAACATGATAAAATTTGTAGTGAATTTTGCTGTAAAATATAACGCAAAAATTCTCTCCGTGTACGATTCTCCAACGAAGACATGACCGCTTTTCGAGACTACGGCTCTCTGTTATTTCGTTGTTTGATTTTTGTCTAGTTTGACAGCTCGCGCATGAAATTCGGGTAAACAATTAACGAGCGAGCTGAAATTCTACGTGCGTATGCGCGTTTTATGCGTTTTATGCGTTTTATTTTCGTGTTTGAATCAAAAGTAATAATAATAATGATGCAACAATAATTAGCAACACCGGCACAAAAAGCAAATCTGAGATTATTATAATTTATTATTCGCCACATATACATTATATATGAACACTATAAATTTTAATCCATAATTATATACACACTATTTGTGCGCTTTTAATCAAAATATATTTCGCGAGATCACACACGTTCAATTCTTTCAGCTGATATTTTAATTACGACGAGAGTATTTTGTTCGTCGACATATGTCGTTAAAACGTAAAGAAACGGAGAATTATTATAATAATAATTAACGATACTGTGCTATTATCACGTTTCAGCACCATATGAAGGTGGAATTTGGAAGGTAAGGGTTCATCTGCCGGAGCATTATCCCTTCAAGTCACCTTCGATTGGTTTCATGAACAAAGTCTACCATCCCAACATTGATGAAGTCTCAGGCACGGTGTGTCTAGACGTTATAAACCAGGCTTGGACTGCCCTTTACGGTACGTATATTCGTTTAGCCTCGTAAAATTTTGCTGCACGAAATCCTTAAATAGAAGTATCTGCGCAATTTCCGCTTCACCGTCTACTTAACTTTCATACAAGAATTAATTTAATCCAGACGTAATGTCGAGAGAGATATACATTGTTTCTATGTGTTCAGCAAGATGTAGGTATATATTTAATATTTATATACAGCACCCACTACAAGTTTGGAAACACTTTACATTTTACAGTTAAACAATCGTATGGCAGCGATTTGTACAGATTTTGTGTATGAATAAATCGTAAGATAATTAAATGACATTTTTGTTTATGACAGATCGCTGCCATGAAATTGTTTAACTGTAAAATGTAAGATGTTTCCAGACTTGTGGAGGGTACTGTATATTATAAATTGAGCTTGGCAAGAAATGTAAAAAATGAATCTTTGTATATCCGCTTTGTGGAGAACGAAAAAAAGTTTATACGAAATTACGAAGGATTATACTGACATGCTCTTTTATTGTTTCAGACCTGTCGAATATTTTCGAGTCTTTCCTGCCTCAGTTGTTAACATATCCCAACCCAATCGATCCCCTGAACGGCGACGCTGCCGCGATGTACCTTCACAAACCAGAAGAGTACAAGAAGAAAGTAGCAGGTGAGTATATTGCCTTAATAAGTTGATTCTCCGCGATAGAAGAGTTTGACGATCGCTGCTGATCAGAGCTTGCGTCTCTTTCTCTTCAAAGTAAAACTCTGCAGAACATCGCAATGCAATTTCCCGTTCTTCTGCCTTCTATCTCGACAGATTACGTCAGGAAGTACGCGACGGAGGAGGCGCTGAGGGACCAGGAGAACGGCGGCACCGGCAACGGGATGTCCTCCGACAGCGAGTCCTCGATGAGCGACTTCAGCGAGGACGAGGCGCAGGACATGGAGTTGTAACCAAATATATTACCATCCGTACCCATATCCTTAATCATCTCGATTCCTTGTAAGATCCCCGATCGGTCGTCCTACTACCAAATAGATGCTTACACCCGAGACTCCGAGCCTCACTTTTGGTGACGGTGACGAGCCCTTATTACTTGTCGTTGCTCTCGTCGTCCGTCGCTCGTTTGTAGCCGGCGTAGCTCGTGTCTCCCAAACAAAGGGAGATCCCCAACTCTCTACGAGAGTGATGAAAGCGACAGAAGCGAACGAGGTAAAAACGGAGAATCGCGTATGCGGGGTGGTTGTGTATTGTGCGCTTTTCTTAACATCGAACGCGCATCGAGGGGCGTTTTTCGATCACGATGGCGATATCTCTTATGATCGTCTGAGTTCTCTTGAGTTGGTTCCGTTCGTTTATTGCATTCAACAAAAATGATAAGTCAAAATTTCGTTTCTGCCGATAGATTGACGACTATGATGATGGTAGCGCGTTCCATGGATGAACGCGTTACCATCATCATGGTTGAAACAATCTGTCAGCATGAACGAAATTTTGTTTTTGCAATACAGAATCAATGCTCTTGTCCTCCAAAAAGAAGAAGAAAGAAGGTAAATAAATGAAAAAGAGAAAAATAGAGAGAGAGAACTCATTGCTCGGATTTACGGGTCTGTCAGTTTGAGGTTCACAATTTGGATTCTCGAAATTGCTCGTACAATGTTTCGGCATCGATCGGACAATGCGTCATCTACCATGTATCTACGATGCGTTTCTGTGTGATTGCGAGAAGCGACCGAAATCAGTAACGTTATCGTACGACCAAGAGTTACACAGAATATATTCATCCGGTTACGTTTCCCTTGTTTTCAAGATTCTCTCGCCCTTATTTATTTCTCGTTTCTTCTTCCGAGTGCCGCAGGCGTGCTCATTGTTGTGATATTTCGAAAATATGTCGAAAAAGAGAGAGAGAGAGAGAGAGAGGAGAGAGAGAGAGAGAGATGAGAGAGGGAGTCAGAGAGAGAGTATAGATAGAGCGAGACTAGAGAGAGAGAGAGAGGAGAGAGAGATATCCCTCAGAGGGAGAAGCAGCGAGCAGGAGAGAGATAGAGAGTAGCTCGATCAGCTTTCTCTCTGCCCCGTCTCTCTCTCGTCTCGCTCTACGCTCTCTTCTAGCTCCTCTCGCTCTCCTCTCTCTCCTCCTCAGATAGATATACCAGAACCCGCACCGGAGAGATGCGTCGAGAAATTTTAACGAGAAATTTTAACAACGAGCCGATTTGATCCATACAGCGATCGCATCTTCTCCACGGCTAACGACTCCTTTGCTGCTACTTTAGACTGCATTAGCATCCATTTGAAAAAAAAAAAAAAAAAAAAAAAGAAAATTATATTTTTGCAAAAGAAAATCACTATTAGTCGTTATTTATTCTCTGCATTTTTTTAAGTTTGAGGAATACACTAATATGTATTCCTCAATAATCATTATATTCCTCAATTAAATTATTTAAAGGAGAGTTTAAAAACTTATCTTTGCAATAGTTTTCTTTTTCCTCGCGATCGATGGATTAAAAAAAAAGTCGATGTCAATGTCAATTTTTACGGTTCTCCGTCAAGGCAGGTCTTTTATTTAAGCAACAGTGAGACACATAAAATGTGATGGAGTATGGGTACTAGCACCGTCTTCCTTTTTCCTGCCATCCATTCCCAAAACGTTTCCCTCGTAGGGCTGCGCATCAGCGACCGATCGCTACGTCGTCTTCGTCATCGTCGTCGTCGTCGTCGGCGGGAAAAAGATCGAATCTGCCACGCAAACGGCCGCACGACCGTGACGCGAACGATGTCGGGATAATGCAGCCGCCGTTGAAGACTGCGCGATCGTGGAACTATCCCGGGAGAATGAGTGCAAACGAGACTCTGAATACGTTTCAAGCATCCTCGGCGTCCTGTCTCGAACTGCGCGCATCGGGCGGGCAAAATGCGGAAGAGACGCAGACGAATGAGCCTGCAGGAGGAGGACCGTCCTCATCGATGTGTCCGTTCTTTGGAAGTGAATTTTACTAGATTGCAGTCGATTCCGATGGGTGCGAATTCGGACGCGATTCAACGATCGCTCGCGAACATTTTTAAGTCAATTTGTATTATTTTAATCATTGTTAATTGAATTATTATAGATTTCATTATATATAGATTAATGTTATTAATAGAAGGACGTATATACATTAAAACTGAATTGGTTTGTTATAATAATCTAGAGAATACTTTGCTTTTCGAACAACGAAAATTGGAAACATCCTTGCGTTAAAGAGAAAAAAGAAAAGAAAGAATATCTATTTAATTGTCATTATTTCCGTTTGCTATGCAGTTTACGTTTTATTTCGAACATTAGAACTTAAAAGAAAATGAAATCAAAGATCTCAGGGAACTTCTGTTCGGAAAACAAAAAACTTGTGGTTGTAACATCGCTGAGGTAAGGAAAACAACTCTGTATGAGAGATGGAAAGCACGCGAGGAAAGAAACAACAGAATTTATTTTTTTTATGATTGACAATATATATATCAGCGAATTTTTGAGCTTTCAAAAAGAACCAAGTAGAGTGAAGAATTGTTTGGCAGTGTAGGAAAATTGTAAAAGTTTACGAGAATATAAAATTGTACAAACTTTGATGCACAATAATCTTCGATCAATAGTATCTCGTTTCAAATTGATCTCCCTCCTTTGCATGATTTACGCAATGATGTATGCAATGCGATTACAACTATACGTAAGTATAGACGTTTATATTTCAGTGCCTTCTCAGGCAGAAAAGCGTGCCTTATTATAATGGGTCTCTCGTGAAAAATTGCATTGGAATATATGAGTGCATACGAGCATTTAATAAATCTGTGAATAAAATTCATTATTTAAAGCATTGCACACTAATATAATATGTGTTTACTTTCGAAATTAAGGATAAATATATTGAAAGCAATTACTGTAATAATTAGCTTCAATAAATCGATGATAATTAAAATGTATAGGACGATTGAACCGAAATGAGAAAATGTAAGAAAGCATAAGAAACATTTCATTGATAAAATTATTGATTTTCAGAAACTTTGGTTACTTTCACATTCTTCCTTTTGATCGAATTGATATCTAATAATTTAAATTTCGCTATAAATACATTGCAAGCACATCGATCATAAATGCGGTAATGACAACAATTAAATTTAAATGTATATAGTAAAATGAAAGTTCCAGTGTTTTTCAGTCAATAGCATATATTTGCAATTTAAATATAATATGTAAAAGCTTCTCTCTCTCTCGATATAAAAACTCACAACTTTGTTCATCACGCTGATAAAGTTTATGCAACAGTTGCATTCATATTTCTTTAAAGAATGTTTTTTTGTTTTAAGCGCCGAGAAGAATATACAATTTATATAGAAAAGAAATGTATATATTTATCCTTAGCGTCGTTACGATTAATTAAGATATATTTTTACATCAACACATACACGGCCAGGTTCCGTTTGCAAAGTAAAAACACTGCTAAAGAGATTAATTGAAATTAGATACGATTTTTATATAATTTATTAAATGTCTTTTTTTTAGTCCGTGCAATTATGTACAGTACGATATCTTCTTTAAAAATTCGTCTCAATTGTTTTTCATTTTATACAGTTATATATCACGCTCTTCGTCTAAATTAGTTTCGTTAAACTTTGAAACTCGGTGTGCAATCAACAAAGCATATGCGTTATTTGAATGTATGACAGAAAATGTACAGCTTTTATTTAGGGTGTGAATACTCTTAGCAGGGTAAATTATCAGTCGTACTTAGAGAATGAAGACCTCTGTTATTTTTTTTTATTCACGCTGTATTTCTTCGCATATAAATACGCATCTCTTCTATTTTATTTTTATAAGTTAGCTAATAGCATTATAACACGCGCATTTCATTAATGTGGCCGATCTCATCGACAATATTACTGTTAGATTTTGTCGATCAAAAATTAAATATCATCGTGTAGAATGTGCGTTTCACATAGTCGATTGATTTTGAAGTCGTGCTCTCAGATCTCACATCGTTGCTAATTGTACATGTAACATATAGAATTATTGACTAGTTTTATACGCATAAATATATATATTATACATATAATTATCAATCATATTTGCATAACTTTTTATATATTATGTATGATTTTACTAACAAATTGTTCAAGTAAGCGAAAGAATTTCAATAATCATTTTTTTATTTTTTTTTTGCAAGTGTTGTTTGTTTTTCCTTGTGTCAACTCATATCTTATCGCGTTTTATTCTTTTTTATTTTTGTTTCGCTTATTATTATTATAACGAAGATGAAGAATATTCTGCGGCGTATATAAACTGATATTGGCTTAATCAAGTTAATGCGTAGATCAATACTTACTAATATTTTATTTTAATACCAAGATCCATTGCCTCTATTGTGTTCAAATTTTTCTGTAACAGTTAATGTCTAAAGGTATATTTTTATACATATGTATTGCAATGATATAATATAGCGATATATTGCATGCCCTTTATCTCATATGTCGAATTTCATCACCATTTAATTATTCCTTTGTAATTATATACATCATATATATATATATATATATATATATATATATATATATAT
Organism: Nylanderia fulva; assembly: GCF_048542155.1. Classification (NCBI taxonomy): domain Eukaryota; kingdom Metazoa; phylum Arthropoda; class Insecta; order Hymenoptera; family Formicidae; genus Nylanderia; species Nylanderia fulva. The sequence continues at coordinate 259,907 of NW_028190710.1, read as the reverse complement.
ATATCATTTATTTTTATAATCATATAAGCAATCCTTACATAGTTTATATCGATCTTTTAACTCTGTAGGATACGTCGAATATTTTCTGAATACATGAATAATTGTACATTTAAAGGATGCAAAGGAGTTGTTACGTACAGGAAATATAATTTTTAGCTCTAGAGAATTGAAACGAGAGAATTTGAAACTACGATTATTGTAATTGATTGGCTCTTTGCATATGTGTTCTTAGTATTGCAAAATGATGTAAATCTTGCTCGCAAAAATGCGTAAGTATCTTTTATGGATGACAATTTTCCGATATAGAGAGCAACCGGCGACGAGTGATGCCACGTATTTGCCAAAGTTATGTCAATAATTCGAAGGGCGAGGGATTCGTTTTGCTCGATTCAGTTTAAACATCCAACAAATATAATATACATATATGTACAGTGTGAAATACGTTATCTAAATAGAATTATCAAAAAGTGTCGCGCTACAATTATATAGCCTATATTGTCTACGATTTTTGTGACAATTATATTTGGAGCTGCAACTTCAATATAAAAAAGAATGAAGAAAGAAAAAAGATATTCGATGTGTCGAAGATAGAACATATAGTCGGGTTTTTCACTGTACGGGACATTTTTAATTCAGTGTCTTTTTTCATTTTGAAATAATGTAGAATGTGAGAGATAGAGAGAGGTCGAGATATAGAGCGCTTATCAAAGAAACTCCTTTAAGTACTATTAAATATCGATGAAAATATTCGTTCACAAGATTCCATTGCATCGTGAAAAAGGACAAATAAACAGCTGTTATTCTCGTGGTGGTGTTCCGCCGGCGGAATACACTTCCTTGAGTTGCCGTTTCTTATTTAAATTAGATAAATCGAGAGGAGTTTGTGCGCGCATGTTCCTTTTCGCTTTCAGATATATCCCATACAGCGCAACAAGATTGCAGCAGCATTGTGGCAACATTTCATTGCAATATTACAACATTGCATAAACGTTGTGAAATGTTGCAGCAATCTTGCTGCAAGGTTGCAGCAACTGTAAAATGTCCGCTTTCAGCAATATTGTTCTATAACATTGCAGCAATAATGCAATAAATAAATATGTAATATTACTATTGGATTATTGGAAATGTGTTAAATATACATGATTGGATGAATGTTCTGTACCTAATATTTTTTGCGTGAATATTATTTTCATAATATTTCTGAAATGTTGCTGCAACGTTGTTTAAACTATATTGCAAATTCATGCCTATACAATATTGCTATGCAATGTGCAATATTGCTGCAAACTTGTGTGCTGTATGGGTACTCTTCATCGGTGGACAAGAAAACAGCAATATTTTTGCTACTTATATCTCGTAATTATATCTCAATCAATGTTATCGAGCGTGCCTAGGATTAGCACGAGCGTCAGACGCGTTTGCAATAATGAAGGTTGATTAAAGTTGTAATAAAGATGATACAATCTTGTTACATTAAACCGATCGTGACGATCGGAAAAACTAGTCGTCCGACAACGACACGATGATGCAGTTATATATTTATCACTTGGCAAATTATTTAATATTCGCGACCGTGTGATGGCAATTCGTTTCTCTATCTATTCTATCCAGCCGAAAGTGGGACTGCACAAACCCAATTAATTCTCCAATCTCCCGACTTAGATTCAGCGATAAGGGGAATGATCTAGCAGTATGCATTTGCAAATTAGACGGCGTGGACGTCGATATCGCCACGAATCGATAGTGAGATAATTAAACAGTGTGGAAAACACGAGTAAAAATGGTGTTTTAAGTACCATATATTTCAACATTACGTGTTTTATTGATTTATTTCTTTTTTTTTTAACATCTGTTGATGCAATTATGAAATTAGAGCAACTATAATTTCGTGTAATACCTATTCTGTTATTCGTCGAATTTTTAAAATATTACGTATTATCAATAATAAGCTATTGTTTTTTAGCAATATCGGCGTTTGCAATGCAATGGACGATTTTCACGTGTGTTATTACACCGCTTTATATTACTCATCGATTGTGCGAGAACATACCTAAACAATTTCCACGTAGATAAGCGAGACCATTATCGAGAGAAACATTTTTTACATTCGAACGAAATAAATTATTGCGGGATTTTACGCTCACACACGTAGAGGGAAAATTATTTCGCCGCGAAGAAGCAAAATTGCGAACGGGAGACCGCGAAATACGATATGTAATTAACCATTCTGTGAGACGAACGAAACAATATACTCTCCCGAACAAAAAAGTTTACGCTCGCTTATGCATCTGGAAATGAGAACTTAATATTTCAACTATGGTGATAGAGAGACTGATGAGGCGGAAACATTTATAATTACAGGACGGGATATTTTCTTAGCGGTCCGCACTGCAACGTATATGTTTTTTAATTGTCTAATTAGAAAAATTAGAAATATAATGAGAAATATAATCAAGTGTGTTCATGGAAATTATACGCAGATATAAGAAAATTATTAAAGCGACAAATTGGCGGACAAGACATAAACCGAATTAAATGTTGTATTGTCGAGAAAAAAAAAATCAAAATTATATAAAAAATATTCCACAGATTGAAATAACGTATTTAGGCCAGATATATATTATTACAATTATTGTACAATTTTGTAAGAAAGAAAGAAAAACGTTGTTTGGTGCGCGCTGCAAAGAATTTCAAAGATTGAAGGATTCCGAAAATGCGTTTGCGATCCTTCAATCGATCAGCTTACAGTGAGACGGATTCTTTTGATATAGACTTCGATATCGCTGGTAGCACACAGATCCTTTTCAAACGTAATACATGTAGCGACATATAAAAAAAAAGTTAAGGAGTTGTGGTAGTGACGACGATCGTCATTAACTCTGCAGTAACGTTTAACATTTTCCCCAGTGGTTCCTAGTCACTGCCATACCTATTGACGACGATATCATGAAGAGCGTGACCGGAGAGCTGCTAAAGAAAATTCTTGCCGAACAGTATTGAGAAAAAAAGCAACAGAGAAAAATATATATCTCATAATGTGTTCGAGTTATTAGCTGTTAAAAAGCTCTCGAGAAAAAAAATTGGCACAAAGACTGCTGTACTGCAGGGTTTACGGGGAATCGACGAGATATCCGTTAATTAACATTGGCAAAGTAAAGCTTTATAAACTAACGTAGATGATGATGATGATGATGACGATGACGGTGGAGTTTGGAACACTTGTTCGAAGGATTTGTTCGGGAACCGTTTCTATGTTCCATGTACAATCGTGAAGATCGAATTATTGGTGTCTGTAGAGGTACATATATTTTCTTACGGTATACATATGGTAATTAGCTGCGCTGCTTCGGCTCGTGAAGGACCCGCCACCCTTGAATTAGTCATAATGAATCGAAGAAAGCGAGATAGCTTAGAAATGATATTAGCATCTCATAAAGTAAATGTATGCAATAAAATTGTTTGATAGACTTTTTTTACTTTCATAATGCGATTTCGTCGCAGTGACGTCAAAAAGTGGAGTTTAGATTTGCATTCGCAACAAGTTAGAATAATTCAGACAGACATGTATGATGCATTTTTTTATTAGTTTCAAAGTATGTGCGCGAAAGATTACAAAAATAAAAGATTTAAATAATCAACGGTCCAAAAATGTGGTACAAAATAAAGTGGGACTTTAAAAATTAATTTTAATAAATTTAAATTCAAGATTTAATATGAAACATATTTTTTAATTAAGAGATGATTATTTTTGAAGTGCTGGAAGAGAAATAATAATACACAATTATTTAATAATTCCAAGTATAGATCTATCTTTTCGAAATTAAAAAAGCGATTGACTTTGGTTTAATTCATACCGATCCAATGAAAAAAATTCTAAAGGACGAATTTAAGGGAACGGGCTCCTCAAAAGCTAGATGTAATTTTCTTAGGTATCTATTATTTCGATGTATGAATCGTCTATGTAAGATGCTGGTATTGTTAGAAACAAAAATGTTGACGACGAGTATGCCGAGAGAATAGAATCTATCTCGAATAATCCGGCCTTTCTCTGAAAAAAAAAACAAGGATGAGACAAAACAATTCGACGATCTGACACATATCAGATCGTTTTAATAAACAGATTTTCCAAATCTGACCAATCACACAGAACGTCTTTCTAGTGTTAGCACATGACGATGATTACGAACTCGCTGAATCCACGTTTTCATGGTTCATGAACACAATAAAACAATGACAAACAATGAACATTACGCTATTACAAATATTTATTATATATAAATAAGATATAACAAATATAAATATATATATATATATATAAATATATATTATATTGAATTAACGATGATTGAACAAGATGCAATTTTTTGGTACAATAAAATGAAAAGAACCAAAAAATATTGTCCGAGTGTGTTATTGAAGAATCCACGCATGTGACATTGATTATATTATGTTTGAGATGTTTAAAATAACTTTTCTGTCATAATTTGTGTGTGTATGCACTTTTATAATATATGTGTGTACATATTTCTCTGTCACTATAGATCAATCGCTTTTTTACAATTTATTTGGAATTATGACGAATTTGACATTTGTATTTTTATTTTAATATTTATTTATGGAATTCATTTATGATACGATTAAAGTGATTTAATTTAATTAAAAAAAAAAATATACAATGATTGTGAAAGATCTTATACGCTTATTTAAAATGTATATACCTGTATTCTAAAGATCTCTATATTATCGACAAATATTTATTTATATTATTGTATCTGTTATTTCTTTCATACAAGTTAATGAAATACGCAATTCTCATGTATTTGTATATATTCTCTTTTATTTAAATAATTCTTGTATTTACAAATATTTATTAATATTTATCATATGTGTTTCGCATACTTTTATGCAAGAGAGCAATATGTATATATGTATTTTTTATATGCCGTTTATTTTGAATGTTTACATCAGGGAGGAGCAGCTTGGAACTGGTTTTCACTTATATAATACACACGATTATTCCGCCATCACGACATTTCCGTGACTTATCAGTCGCGATTGTAAATGAAAATCGAATTGCCGGCGGGACGCGGCGGCGCGCTCGGGTGACCGACAGATGAATTTCGCGCCTCACCGCGGACGCGCTCGCGCCCCGCGCGCGCGCGGCGGCAGTCGTGTCGGGACCACCGAGCGGTGTGGACGTGTTCGAGCGTCGCGCGTGTCAAACACTCGTTGTTTCGATCGCGTACGTGCCAGTGACACTTGGTCGGTTGCTGTCCGCGCCGAGGCATGCAGGATCGACGCCGAGGGAGATAGACACACACACACACACACGCACAAACACATACACATACATATATATATATATATATATATATATATATATATATACATATGTATACGCACGTCACGACACTTCACAGTACGTAAAAATCTGCCGCGTCGAACGTCTCGATTTGTCTCTCTCGCGTTAACTTATCATCATATATACGCTCACGCACGCACGCACTTTCCCGCGCGTTCTACACGTATTATTACACGAAAAAAAAATTATATACGCCCGTCGTTGTCGTCGACAGTCCTCGCGCGAAGAGGAGCTGCATCTCCTCGGCACGAGCATATCAAGAGACGGAAGTGCACCGGCGTTTTCACTCATACGTGCATATACGAGCCGAACGGTCGGACCGTGCGGACTCCTGTTCCGGGAACGATATATCTCGATTCATCGCGACAGCGCGCGGAGCTGGGCGAGGAGCCTGCGGCCGTCGCCGCCGCCGCCACCGCGAGGAAGTGAGTAAACACTTTTTTATTTTCTCTCCTTTTTTACCTCTTCCTCGCTCGCGCGCGCGCGCGCGCGCGAGCGAGCGAGCGAGCGAGTGAGCGAGATTCGCGATATTCGCGAGTGTGCAGGCCTTGACTTTTGTAGAGTCGACTTCGTCGCGTCCTCGAGACAACGTCGCAAGATTATTCTTCTTTCTCTCTTCCGCGAATGTTAAGCGGAAGCGAGGCTGGGATTTTACGGCGGAAATAATCGCAGAGTATTTTTACGCGGGCGTTTATGCGCGCTGAAGTTGCTTTATTCAGCTGTCCGGCGAGAAAGAGAGAGAGGGAGAGAAAGAGGATGCTGTGTGTGTGTGTGTGTGTGTGTGTTTTCCACTCTCTGGCGGCTGTGCTGGAACGAATGACTGCCTTTCGATTGTGATTATTTCTATCGTTAATGAGATACGCGCCGGCGGCTCTTTCGTCGATGCTTGCTCGAAGACTCCGAATCGGATCTTCCGTTGCAATATGTGAGTAATCTCTAAACGCGCAGAAGATCGAATCTCGATTATCGAAAGCCAGGAAGGCATCCTTTCGTGACACGAATCCACTCTCTCTTTCTCTTTTTTTCCTCCTATTTTTATTTTTAAATTTTCTATATCGAAACTGTCTTTCTCTCTCCCATCTAGACATAGAAATCGCGATATATTTTGCTTTTTGCAAGACGAAGAAATCGACTACATAATCGATTAAATCTTGACATTTTTTGAAAATTGACATACCATTTTTAAATTTTTGCAATGACCAATAATTGTTTAAAATCTGTATTTACTATTTTGTCAACCGAACATATATTAGTATTTAAGTCAAATACATGTTTTGTTAAATTTAATATATGTTATATTTTAATTTAAATATTTTTATATGTTTAATTAACAAAATATTATTTAGTTGAAAACGGTTTAGTCAAGTCAACAATTTTTTCTCGGTGTGCTTTTATAAAATTTCTGAACTTTCAAATAGAATTTAGAAATTCATGTCTTGTTTGAGGAAACATTCTTGAAATGTCTTATAACTGTTATATAACGGAATTAACCTTGGAAATTAAAGTGTGCGATAAGAAGAGAAAGACAGAATAGAGAATTATATTTCTTTCACATGCGTGCATTTCCGACTTTCCACGTTTATCGATAGTATTTTCGGCATGTTCATTATCACGTACGTGATTCTTGAGCACGTAACAGCCCGAATTTGACACGTATGTGAAATTCTCACTCTGCTTGTGTAGTAACAAATATTTATATTTCATATTCAGCGCTTCGAATGCTTAGTTGTGAATTTCGCTGATATAGTGGCTCTTGCGCATGTATATGTATTTCCTATTGATAACACGTCAATGAAAACTATATGATTGGGCCAGTCACATTTAACGCTGAACGTACACAAAACAGAGTGGAAGGTTGATTTTTTCTTTGACGTTTATTTTTCGAAAAATATTAGAAATCGGAGCATAAAAGTGGATAAAAGCATGCAAATTGAATTTAATAAATATAAAAGTGTATTTGATAAATATAAATAATATTTAATAAATAAAATATAAATAATAAATAAAAATAAATATAATTAAATTATCCTGTTTTTTTATATGTTATATATTTTTTTTATTTGATAAAAATCGTGTGTTCGATACCTATGTATGTTTCAATGAGGTCTAAATCTAAAATCTTGCTATTGTTAGTTAATAGAACACAATTACGCGTATTGCATCAATTACGAGATTGTCCTTCTTCATTAGTGCTAAATCAACTGACATTAACAGAGATAATGTATACCATATCTTTGTAGATGACATAATTGTTCATTACCACATTATGCGCAAAATACAAAGCTCTCTTTCTGTTTGTCTTAATATATTTATTGTAATATAATATAGATTAAATGCACTTAATTAATTTGTTTTTACAAAAAATTTTACTTACAAATTTAAATTTTAGTAAAAGCAATATTTCTTTGATTATATTTATTATTCTGTTTTCTGTACTTTAATGAAAGATATGATTACAAAAAATAAATATTGTAAAAGTAATCGTATTGCAACTTTTTTCAAATATTTTCTCGCGATAAGATTTGTATTGAATGAAAAAGTCATCGAAGAGTATTCAAATTTATTATTTATTATTTGCTGATTCTGGAGTCTTCGAGTATCGATTGAATGTATCCGGGACGACGGTTCGATGGGTTTTCATCATGACACGAGTTCTCCGTAAAACGGATATAATACTTTATTGACCAACCGGTATGGGTCAAACGTGCTCGATAAATCCCTCTCTTTCCCTAAGGGTTAATGACATTGCGCGCGAATAGTGCATTGCTTCCTCCTTTTCATATCCGGATTCAGATAAGGCGAGCTATAAAAGGTAACGTAAAAGTGTTTTGGTCAAACACTTTGCAGTAAAACTGATTATTAAATATCACTACCATGATCAAGATTAGTATCAGATTCGCTAAAAAGCTCTTCTTTTTTCAATTGAAAATTATATATAAATTTCCATTTATTAATAACAGTCACTATTGTATTTAAATAGGAGTGGAAAAAATAATCGATCAAACTAGCAAGTAAATAGTTTATCACGACGTTTCGACCATACGATTGTGGTCCTTTTCAAGTGAAACAAAATGAATGAAGTTAAAATTAAAACATCATTATACAATAGTTGTCAGTAACATCTTTTGAAATTATACATGTCAATTAATTGAAAAATGCGAAACATTAAACGTCATAACCCAGCGAAGGATCGTTAGATTCTCTATGTTTTTATATTACAATATATAAATTTTCTTCGACTAAAAAAAATTATATCCTATCAATTAACTATTATGTTTGCAATATTTGTGTGCTAGAAATATTATTTTTGTAATTACATATAATAATAATAATAATAATAATAATAATAATAATAATAATAGTTATATTATAGTTGTAGAACAAATGTAAATCAATCTTATTGAATAATATTAAAATACAACAATTTTAAGGTAATGTTTCGCGATTCAACGCGCTTAAAATACTTACATACATTTATTTGTGTTATGTGCAATTTTATAAACAAGCAGGAAATAATGTGCAAAATGCGATGTGAAAAATGTAATTTATAACATGAAAATGAGATGGTTTTAATGTATTTTATCGCTTGAAAATATTTTTAATGTAGCACATTTTCGTATATTATAGTTTCGAGGTTGATTTTATTTTACGATTGATATAAATCTTAAATGTTCAAAAGATATACTTTTCGTATAAATATATATACAGGGTGTCCAGAACATTGCCCGCAATACTTCGGGAGGTGTTTCGGAACCCAAAAAGAAGAAAAAAAGTTATATAAACATAGATCCGGAAATAAGTCGTTTCCGAGTTATAGGCCACTTTTATTTAATTTTAAAAAATTTTATTTTTTAATTTTTTTCAATTTTAAATCAAATTAAATAATTTTCCCAATAATACTGCTGACTTAAGACAAAGAATAATTCATGAATTCGAAGGAATAAGGAAGGATCCAAATGTTTTTCAAAGAGTTCGGAATTCCTTTGATAGAAGAATAAGAGCCTGCATTCGTGTTGAAGGTGGCCATTTTTAACATCTTATTTAATTTGATTTAAATATTTATTCATGTTTATCCTTGATTTTTAAAAATTATGTAATCGTATTTACAAATATCGAAAAATTAAAAAATATTAGAAAATAAAATTAAAAAAAAATTAAATAAAAGTGGCTATAACTCGAAAACGATTTATTTCCGGACCTATGTTTATATAACTTTTTTTTCTTCTTTTTGGGTCCCAAATCATCTCCCGAAGTATTACGCCCTTTTTCTGGACACCCTGTATAATTTGAGGAATATAAAGTTAACTTTTTCAAAAGTTATCAGGCACATTTCGGTATCGTTTTCTGTATTAGCATTTTTTAATTTCATAACGCGGCAATATTTTTAATTATTTACTCGAAACTAATAATTTCAGAGATAATGTAGAAGAAGTAAAAAAAGCGAGTTTTTTTCCGAGATATGCACATGATTATTCTTGTCCATATGCATAATGTATCCGGATGCATAATGTAGCAGATTTGATGTCGACATCGATATCTTTATCTTAATGTAGAATAAATTATTTGCGCGAAATTCGAAAATTAGGTTTTTATACCATATATAAAACATATATATATTTTTTTCTAGTCGTGTCGATCTTTGGGGAATCGTGACGGAGAGAAATATAAACCAATCCCGGTGAGGATCGTCGCAAGGATGAAACTGCTGGTCTCGTAACACGAACACTATATTGTGACATTCCGTCTCCTCGTTCCGCGAGAGTCTCGGTTGCGTAATTCATGAAAACCCGATATCTCCTCTGCCCCTTGCACGTGAAATTGAACACCGCGCATGGCTTTTGAGGGCACACAACAATCTGAGGTCAAGGTGCATCATAGGCGTCAAGTTGAATCTCAGCCTCGGTTGGCGCATTGTATATATAAATCAGGATATAAGCTAGTTGCACTTGTCCGTAACGACCGATACATAAGTTTGCTCCATTCCGATAGAAAGGAAAGAAACCGATAGCAAGTCTCGTGGGTCGTGTGAAAAATATATGCAGCTATATAAAGTCTTACTTCTTTCAATATTGATGAAAGCTATTATTAATTTATTTAATATTTAATATTTCAATTAGTTTGTCGATCTTTCGTATAACGAGGCAATGTTTAATTATGACATTTTGCGGACAGCTTCTCAGAATATTTAATAGCTGTTTAATTTATTTTAGCGAATCTCTTGATTTAACGCTTTTAGACTTATAATATTAAAATATCATAATCTTGAGCAGAAAATTGCATTAGCTATCTTCATAATTAATAAACGTTCTATCGCGCTAAAATACAAAGTTTTTTTTACAATAATATGAAAACAACACAGAAAAAATATTAACTACCACAACTATAATTTAGGCATGATAACTAAACTTCAAGTGTAATGTAGGGATAAACTGAAAAAAAATTTAGTTAATTCTTATAAGTATTTAGTTCAATACGTTCAAATAAATCATTTATTTGAAATTAATAATATTTATTTGATATGAAAAATATGTATTTGATATAAGAAAATCCTTTTCAAAACATAAATATTTATTTGTTTCAAATTTAAACGTATTGAACTAAATATTTGTTAATTTAACAAATTTTTTTTCAGTGTACTTATAAAAATTTAGCTATGGTAGTTGATATATTTTTCCTTGTATAAAGAAGAATTACACGATTATGTCGAAGAAGAATTATACGATGATTCTTATGTGGGCGCTATATGTAATAACATACTGTGTGTATTTGAGATCGTATTAGATATCGTTTAATAGCAACGTTTTGTTCAATGAATAATAGTAGAGTGGATAGAATTGCAGCATGTCCTCTCATATCGCGATGTAACGATACGGTTTCATTAGACGATATTGATAGTCAATTGGCAGTTTATTGTCGGACGGTTATATTGTTTGATGCGAAAATGGAGCAAACATCTTTGCTCGCTTTTTCGTTGCATTACACAATTTGTTTAATTATTTTGATACTTTTGCGGATATAATATGCATAAATGTGAAAAATTAAATTCATACTCTTAAATGAGAAATCTCTGTGTGAAAACTGATTATAATACATATTCATTTTAATATTTAATTACAAATTAAATATTAAAATTGGGAGGGAAAAATTGATAACTTAGTTGAAATTAGTTTGTAATAATAATTAATAACGCAATATCATTGCGGAATATTGCTTAATAATACAATCTACATAATTAGATAATGTGAAAGGATATTGTATAAAATCAAAATTTTGTTTCTATCAAAGAAATTAAAAATTAAAATAAAAATAAAATTTTTTTTGCATACACACACACACACACATATATATACAGGATGTTTGATATAAAGTGTCACATTGAAAATATATAAATAGAGTTTGTTATTTAGAGACAATTTTTCTTCGGCAAAAATATTGAGGCCTCAATAATTTTCGAGTTGTAAGCGATTGAAAATAAAGGGTTTTTTCGCAAACTAAGTCTTGTGCAAATAAAATATTAACAAAACCACATTCTTCGATTAATTTCAAGTAGAGTTTACTTTAATAAAATTTTAATTTAAGGTTTAGTTATAAAGATACATAATGGCAAAAATTGGGAACATTCAAAAATATAGATAGCCTACCTCCTTTCTCTGAAAAAAAATCGTCTCTAAATAACAAGATCCACTTGTATATTTTCGGTATGACACTTTATATCAGACACCCTGTATATATATATATATATATATACATATATATATATACATACACACACACACACACACATATATATATATATATATATATATATATATGTATGTATATATAAATAATAAAGCAGAAACTTTCCACATTTATGGAAAGAATTTCTGTTAAAATGAACAATAGCATGTTATATCGTTGGAACTAAAGGGATTCTCGTGTATCATGTGATATGTGTAATATTATCTGTATGCATGCATGGCGACTATTGTTTTAATAATATTTTAATGTGCCTGCAATGCAGAATCTTTAATGATAACTTTTTTACGCAGTAGAAGATAGATCACGCACTGCATAGCGCGATTATCAATAATGTGATGCTTTAACAAAATGTCTCGTATAATTACGTTCTAGTATATATGAATTATATATATATATATATATATATATATATATATATATATATCAACTGTAGAATTATCTAAATCACTTATTACGTGATATCTCGCGTGAGGCAATTTGTTCTTATATTTGTTATATGGTGCCGCTTTTTAAACGTTCCATTTCTTGATAAAAGCCAACACATATCTGCTATTTATGTTTCATAATTTTTATGCAAAAATTGGAAATTGAATATATATAACTATTTATATAATAATTTGGAGGATTTATATAAACGTACTATACAAATGTACACAAGTATTTTAAGTGGATATATACAAAAAATATATTTAATATGAATTTTCCAATTATATATGTATAATTATATATAATGATATAAAATGATTATAGATTAGATGAGTTAACTCTTCAGATTTTTGTGTTTAAAAATTTGAATTTTATAAATTTCAATTATTAGTATCTACAAAATATTCAAGAATATTATTAATTATTTATTAATGTAAGTTCTTAAGACTTTTTTATATTTTAGTACAAAATTAATTTTAAATATAAATCTAAATCGTAAGAAAGGCGTAAAGAGCCATACGCGGATGTTGCTGCGTACATTTCCAACGAAAAATAAGTATTCGTTGGAAATAAATCGTGCACAAAGCACGTATTATTCTCGGTATACTACCAAGACTTAAAATTAATTTTGTTGGTTCATCTCGTTGCATCTTATATATTTCTTTTAAGAGTCACCCTTTTAGGATGAGATGTTCAAATATTCAACAATGTGTATACCATGTAATACAAGATCAGAAAGTACTTAATTTTTTTTAATATTAAATTCGATAAATTTTAATACAAATTAACAGCAAAAAGGAATTCAATTTCTTCAGAAGTACGAATAACTCTCGCATTGAAAGAATTTCTCGGTATATTTTGATGTTTATTAATTTTTTTTCAGTAAGTATTTATTTATTTTGTGACTGAAAAACTCATCAGCAAAAAAACATGCGTGTGATTCTTCTTTGTGATTTTTCTATGAATGAGATCCAAAAATAGCATGTATGTCTGTGAAAGAGGTAAACTGTGAGATAAGCGTATAGTTACATAAAAGCAATCGATAGTTCTTTTTTGTAAGAGTTTGAACATATTATGTCGCATTTTAAAAATATACTACGTTGGATATATTTCCATTGAACTTTTAGAGTTTTAAATTGAAATGTTATATGTTTTACTTACTTGAACATTATTATTCGATGAGTTTTTATTTTTTAATAATACGAATAAAATTATATTTATGCAGAGATAAATGTAATAAATACCGGATATAGAAATCTTACACTGGAAAAAAATTTGTCGCATTAACAAAAATTCTGTTCGAGAATGGACGAAACAGAATTACTGGTTGAATCTATCAGAATTTCTTTTATTGCAACAAATATCTTGTTTGCAACAAATCGGTTGTTTGTCCAAACAAGATATTTTCTTTTCCAATGTAAAATAAAAAAATACAGTAGTCAAATAATCAATAGTTATGATTTTTACTCGGATTTTTAGTTTACCATTTTCTTTCTTTATTTTATATAATTTAAATTACATTTTAGTTACGCCAAATGATTATTACACACAGTGTCAGGACTTGTTTAATCGACTTTTTCCGTAAAAGCGAACCTGGTAGTGCCTTATGGTTGTTTACATGGATGCTAAGGTTAAGGGTCAATTTAATTTAAAGGGTAGAGCTCGGACAAAGTCTTTCTTGTTGAAGACAATCGATCGAAGTAAATGAATTTATCGAGAAGCTGTATCACGCGATTTGTCGGTAGATTATTTCTAGACGATTGTGACATTGATAGTATTTCACATAAGATGGTTTTACAATTAATTTTCGATAAATCGAAAGGATTTGATTTTGCAGATAATTAAAGAGATTATTAAAGATTTTGCAGTTTAATTAAAGACTTGCGATTATGAAAATTGAAATTAAGATCTTTATTATTAAGCGCTGAGTAGATGACTCGATATTTAAAATATTATTTATCTCATATAAAACTCGCGGTCTATAGAAACATAAGATAAGAATCAGGTATGTGCAGATGTAGCTCGCATATTAAAATATTTGCCATAAAGATATGAAGATTAAGATACGATGAAAATTCATGACTGTCGTGGAGAATATTTGCAGGAAATAAATAGTTTTTAATTGCTAATAAAATAGTTTTTAATTACTACGCATGGTAAAGAAATATTTTTCTCATGCGACTGATATTTATCGCGTGAGAAATATTTCTACTTTACATTGACGACAGAGGAAAGAAAAAAGTCTCGCGATTTGTTTGTCCTTCCGTCTCGGATCTATTAGATAGATAGATAGATAACTTCATCTAGCAATTTACATTGGCGCACCATTGAGCAATTAAGTCTCGTTCTCCTGTTGCATCTGTATGATTCAGCTTGCATATTATTTTTCTATATCTGAAATGATTAACATAACAAAATTTCTTAATAATATTCTTTCCTCGATGAATTGCGTTTATTGCGAGATGAAAGATTATTTGTACAACTGAAATATTGTAGAATGTTTGAAAAATATTTAGTTATTTTGTTTACGCTGCATACCATATTTTTGCATTTTTGGCATTGACATTATGATGAATCGTGTTCGAGCATATTTTTTTTCTTTGAACTAAAAATGTAAATGTACGTTTTTTTTAAGCAAACCAAGGAGTGCGGAATGCACATTTATAATAAAAATATCTTTCACGAACGTGTGCAATTTAAAGCTACTAAAGTTTAATGTTTATTAAAGTTTACGTTATTAAAATTTTTTGTTTTAATGAGAGAGAAATAGATTGTAATAAGGGAAATATATTTTTATAAAAATATTGTCCTTTTTTAACATTTATTTTATCGTGTCATTAATATTAACGTGGTATTTTCCATGATATAAATTCTAAAAACTATTTTCACGAAAGTAACTAGTTCCTACGAATAATTCTCAACAGATCTAACAGTTGCAGTTATATAGTATTATATATTTTCGTTACTACTATTTTATCGGCTATATAAGCGTTGCGAAATAAAAAGAGGGAAGCATGTATCTTTTATTATATAATTCTATCAGAAGCGATTTCATTATACAATATATAGCACCCGTTCTGTTGGTTTTCTCTATAATGGTTGTTTATTTTATACTTTCAGGTATAGCCATGAATAATTCACTCGGCTAAAGTGGCCAACACAGTAGTTTCTCCGACCTTGAGGAAGGGAGACTAAAACGGCATCGAGATGGGCGAGCTTTTAGGATCTGCGAGCTTTCTTCACCTCGGCGACATCGTCAGCCTCTACGCCGAGGGAAATGTGTCCGGATTCCTTTCCACATTGGGGTAAGTGAAACATGAGCGATGAATATCATTTCTTGGTACAGTTGTCATTTAATTGTGCCAGAATGTGACAGCTTCTTTAACCATGAAAAGTATATTTTATTTCACTTTCTCTTTTGAGAAAATATAGTGGCAAATTTTTTCGTTTTTTTTTTTTTTTAAATTTTAAACGCGTATAGTTACAACGAATCGTATCAGTCAAAAATAACTTTTCAATAGCTCTCTCGTTGAGAGCTTTTAATGAAAAATTTATATTTACATTTTACATATACGACGGATGTAAAATATAAAATTGTTGATATAATTTAAATTGTCAATACTTTATATACATTAAATAGGTTATTGTAAAATTTTTAATAATTTTTCGTGAATTTTCCGTAAAATTTTTTTTGAGTGAAGAAATTAATTTTTTTTTATAAATATATCTTTCATGAATATTATATATATGTTAGTGCAAGAACATAATATAATGAAATAGTAGAAATTTTAGTTTACTCATAATTAGTAATCAGATTGTAACAAGCGCTGTTATATTTTTTAAGATATAGATCCAAGTGTTTTTTGTCAAAGCCTATCTCAATAATTTACAGCATCAGGTAGCTTCAAGACAGATTCTTGCAGCATCTCGATCCTGTTTACATCTCGTTCAACGAGTTTCGACTTTAGATATTTATCTATGTAGGACTGTTTGCATCCTCTGTCCGAGGCTACTGACTATGATTTCCGTAGTTTTTTTTTATATCTATTCCATATCAGCATATATATTAGCTTTAAATCAAAGTTATTTTATTTGCATGATTTTTAATGTTTATTTATATTACTGCTCATTAAAACTATTGAATATGTATAAATTGATATTTTACAAAAATAATTATTAGCATTGAATATCAATGCTTTATGTAGATGTTTCCTCATGAAATAATATCGGATTATTTAAAGATGTTTATTAATATCGTGTCTGATTTTTATAAATGTATGAAGGCTATTTACTTTTTTTAAGATTATGTATGTACAATATAATAGATGAGATAGGAAAGAAAGAAAAAATTTACATTCTCTTAAAATTAAGCTACGAATCAATTGCATAGCATTAACATGCGTTCTTTGATATGTGAAGTTTATTATTGATTTAAAGAAAATTCTTGCTTCTACTTTTTTTATTACATAAATGTTTCATAGTATTACATACATTATCCTTGTGAAAACAATAATGTTTACACAGTTATTTATTATGTTACATATAGTTTGTCGCGTTTCGTGTTTAGATTGTGCGGGTTTTAACGATATAATAGCTTTGCAAAAGTTTGCACCAGATAGATTTGTATCAAAGTACTTTTTTTTCACGTAACAAATGTATTAGAAGCAGATTATATTTGTTTACTCTTGTTTTTCTGTCATGCACTATTTTGAAACAACGAAAACTCTGTTTATATGTATATTATATACATATTTTAGTCAATTGTCAGGTTGAATAGAAGAAAGATCTTTTTTAATCTGAGAGTAATTATATAAATTATTTGTAATGTGACCTACATTTTCTGTTCTCTCAATTTTAGAAAATTGCAACAAGTTTCGACTCATTTATTATAAAATTTTGACCAAAGAAGTATTTAATTTCTTAAAGAAATTGTAGTTAAAAGAATACCCGTAAAAAATATCTATGACATTTATGTGCATTTTGTTAATTAAACTTACATTGCTTGTAAGTAATATTTCACGTATGAAATTTCATGAAATTTGTACAAGTAGGATGAATATATAGTATGAATTTTATTTTAAATCGTGCGGAAATTTTATTTTTATCGGAAGAGGGGGAGATTATGTATCAGGCTGTTTCCAAGTTTTTTTCCCATAATTTACGACGTTAAAAGGCGCGCCAACTTTTAATTACAATTTGACGTTTTTAGCGAGAGTGTTTCAGCTGCAGATGCGATTGCACGGAGCTTTGTAACATTAATACTCCAGTAAAATTAGAACTTGAAAAGGGCAAAACTTCATAAAAATTAGGATCAAGCTGAATTTTTGTAGAGACCTTTATTTTAATGTTCTAATGAAACTCTGAAAAGTAGCCTTAATTTGATCCAGAGTGTTTTTATGGGGGGTAAATTTTAGTTATTTGACATTATCTCAAAAACTATCAATTTTTCGAGAAAAATAGTTATTATCAAAACTGTAGCTCATAAAATTTCCTACAAAAAAGATCATTATACTTTTTTTCGTGGAATTAACCGTTTCAAAGATATAGAGCGAATTTAAAAAAGTAAAAATATCCCCACGCTGGTGTGGAAAGGAGTACGTATTTTTTACGAACTACAGACATTGCAACTCTACCGTTTTATTAAAAAACGGTTAGTTGTATGAAAAAAAGTATCATGCCTTTTTTGTAGAGAATTTTATGAGCTACAATGTTGATAATAACTATTTTTCTCGAAAAATTGACAATTTTCGAGCTTAATGGCAAAAACTAAAATTTACTCCCTTTTACTCTCCATAAAAAAAGCGCTCTGGATGTAATTAAGGGTATTTTTCAGGATTTTATTAGAACATCGAAATAAAGGTCTCCATAAAAATTTATTAGCTTGATCCTAATTTTATAAAGTCAAAGTCTAATTTTACTGGATATAACTATATACATCGCGTGTAGAGAAGTTTCATCTTTCTTGCTAAGAGATCCGCGTTTAAAGTTTCTTCCGTATTGCAGTCTCTTATTGAGGAGAACGACGTTAAAGCGAATGCCGCACCAAGGTCCTACGTCAATATGAGTTTCGCAGGCAGGCGTATTATTAAATTCGCACCTGCGTATAAGACTCGCGATCGATGAGCAATTATTTCACCCGACTTTAGCAACGTTGTTACCGTCATGGCTGCTCGTGTATGTAGATGTATATTACACTCGCACTGATGAACCCGACGACATCACACGGCTATCAGGTAATAAGGCGAGATCTCTCTCTCTCTCTCTCTCTCTCTCTTTGTATAATGCAACATTGTCGTCGATCTCGCGTACTCAACTGCGCAAATTTTTCTCAAAAGCTATACGTGGCGTTAAAATATCTTTGATAGTCTCGATCTTATTTTGATTATGAAATACGCATAAATAAATGACGAAGAGCGCAAATAATTGATGATGTTCGCATTGATTGCTAATTGTGAATATATATAATGACTATCTTTCCGGTGTATGGTGTAGTTTTTGCGATGTGTTTTTTTTTCTCTGATATATGGTTATTACTCCGCTTGTTTAAAAGCATACCGGAAAATTGCTTTTTTAGTGGCTAAAAAAGCGATTCCGCATACATATACCGGCGACATAAACATTTGTAAAGTTGGAGCATTTTAACTCCATCAGCGCCACTAGTTGATCATAAAAAGAGTAATCTTAACTTTAGCAGCGTTTTAAAATGGGCGATATTTTTTTATTATTCCTTTATTGTTCTTTTCGAATTAATGTGCGAATGGCTAGTAAAAAAGGTATCCTATTAAAGAATATCTGCTGTGTTCTGCGAGAGAATTTATATAAATGTTTATTTATTTCCACAGAGGATTATTTATGTATGTTGACACATGCATATATGCATGACAAAACGGATCAACCAAATGTGTTAACACAACCTTTAACCCGTGATATCGATGCGGCATCGCTTCTATTTTTTATTTTCTTTTTATTCCTGTTATTGTTGCATATTATTGATACGCGCTTATCTGGTTTTGAAAGAAGATTTTGTTGTCGTCTTTCGATTGATAATAATTTCACGAATGTTCTCTCTATGCAAAACAAATAGGGTCAACGAATAGATAGCAGACTGCGTTAACGTGTCGAGCACCGTTTAAATTCGGAGTTTATCAGTCAGTGTTTATAGAATTTGACGGATCGTGAAAGGAAAGTCGTGACCTGCGTAAAAAATCTGCGACGAGAAAAAGAAATAAGAGAAAAAAGGAGGCACAGCCTTTTGTATGACTGATCATGCATGAGAAAGCGTCGCGTGTTTTCGAAACCACGGTATATATTTTCGGATGCTACGTAAAGCGGTCAGGGGTCCATCGTTCAGGGACCCCACGAACCTCGTAATTCGTCGCTGTTCGCGCGCGTTTTCAGAAGTCTCGCTCTTTATAGTCCAGTAAAATTAGACTTTGACTTCATCAAAATTACGATCAAGCTGAATTTTTGTGGAGACTTTTATTTCGACGTTCTAATGAAATCCTGAAGAGTCACCTTAATTTCATCCAGAGCGTTTTTTTATGGGGGATAAAAGGTAAATTTTAGTTTTTTTGCCATTATCTCGAAAACTATCAATTTTTCGAGAAAAATAGTTATTATCAAAATTGTAGTTCATAAAATTTCCTACAAAAAAGGTCATTATACTTTTTTTCGTGGAATTAACTGTTTCGAAGATATAGAGCGAATTAAAAGAAAATAAAAATACTCCCGCGGTGGTGTGGAAAGGAGTACGTATTTTTTACGAACTACAGACATTCCAACTCTACCGTTTTACTCAAGAACAATTAGTTGTACGAAAAAAAGTATATTGACTTTTTTTTTAAGAGAATTTTATGAGCTACAATTTTTATAATAACTATTTTTCTTGAAAAATTGATTTTTTCGAGATAATGGCAAAAAATTACCCCCTTTTACCCTCCATAAAAAACGCTCTGGATGAAATTAAGGGTATTTTTCAGGATTTCATTAGAACATCGAAATGAAAGTCTCCACAAAAATTCAGTTTGATCGTAATATTTATGAAGGTTTGCCCTTTTCAAGTCTAATTTTACTGGACTATTACACTTTATCGTTCACGTGGCCGTTTGATGCTGAGGAACATTGCGTAAATATTCCTCTCTCTCTTTCTTTCGACGATCCGCGAAAGGAGCAGCAGGAACCCATCTATTAAGCGAATTTCGACGCTGCCTAGAAATAGGTCACGCACGTTTCGCCCAGTCTGTTCTCGTGAATGAATGCTTGTTCTGATACTCGAGTAAGATTGCAACTGATCATATCGGATCAGAAATGTTTTGTTAGAGATGGCTGGGAGCAGACTTAGAGTACAGTCATCTGGTTTTTGTGCTATGTTTTCTAATATGAGACACTTGAGAAACAAATGGAAGCAAACTCGGTTTTGACGTATTTATGTTTTCGTAAAATTAGAAAAACAGAAAGTTTTATAAACCCATGATTAACTATGAAAGCTGTAAATACGATAGTTAGGAAAAAATGCGGTATACAGTGAATCGATGTTACATATCAGTAAATAAGAGTTGTCGCAATTTCTTTTGGCAGAGATCATTCATATTTTTAAAACAGAAATTACAAGTTATTTTATGTACAACTTTTTGGCTGAAATTTATCCATATTTATAAAATATCGTGAAAATGTAGCTCTGATTTTTGGCTCTCGTTCTAAAGAAACGATTTTGATTTATATCCTTTCAGCTCTCTCAGCTATACAAAGCAGATTGTACCCGTATATCTTATACGCTTAAAGTTTTATGAGGATATTTCCATTGACTGCGGCTTTTCAAGTCCCCTTAAACGTTTAGATTTATCACGATTAAGATTGCGTGGCGTACGCAAACATGTAACGAGGGACGCGATTGCGTGCCACCTTTCACTTCTCTAATTACCGCATTCTGTTGCAACATACATGTGGATACAAAAATTGACGAGAGAGAAAGAGAGAGAGAGAGAGAGAGAGAGAGAGAGAGAGAGAGAGAGAGAGAGAGAAAGAAAGTGAATTTTGGAATCTGCATGATTCGGTGCATGCTAATGAAAAGCCTCTAATTTGTGGCTCGATAAATGCGTCGGCGCACGAAATCATTGATATAATAATGATGTGAGTATATATCGCGGCCGTCCACGATATATACTTACTTAACGACGTTGATGACGGGACTATTTTCAGAAGCGCGATTATAGCTGTGATGAGATTGTCCTTATTCTCCGGTCACAAAACAGGTCGGAATTTCATCAAAATTTCGCGTCCAAGGTACGAGAACGATCTAGAGCTCTGCAGGATACACTCGATCGCTATTTTTATCAATTACACGGAGGGAATTTTCTCTTAGAATTTAATATTTACCACAATAAAAAATAATATGTACAAAGTAAATTTTACCATGTTACATAGTAAAATTAAGCGAACATATTATATTTTATCTTATCTTGTGGTAGATGTTAATATTTTTATTGTGGTAAATATTAATCAGAAAAATTCTTACAAAAATTCTTCCAATTGTTTTACGATTAACATGATTTGCAGGGTATATTCTGAAAGAAAATGCTCTTTGTGTCTTTGAGTTAGCATATATATTCGGCTATGGGACATATATAAAAAATTCATGAGTGTATCAACATTTTACGCGTGATCAATTTATAAAGACATTTATTGATATTATTACGCGATTATACTTTACACGGATAAATACTTTTTTATTCTGACGAACGCGGTGGAATCGTATAGATTTTTACAAACTGCAAATCGGCTCGTCATCTCTAGCATAAAAATTACCAAGTACACTGTGGATTATGCAAGACCAATTTGTAAAGATGATGTTTGCATGTTTACTTCGTCTTTACATCATTTTATATTCGTTAGAATTACACCTTTTTTTAAACGTGATGCGCTTGTTATACATTTTATCGTACGAGCAGATGATAATTCCTAGATTCTAGATATTAATCGAGCAACGCAAACTGAATGACGCCGGATGAATTTGTGACGATCATTAATTCATATTGTCACTTTACTGTTTATGAACCAGTTTGTTCCAGAACTAGTTGCTGCGCTTTTTAACGCACATCATAAGTATCATAAATCAATAATCATACACTATCGGGACAATAATTCTGTGACATTGATTCGTATAATACCAGCATTCTTTTTGCAGTTATGTTGTTGCATATATTCATGTGCAACTGTTACACAAGTCAATATTTTGCTACTAGATTAATAATTTCATAGTATTACCTCTGCAGAAGAAAAGAACCGCGTGATAAATTAATAAGAGACGCTATAATGAGATACTATTAATGATTTTCTAAATTATAAGGATTATGTTGTTTTTTATGTACACGGAAAGAATTTGCTCTTAGAATTTACCTTGAAAATCATGATACTTGTAGCACAATATAATATTGAAAGAATTTTATATAAGTTTCTCTGATTAATATTTATCACAATAAAAAAATATTAATAGTAAAATATACATAGTAAAATTAATTGAACATATTTTATATCTTATTGTGATAGATATTCATATTTTTATATTGTAGTAAATATTTTAATCAGAAAAACTTCCATAAAATTCTTCCAATATCATATTGTCTCACGATTTGCAGGATAAATTCTAAGAGGAAATTTTCTCTGCGTATGTTTTATATAATTAAATATAATTCATTATGTACATACATATTATTTTTTATTGTAGTAAATATTAATCAGAGAAACTCTTATAAAATTCTTCCAATACCATATTGTCTCGTGATTTGTAGGATAAATTCTAAGAAGAAATTTTCTGCGTGTATAATTAAATATAATTTACTATGTACATATACATAATATTATTTTTATTGTAGTATTATAAATATTAATCAGAGAAACTCTTACAAAATTCTTCCAATACCATATTATTGCCCCACGAGTATCAAGGTATATTCTAAGAGGAAATTCTCTCTATGTATTATACATTCTGCATTCTCTGTATGATGATCCCTGCTATTGTCGTCTAAACTCTATACGATAAATTTGCGGCGTTTGTTTGAGATTGATCACAGGCGAATGCAGGAAACGATGATATGTGTAATTTGTCTTGTTGCGTCGCCATTGCGGCTGATTTCAACGTCGTTGTCGGATGTAGAGCAACACGATTCGATCTCGATACGACATCTCAATTCCGCGCGCGCTTGTCATTAACGGAACGACCGATAACACGGTAACTTGCTGCGGATGAAAGGGCCATAATTAATGCGCGCCCGTGCGAGTAATGGGGCGAAAATAATTGCGAACTGCGCAAAACTTGTTCTTCGTGGGTTGTAATAAATTCACAGTTGATTTTACACATCGAATATACTTAATCAGAGAAACTTATAAAATTCTTCCAATACCATATTGTCTCGCGATTTGTGATAGATAAATTCTAAGAAGAAATTTTCTATCGATCACGCGATTCACGCATTTAATTCTCCTCGCTCGTGCAAATATTTTAACATTTATTTCACGCATAATAATTATTACGCATTATGGCGTAAACACGCTGTAAATATGCTATTAAAATTTTATATTATTGAGATTTTTTGTTGTTGCTCCGATATGCGATGAAAAGAGAGACATCTGTCGCCGGCTTAAGGGGATGCTGCCGTAGTTCTGTTTTACCAACTTTAAGTTAGGTTAGGTTCACTTTTTATTGAATATACAGATTGAAAAATTCTCTACAATGAAAGTACTGATAATAATGAATGGGGAGCGTTGTCCTGCAATTAATTTTTGCTGTTGTATGCCTTGACATTGATTCCGCACGCAAATATACATACATAATTAATTCGAGTACGAATCTTTTGATACAGGTTTTTAATCTCATTTTTATTACTTCTGTATTATTCTTTCATGTCATCTCTATTGGAAGCGCCATATTTTGTGCACAAATAAACTGCTGAACTTTTGTATTAAATAAGTATTGTTATGAGTTGATGCAAGAGGACGAAAAACTGTAATTTTGTAACTATTATTGTTTTTTTATACGAAATTACAGCGTTTCCCGTTTATTATTATCAGTACTTTAATCATGGAGAAGGATTTTTTAATATGTACAGCCAATAAAAAGAAAAGCCCTTGAACTCAAAGTCGGTAAAACAGTCATGGTCAGCATCTCCTTTAATGCGGATCACATCATAATTTCTAATTGCACGCAAATGTACGCCGAACGTATAATTTAGGTAGAAATTGATTGCGTTACGCATATATTACGTATATGTGCATCATGATAGAAATCTGAATCACGTTCCAGGCAATATTACTCGTTTATTATTATCGAACATTATGCGCTGAAATTGTTAATAATAAACGGGCTAAAATCCATCGCGAATATATTTTCGTCTGCTCTAAATATTATCCCAAATCGCGATTTTGATTACACGACAGAAAAAAAATCTATTTTTGCCGCCCGTGAAAAAGAAATGACTTAGATCGCGCCGCTTTAAATTTCCTATTCTTTCACATCTGTTAATTGCTTTGATAGATAAAAATATGAGAATTTTATATCGGCCGCCTCTCTAAAGAGTTTATATTTTTATATTTGCAATTTTTCGTGCACGCTCGACTTGCTCGCCTTCCGCTTCATTTCTGATACTCCAACAACAAACACAGTAACAACTACACGATCCTCTTGTAATCCCAGCTGCGCACGATGCAGAGCAGCAACGGTGACACGATGTCGCTAGAAATAACAATATCGGATTTTGCCGTCCTATAGCCGTCATACAGTGCGTCTTCCGATCTAAATAATATCTTGAATTATATCCTTTTCGATGGTGTTCCGTCTCGGCTGAAATGAACTATTTTCGTCATATTTTTCGCTTTTCCGTGATACGTCAAATATTATTCTTCCATTTAAAGTACGGTGTCTCTCTTACAACTTAAATGTTATCGTTTACGTAGACTCTGTTTGAATTGCAGTACGATATTTCAAGGCCGACGGTTATTTCCATACAGTATATTAATATTCGCAATATTCCGCGAAAATAGATTTCTTGAAGAAAATGACAAAGTAACAAAGAAAGAATACACCGTTGGAACTTATATATATTTCTGTGTCGCATACAAATGCAACAATAATAATGCACATATTTAATGCCAAACCTAATAACCATTAATGTCTAATCTAACCACGATTTGTATTCCTTAGATTGCTTTAAGATTTTAAGAGATCTATTATATAATTTAAAAAATTAGATATAGAATAAGAAATTTTTATTTTTCCATTATTGTGATTCAATTTCAAAGCCACGCTTTTTTCTCGAAAGAGACAAATAGACAGAGAGAATTTTCTTTTAGAATTTACCCTAAAAATCATGGTAATGGGACAATATGATATTGGAAGAATTTTTGTAAGAGTTTCTCTGATTAATATTTGCCACAATAAAAGATATAAAATATATTCAATTATTTTTACTATTAAAAATTTTTTTTCCAATACTAATATATTGTCCCACGATTGTCAAATTTAAATTTTTCCATTATTGTAATTCAATTTCAAAGCTGCGCTTTCTTCTCGAAAGAAACAATAAATACACAGAGGGAGTTTTCTTTTAGAATTTACCCTAAAAATCATGGAAAAATATATGATATATATTGGAAGAATTTTATGAGTTTTTCTGATTAATATTTGCCACACAATAAAAAATATTAATATTTACACAATAAGATATAAAATATGTTCGATTATAATTGTACTATGTAAATAATAATATTTTTTATTTTTATTTACAGAAAACTTATAAAAAATTTTTTTTCCAATACCACATATCATCCCACGATTGTCATGATTTTCAAATTCTCTCCATGTATTATATAATTTTTTACTCGCGCAAAAGATTAAAGGGGAAGAGTGCTGAATATCTCTCGCGCTATTTGACTCATTACGTAAGGCGAAGCAAATTCGTATTTTCTTCCTCGCGGCGCGGCGGCTCCAGAAACGCAAAGCGTCGTTAATCACGGCGATGCAAAGCGCCGCCGTTAATCATGCCAACTACACGCGTATTTGCGACCGCAGGCACGCACGATCGCGCTCACACGAGTCCTCTATATATCTCGTGTTTGCACACATTCGATGGAAACGGCTTCGTTCGATGGCACGAATACTCGGGAAGTTTATCGTATACGATTGATCTATTGTTTTGGCAGCCTCGCTATTTCATCATCGCGACATCCGATATATTCGCGGAGCGTGAAGGGATCGAAAGGGTTGATTGTACATACACTCCGAATGGGAAAAATCGCTCCCGATTAATTGGAGAAGCTACACGAATCGCAACACGACCGTTCGCGCAATTATTCTACGTTGTAATTTGAACAAATAATTTGAGAAAATCGTGAAATAATAGTTTCTTTTAGAAATTTTATACACTCGTCGGAAGCGAGGTTTTGTCCTCTTTCTCTCTGCACTCGTGATTATTAGGTTTATTATTAATTTACTGTAGAAAGAGAGGCGCGCACGTAAAAGCACGTATAATGAAATTTGCATTACATTGATGCTTTCCTAAAATAAGACTGATACCGAGATGTGAAATTATTTGCGGTTCTTCGTAAAAAATCTACATCATGTTTTGGTACACAAATTTTGTTTAAAAGATATTTTTATTATATTTTTTAAAGTTTTGAATTATTATATATATATATATATATATATATATATATATTATTTATCTATTTTTCTTATTAATATAACGAGGAAAATAGTTTCTAATGCATCCTCATGTGGATTGTAACTTGAATAAGGTGTGACTAACGTTCTCCTCTACAATATGTAGAGAGCTTACCTTTGCGGAAAGAAGCTTAATCTCAATCTTGTTATAGCAAGTCGGGAAAGTACTTGTGTCCATATGTGCATAATAGTGATTAACAAATAGTTAATTCTTAGTGACATGGAAAAAATGCAATTTGTCAATAATTTATGAAATTAATGCGAATACAACGAACGGCGCAAATGATTAATCTAACGGTAATTTAAACTGGATGATAAAGTCCACAATTTACATTCTGGAAACACACTTTTTAGAGATATATGATCTACATATTATAATAGGTATTTAATTAATAATATATTAATCGGCGTGTAATATTTAACTTGCCTCTCGTTATCTTAATTATTGGCTTGTGTTGTGAGCCCAGATAACGGAGCGACGATATCTCGATTTGCACTCGAGATTGAGCCGCAATCCGAACACGTGCTAACTACTCGTACAAGTTACGCTTTCTATGCTGTAATTTCTTTGTAATGTTAATGTGTAACGGTTTTGTGTAACAGCAGAATTTAAGACAAGTTTAATTCAACAAGGTTTCTAATTAGCCGAACTTGGGTTTCTGCCGGTAAGACGTAATTATATTATGCAAGAGACAAGGGATTATCTTTACGTGCTCCATTAATACGAAATAGATGGATCAATAGCTTGCCTGGTTGTCTACCGAGTTGTGATGGAGTCTTTTGTCTGCTGAAGCCACATTCTACTTTGACATTTATATCGTACTTTTTTTTCTGAATAAAACGTATATCTGACGCTACACAAAATCGAGATATATGATATATGGCATAATATAAAAAACAGGATTAATACCGTGTGATGATGCATATATGCGGTTTCATATATCATGAAACAAATTTGATAAGATTTTATGACAGGAAAGAAAAGTTCAATAAAAATATAGGAAGGAAAAATTCAATAAAAAATATAGCTAAAATATATCTCATTTTATCAGACATCTCATTTCATATAACGCTTTTATAGTAGTGAGGTTTCTAAGCAATTCTTGTGGTAATTACAAGATGAAAGCTATTTTTCCCTTTTACGCAATGCTTTAAAGCTGCCAGGGCAAGACAAGGGACTAGCTATCGACCCACATCCTGTCGTTTCTCTTCCCTTGGACCATGGTTATTTAATGATGGTTCGCCCGTAATGTCGGCATTGCATATAGCTGCAAAGCCAGAGATGCGGCTATTGTATCTGTATCACTCCGAAACTTCATGTATTATTAATGTTACGTGACACGTATAATGTGCAGGGCGATATAATTACACTAGTCATTGCACAAAAAATAAAAGGAACGAAAATAATATATATTAAATATATATATAGATAAAGAATGTTTTTTTTTATATAATAAATAATGAAAAAACATTTTTTGGTAGTAGAATATGATATATGGCTTCTGTGAGAAACGTATATTTTTATAAGAAATAATTGACGCTGTGGAATTTTATAATAATGTTTTATTCGTTGTTTAATGTTTAATATACCATTTTTATTATGACAATGCGTATTATTTCCAGATTGGTCGACGACAGATGTGTAGTATGTCCCGAAGCTGGAGATTTATCAAATCCTCCGAAAAAATTCAGAGGTAAGAGGTTTATATCTTTTCAAATAATTTATGCTCTTTTTGTTGACTCTTATTATGAAGTAAATTATGTCGAGTTTACTGACAATTTTTGTATTAGATATATTTCTCAATTAAATATTATTCCGCGAATAATTATAAAGTGGGTAATGTTAACATAAGTATATATATACTGTAACAATATTGAACGATAGCAATCGTATTGATTTTTAGATTGCCTCTTCAAAATATGTCCTATGAACCGATATTCTGCTCAAAAGCAATTCTGGAAGGCAGCAAAACAAAGCGCAAGTTCGGGTACAGACGCTATACTACTTAAAAGGCTTCATGTGAGTTGTAAGAATAATATACTTTTTAATCGATTCTGTCACTTTAGATTACACATAAGAAAATACTCTTACAATTGGTCCATTTTTATAACAAAAAATAAAAAATATAATATATATAATATAAATATATTTACAAAAAAATGTATGTATTTAAAAGTAGAAAATATCCAAACTTGTTTTTCATATTATATGAATATTATTTAATCAGAATTTATTATTTTCGGTTAACGAAAGGCAAGAGAGAGAGAGAGAGAGAGAGGGGGGGGGGGAGAGGGGAGAGAGAGAGAGAGAGAGAGAGAGAGAGAGAGAGAGAGAGAGAGAGAGAGAGAGCAGGGAATGAGCAGGGGAGATGAAAGTGTTGTTTTCGAAAAATAAATAATATTATAATATTTCATATTTGTATATTTGAATATGTTACACATATAAATTAGTTTAATGAAATAATTATATAATTAATTTATTTCGAGCTTAGCATGCGGCTGAAATTGAGAAAAAGCAAAATGAGACTGAAAACAAAAAACTATTGGGCACCGTGGTTTCGTACGGCAATGTCATACAGGTAAGAAGAGAAAAGACTATTATATATATTTTTCTATCTTTACATATAATCACTTCCAAGTGACATTATTATTTTACTGAAGTATATCTTGAACGTCTTATGCTTGACCGCATATTCTTATAACAGTAAAAAGGGTATGTGATTAATAATAGATTTATCAATACCGCTAGGGGAGTAATTTTCCCTTTAACGCCTTCTTTTTTCGCAAAGCGATCATAAAAACTGTCTGGTACATCCATCCGTATTGGCATAGTTATCTGCCTTGTATAGAGAACGCGATAAGTGCTTGCCAATTAACAAGTTTTCCTTCCTCCGCGATATCGTTGCCGTGTCGAAAAATAGAAGCAAGCGCTATAAACGCTAAGTTTCTCGCAAATAGTTCAATTTTTCTTCTTTAGTAGTGTGCCATTGTTGCGAGAAAATTAAAAAAAACTGTAGCACCTTGTAATCTTTGATAAATTAAACAACGTCATCGTAAATTGAACATATAGATTGTATTCTACGTATTTTATATATATTATATATATATATATATATATATATATATATATATATATATTGGTATATTATAAATTACAGATTATATTCTCGATAATTATGTTCAATTAATATCTGCTATAATATATAGATTTTATTGAATTAAAGCGCATATGTTTTATATACGTTCAGTTGATGTATTGTGTATAAATTTTTATTAAATTATTATGTAATATTATCTCAATTTACATTTTTTTTAAAGGAACGGTATTGTTGCTTTTCAGCGATGCTGATTAATATAATATTTTAATTTCGATAATATTTTTTTTTTTGACAGTTATCAGCTGATTTCTGTCAAAAAATATTAATCGTGGATAAAGTATTATAAGATATTATTTACAACATATTATTATTTTAATATTTTTTACATATTATTATTTTAAAATTTAATTGGCAAATTAACGCTTTATTACTATTTTTTTACGGAACTCAACTGATTAAAGCGTTAACTTACTAATTGTATTTTAAAATAGTAATATGTTTAAAAATTAACATAACATATTTTAAATAATATATAAACTTTGATTTTTTGACCAAACTAACAATTATTTATTTCTTTAAAAAATATGACGTTTCGACCATGTGGTTGTGGTCATTTTCAAATAAAATACAAATTACATTAATGCGGACGCTTTTTCATATGTAGTAATTCGTCAATAAATAAAAAAGAGAGAACATTATGTTACTACAAAGAATCGTCAGAAAATAATCGTGAAACTGCTAAATTATGATAGACGACTTGTTAAACATAATTTAGCGGTTTCACGATTATTTTCTGATAATTCTTCATAGTAACATGATGTTCTCTTTTTTGACTTATTGATTATACATATGAAAAAGCGTTTGTATTATTATCGTAATTTGTATTTTACTTGAAAAGAACCACAACTCTATGGTTGAAACATCGTATTTTTAAAGGAATAAATAATTGTTAGTTTTGTCAAAAAACAAATCTATATAATTTTCTATTAACGACTTATATAAAATATCCAAAGTTTTAAATAATATGTTATACTACTTTAAATTTGATTAATATTTTTTGACAGTTATCAGCTGATTTCTGTCAAAAAATATTAATCGAGTTTAAATAAACTTTATATTATTTTTTTTAATTTTATCATTTTTTTTTAAATTAATCTATATAAAATTGAAGAATGGCGCTCGTGTGTTATTCTAATATCATATATTCCATGTGTTTATAAAGATAGAGCTGACATAAAATATATATCACATAATAATACATTCGGGTTATACATATCGCGTACATATGTTGCATATATGTTTTATGATGTCAATTCTAATAAAAATAATTAACGTAGAAATAATTAACTCATATTGTTGTGCGCATGTATAAATTATATTGAGAAGTAACTCGTTTCTTGTAACGAAGTATAGTTATAGTTAAATTTTTTTGATAACTATAACTTAACATAGTTATTTCGTATTATACTATCATGTTATTATATAATGTTATATTTTAAGATCGAATTTTTGTTTTTAAAAAAGTTGTGATTTAAGAACATAGCATTTGATAAGGGCCGAAACGTTGTGAAAATACAATAAATTTAATTATTTGCCAGAATTGGTCGATTGAATTACTACCATTTTTTAATTATCATCTGGTGACTTCATAGTTTATATCATTTATAACTTAACTTTGTTCCTTTTTCTGCATCTATAACTGTAACTTAACTTATACAATTATATAGTTACAGTTTTTTTATAACTAGTAACTAATTTAATATAGTTACTTTTTAATCGTTAGTTTATTTAAAATTTAGGTCTAACAATTTTTCGGAAAGTTACGACTATTTGAAATTTTCTGAATTTTTTTACTGAAAAATCTGAATTCTAATTTTTATTCTATGTAAATAATATTAATTATTGTGTTAGAAGAAGTTAATTTAATTACAAATTATTAATATAATATATTAATTTAATATATTTAATATATGTATTAAATTATATTTTAATATATTAAATGTATTTTCATTTTAAATTTAAAACAGTTGCAACTTATTGCGTATAAAATAATATAGTACGTAATCAAATATGTAATATATAATTTAGTAAAGCTTGAGATACATAAAATTATTATATTTAATTTAAAATATGATATATACTCATTGCAAAAAAAAGTAACGATTCGTTACTTTTTGAGTTATAATAACTGTAACAATAAGTTATTTTTCAGAGTCGGTAACTGTTAACTGTAATTAGTTACTTTTCAGTGAAAAAAACTGTAACTAGATACTTTTACAAAATGACTTTCTCAACTCCGATTATATTACACACACACACATGATTACGTGTCATGTACTGATGTTTTCATTGATTTTTTTATGCAGTTATTACATCTCAAGTCCAACAAATATCTGACGGTAAACAAGAGGCTGCCGGCGTTGCTGGAGAAGAACGCGATGAGGGTTTACCTGGACGCGAACGGCAACGAGGGCTCATGGCTTTACATAATGCCGTTCTACAAGCTGCGAAGCGACGGCGACAGCGTCGTCGTCGGCGACAAGGTGATCATGGAACCGGTAAACGCGGGTCGGCAAGGCCTTCACGTGGCTGCTAATTACGAACTGAGCGACAATCCTGGCTGCAAGGAAGTGAACGTCGTGAACTCGTCCACTTCCTGGAAGGTGACCCTCTTTATGGAACACCGAGAGAACCAAGAAGAGATCCTCAAGGGTGGCGATGTCGTGCGACTGTTTCACGCTGAGCAGGAAAAGTTTCTGACGATGGACGAGTACAAAAAGAAGCAGCACGTGTTTTTGCGGACGACTGGCAGAACCAGCGCTACCGCGGCCACCAGCAGCAAGGCCTTGTGGGAAGTTGAGGTGAGTTATCTAACTTTTTATGTAATTATTAAAATTTATTTATATATGTATACAACACATTACGCATGAGAGGTTGCGAGATTTCTTTTTTTCGAGTTTTTATTGTGCGGAAAACATTCTTCGGCATATTTTGACGCTTTTGCCATATCTTCTCATGTAAATATATAATCATCTTCGTTTATTTGTCGATGACTAGGTGGTACAACACGATCCGTGCAGAGGAGGCGCTGGCCACTGGAATTCAATTTTCAGATTTAAACACCTAGCGACTGGCCAATATCTCGCTGCTGAGATTGATGCGGATGAACCACCGGAACCTGTAAAAGGGAAGCGTGGTATGATATACAAATATTTCAAAATTAATATTTTAAGGATTAGATTTTCAATATTATATTAAGGAAAATGATTGATTATAATTTATAATGACTAAACATTTGCGCCTAGCGTTTGTGATTAATGAAATAAAAACAAATCGATTATTTATATTGATGATTTAATACAGATCCACCTGGACCGGTCTTCAGATTAGTGTCGGTGCCGCACAGCAACGAGATTAGCTCATTATTTGAACTGGATCCTACAACTTTAACTAGAGGAGATAGTCTAGTTCCGCAATCGTCCTTTGTTAGATTACACCACATATGCACAAATACTTGGGTCCATTCAACAAGCGTACCGATCGATAAGGATGACGAGAAACCTGTGATGTCGAAGGTATTGTAGCATATTTTAATGATTATAATTTGTGCATTAGAAAAATGAATGGAAATTATGAGGGGAGGTTGATTGAGAAAATATTGAATAAATGTGTTTTATTTGGTCATTTAATTACTTTTTAAAGGTCGGTTGTGCAATCAGTAAAGAGGATAAGGAGGCCTTCGCTTTGAGATCCGTGTCGCCGGTCGAAGTGCGCGATTTGGATTTTGCAAACGACGCCTGCAAAGTGTTGACGGCTATGAACAGCAAGCTGGAGAAGGGAACCATTTCGCATAACGAACGAAGAGCTGTCACCAGCTTGCTACAGGATATTGTATACTTTATAGCTGGTTTAGAGAATGAACAGAACAAATCTGAGGCGTTGGAGTTAATCGTTACGAATGCTGTGAGGGATCGTCAGAAATTATTGCGCGAGCAGTACATCCTTGGACAGTTGTTCAAAATATTGCAGGTATTCGTGATGTGTTGATCGCGCACAGATAGACTTTCGCGAGGAACGTCTTCAAAAAATACAGATTTAATTATTACAGGCTCCGTCTTTGGAAACTACAGAGGGTGAAGGACCGTTTCTCAGGATAGACGAGCTTAACGATCCAAGACATGCGCCATACAAGTATATGTTTCGTTTGTGCTATCGAATTCTCAGGCTTTCTCAGCAAGATTATAGAAAGAATCAGGTATCGTACTATTAAATGATATAATATATATTTTGTATATATATATAAATATATATGTATTTACAATTATTTTGTTGAAATATTATATCGTTGTTTCACACACGTACAGGAATACATTGCTAAATATTTTGCATTTATGCAAAAACAAATTGGCTATGATATATTAGCGGAAGATACCATCACCGCACTTTTACACAATAATAGAAAATTGCTGGAGAAACATATAACAGCTGCTGAAATTGAAACGTTTGTCGGTCTTGTCAGAAAAAATATGCGTAATTGGGAGTCGAGATTTCTGGATTATTTGTCGGATTTATGTATTTCTAATAAAAAAGCAATAGCTGTAACACAAGAATTAATTTGCAAAAGTGTGCTTAGCGAAAAGAACAAGGATATTTTGTTAGAAACAAAGTAAGTGATAAATGATAAGGCGCGTAAACGATGTTAATCTTTCTAATACATTTTCATTTATTTTAGAATGGTGAAGACCCAGGTAGAAGTTGAAGATATTGATGAGAAACAAGAAAATGCCGAACCAAGAATTACCGTCATAGAAGAATTTGAAGTTCTATTAGAATGGAATAATAGAACTGTTAGTACATTTTTAATAATAGGTTATTGAAATTATAATATGTATTACACAAATTAATGTGACGTTTAATGCAGAAATCAATGTCTTTGAGTGAGCTGTCCAGAGGAGGGAAAGCGGGAAATGTAGACGCTGCAATATTAGACTATTATAGACACCAATTAAATCTCTTTAGTAATATGTGTTTGAATAGGCAATATTTAGCGCTAAATAATCTGTCACCACATTTGGACATTGATCTTATACTTAAGTAAGCATTGTGCGCTTATCCTTAACGTTTTTGAGAATTATTTGTAAATTGTATCTTGCATTTCTTACAGATGTATGGAAGACGAAACAGTACCATACGAATTACGCGCATCATTTTGCCGACTTATGCTACATCTTCACGTAGACAGAGATCCGCAAGAACAAGTAACCCCTGTTAAATATGCTCGTCTTTGGTCTGAAATTCCGTCAAAAATGAGCATAAACGAGTATGTAAACATATAAAAGATGCATCAGCAGGATATACAAGAAAAATACTTAAAAAATCATTTTTTTTGCAATTTTAGTTATGACACGAATAGAATGCCGGACCAAAATAAAGAGGCTGTTCGTACTAAATTTAGTTCTACAATTATGTTTGTTGAAGATTATCTCTGTAATGTTGTTGCGAAAATGTGGTCCTTTGGAGATCAAGAACAGAATAAGCTCACGTTTGAGGTATACAATCGTTTTCTCTTTTGTGTTTTTCTGTTCTCTAAATATACAGAATAAATTATATTTATTCGTTTTTATATACTGTTTGTAGGTTGTTAAATTAGCACGTGATCTAATTTACTTTGGATTCTACAGTTTTAACGATTTACTGAGTTTAACGAAGACATTGCTTAGTATCTTGGATTGTATATCGGAAAATGAATCCACCGATGGAAAAATACCTACGGGAGATATTGATTGTAAGTTTAATTTCTTTATTTTTTCATTTTTCACTTTATATGAGACATAATCTACAAACTATGTCTTATATTTTTACTGATTAAATTTTAATGAACCCTAGAGTAACATTTTGTAGTGGAGTCATTTCACTTCATCTATATATATACATTTCGCGCGCATGGTAGTAATCTATAATTGTAATAAAGGTTGATTTACTTTTTTACATTATTATATAATATATTGATGTAATAAATTTCCTCTTCTTATTTTTAAACATTTTTTGTACGGATAACTTATTTTGATTTCAAGCTTTGCTTTTGGAAATTTGTATATATAACATTTTCTTTCATGGGGCTGTAATATATATTGATATACATATATACATATATGATTCGTGCTTTAGGAAAACTCCTTTAAAAATAAAATATCTTTTTGCGCAATTATATGTTAAATTATTTATAACATATGTAGAGTGAGAGAAATAAATGTTTGAAACTAATAAATTTACTCTTGTAAATATTTCATCACAGCTGATACGGTGGATCCTGAGGAGGCAGGTAATATCCTATTAGAAAGCTTGTTAAAAGCTATTTAAATTGTGTGATGTGTGGAATGGATATTAAGAAGATATAGCATGTCATTTTATGCATTGTACAATGTAGGTTTATAAAAGCTTTTTGTTGCTTAAACATTGTTTAACCATAATTTCTTATAGAAACCAGTATTTTAAAAAATGTGAACATAAAAATACAAAAATTTAACATACAATATATGTAATATCCTTAATTATTGAATGTTTATAAGTATTGTTTTATTTAGCAATTTCGAAGTTAATTTTTTTTATCTTTTACACAGTAAATAGCAAAATAAATAAAGGCATAAATAAACAGAGAATCATGCTATTTTATATATTAGTTTATAATATGTCATTTTAATATAAAAATATTTTTTTAACACGAATTAAATTTGCTTGCTGCACAATATGATTTAACTATATGATATACATAAATATATATTGCATATGTGTTGAACTATTTTTTTAAATTTATTGGCTTTTAATACGAATTTTTTTATTTGTTGTGGTATGTTCAAATAGCTGAAGGAGGCATTCTTAGATGCATCGGTGACATGGGTGCTGTGATGACAAATTTAACATTAGGACCAGCCGGTCAAGTACTACCCAGTTCTTCTCCAAGACCAAAGCCATTAATGAAGAAGGAATATCCCTTGGTGATGGACACGAAGCTCAAGATAATCGAGATTCTGCAGTTTATTCTGGATGTGCGATTGGATTATAGAATTTCTTGTCTATTGAGCATATTTAAACGAGAGTTTGACGAGACGGCTGCTTCCGAGAAGACTGGAGATGTGATTTTAGGACAGAAGACTATTGATTTAGAAGCAATTGGTACACAAGCGGAAGGGATATTTGGGAGCAGGTAATATATTTTTGAATGTGTTATATAGGAGCTAGTATCTTAGAGAAATTGTATCCTTTTAGCGAAGAATGTGCGGCACTAGATTTAGATGGTCAAGGAGGCAGAACATTTTTACGTGTGCTGCTGCATCTAGCGATGCACGATTATCCTCCGTTAGTTTCCGGAGCCTTACATTTATTGTTTAGGCATTTTAGCCAAAGACAAGAAGTTTTACAAGCATTTAAACAGGTGAGATTCCTTTCTTATATATTCAGTATCCTAAAACATATTGTCAAAGGTAAGATTTTACTGATACTTGATGATTGTGATTGATTAACAGGTGCAGCTCTTGGTTTCGGATAGCGATGTAGAATCTTACAAACAGATAAAAGCGGACTTAGATGTTTTACGCCAGTCTGTCGAGAAATCTGAACTTTGGGTGTATAAATCTAAGGCGACAGAGGAACATGGAAATAAGAAAAAGAAAAGTAAAGAAGAGGAGGATGAAAGCATAATTTCTCGTAAACCACCTTTATTATCTCTAACGGATAAACAAGGTGATTAAAATTATATACAAGTCAATTATTTTATTGTTTTGTATGAATACTTTTTAAACGAGATGAAGTAAATAATGAAAGGTTTTAAAAATTAATTCGACACACTGGCAATTACTAATAGATATTGATGTATTTCCGTTTCGACTATACGGGTTGTGGGGGGTCCTTCTCAAAATTTTTCCGTCTCAATAATTATATCGCTTTAACATGAAAAAGTTGTTAGTAACCATATTATACATTAGGTCCTTATTTAAAAGAAATGACGCTGATATTATATATATATATATATATATATATATATATATATATATATATATATAATATGAAGTAAATAATAACAGTTAATTGTCTCTTTTAAAGGTTCTGCTATTGATTTGGACATCGGTCCACCGTTGCATCCCGAGCAAGCTGAGGAATACAAAAAAATTCAGCAGATTTTAATAAGAATGAATAAATTGTGCATTCAAAATCTGCCGGGCGGTCAGGTGAAGGCACGCAAACATGAACAGAGACTTCTGCGCAATGTCGGGGTACACACTGTCGTTTTAGATCTGTTGCAAGTTCCGTTTGATGCCAAGGAAGATATCAGAATGAACGAGTTGATGCGTTTGGCGCACGATTTTCTGCAAAACTTTTGCCTGTCCAATCAACAAAATCAGGTTCTTCTGCACAAGCAGTTGGATCTGTTCTTGAACCCTGGTATAAGAGAAGCGCAAACAGTATGCAGTATCTTCCAAGATAATTCTGTTCTCTGCAACGAAGTCAGTGCAAAAGTCATACA
Source organism: Nylanderia fulva (assembly GCF_048542155.1). Classification (NCBI taxonomy): domain Eukaryota; kingdom Metazoa; phylum Arthropoda; class Insecta; order Hymenoptera; family Formicidae; genus Nylanderia; species Nylanderia fulva. Next base: position 221,046 of record NW_028190710.1, on the reverse strand, counting down.
GCACTTTGTACATTGCATAGAAACGCATGGAAAGCATGTGCAATATTTGAAATTTTTGCAAACTATAGTGAAAGCTGAAAATCAGTTTATTCGAAAATGTCAAGAGATGGTGATGCAGGAGGTAAGATATACTATATATATATATATATATATATACATAACTCTTGTGGAATATTCTTCTATTTATCTTCATTTTTGTTCTAGATGGTTCAATCAGGAGAAGATGTTTTAATCTTTTATAATGATAGAGCCTCCTTTAATCATTTTGTGGAAATGATGCGATCTGAAAGACATCGTATGGATGAGAGTAGTCCACTTCAGTAAGTTATTTCAACATGAGATATATGTATTATACATTGTATGGTATCTTTTATCAATTTATTTGAATATTTGACAAGACTTTCTGAAATGAAAATATACACAGAAACTATCGTATTTTAGGTATCATGTAGAATTAGTAAAACTTTTAGCTTGCTGCACGATGGGCAAGAATGTCAATACTGAAATTAAATGTCACAGTCTCTTACCTCTAGACGACATCGTTGCTGTGGTATCACATCCAGACTGTATACCTGAGGTGAATCTACTGTTGAATTTTAAATATATTCTATTTTATTAAAATAGATATAGGAAATTACATTGGCATATTTTATAACTCAGGTGAAGGAGGCATACATCAATTTTCTCAATCACTGTTACATCGATACAGAAGTTGAGATGAAGGAAATTTACACTTCAAATCATATGTGGTCCTTGTTTGAAAAATCTTTTATAGTTGATATGGGTTTAATTGCCACGTCTACCCACGATCGAAATCACGCGGATACAGCCTTAGAGACTTACGTGACGAGTTGTCTAATGAACATTATATCTACATTTTTCAGCAGTCCATTTTCCGATCAAAGCACCACCGTGCAGGTAATGTCTTCATTCGTTACATTATATAAGAAAAAAAAATATTTTCTTTCATAGTGTATATATACACTCAGACACATACTTATGTCTCCTCTTTTTAATCTAATTAATCTACATGTTAAATCTTCTCGGTATACATGTATTAAATTTTTTTCGACAAATATATATATATATATTATTTGATGGGATAACATATTTTATATAAAATATTGTTTAACACTACATTAAATACAAATTTATTCATTTTGAGCGAAATTTGGGATTCACGCTTATTTAACTATTCAAAATTAATATCGATTAATAAGATTTATTGTGGTGTTGTTTTCGCACTTAAATTTTCTTGGTGGAAATTTTCTTGCACAAGTTTTATTCATAAAACTGGATTAATTTAATCTTATTTATTTCGATTATAACAATCTTTTATAGAAGAGGAACGTGTATTCAAGAGATATTTGCTTGCAGTTAATATATTTCATATTATACATATTTAGGGAGTATTTCATTATTTTTGTCAATTTTTATTATAATTATTTATTATAACAGTACAACTGTTAAAAAATCTTTATTTTAAAGTTTTAATATTTATTGTATTATTGTTACAAAATTCTCTAAAATTTATCAAAATTAATGTTATAAAAGAAAAAACATACTGGAAATCTTATATAATAAAAAAAGTTTATATTTCTGTGTTAATGTATGAATGATATAAAAATTAAATATAACGATTGAATTGGCATAATGAAATATTTGCTACAGAATGTAAAATAAAATTATATAAATATATTTATATATTTTACGCTTTTTTAAATTAAAGGAGTTATTAAACAAGATGGCACAATTATAAGATAGTAAATATATACATTCTAATTACAATATATATGTAAAATACAATTGGTATTTATTTAATAATCTCGCTTTGCATGTAAACACATTTAATTAAGTTCACTTATTAACCAAGTACATATCACACACATACATATATATACATAACGAAAGAGAGGAGGAGAGAGAGAGAGAGAGAGAGAGAGAGAGAGAGAGCGAGAGAGAGAGAGAGAGAGAGAGAGAGAGAGAGAGAGAGAGAGAGAGAGAGAGAGAGAGAGAGAGAGAGAGAGAGAGAGCGAGAGAGAGAGAGCGAGAGAGCAATTAGATTAACGAATACAATAGATATCAATTATTTTAATTGTATGATGTGTGCTTGGTCATTGCTGATTGCATCAGCGGCATGTTCTGTGTTTTTGGCATGCAACACCTGGTCTTCTTTGATTCAACAACATTGGTTTATTGGGTCTATGGGTGCTATCGGTCTATATGGTGGTGGGTTGGTTTACTAATAGAAACATCTGCACGAGGCTAGACTGTATTGGAACATCAAGGAGTGCGATCGGAATACAGATAATAATCTTTCTGGCTATGTGAGTATCGAATGCTAGGATTTTTTTTCTTTTAAGGGGGCGAGTGCAGTTACGAGATCATACGGCAAAATTTTTTAATCTTTATGTTCCTTTTTTTCTCAGTACTGAGTTAATGTATTTGAATAATTTTTTTCATTCTTTTTCTTATATGTTTGGCGACACATTTTAATTGATGTTTTCCACACTGATATTTTTCTGAATTATAATTAGTTTAAATTTTAATAAAAGTTTTCTCAGTTTCTAATCGATGATTTTAATTTAAAAAATAAAAAATTAAAAAATAATCGGATTTAATGATTTTCAAGAAAAGGCGTAAAGATAAAGATCGAAAAACATGATTTTGTAGGAGAGCAAAGATTTCAAAGATTTTGACATTATTTTTACATGTTCAATATCTTTTTGGAGACATGTAAAAATCATTTTTGATAACTAAATTATGTATTTTTTTCTTGAAAAATAAAATTTGTATTATTTTAAATAAATATAATGTTACTTTATATATATATATATATATATATATATATATATATATATATATATATGTTATGTATATGTGTGATTGCAATATAATATCACAGTCATATACATGGTTTGTCCGGAAAATAAGTGTACTGAGCTCGGGAAAAAAAATTTATTGTACTTTTCCATACTTTAAGCTAATATTCCTCAAAATAGGACCCTTGTGAATCGATACACTTGTCCCAGCGGCGTTCCCATTCCTGGAACGCTCTCGCGAAGGCATCATCGGGGACCTCTCGAAGACACGTCGTCACGGCCTCTTTGACGGCGTCCAAAGTCCCGTAACGCGTTCCTTTCAAACTCCTCTTTATCTTGGGGAACAGAAAGAAGTCCGGTGGTGCCAAGTCCGGGCTGTAGGGCGGGTGCGGCAGCGTTACCACGCCGTGCTTGGTCAAGAACTCCGACACGACAAGCGCGGTGTGAGACGCATGCCTAATTGGTCCCTAATAATCTCGTGCACTATTGTTTTTGGCATATTACACTCCTCTGCTATCATCCGAACACTAAGACGACGATCAGAGTTCAGTTTATCGCGAATTTTTTGCACATTTTCGTCGGTGAGTGTCGTTGATGGGCGTCCAGGCCGTGGTTCGTCGTCGACCTCTTCTCTGCCCTCCACGAACATCTTGTGCCACTGAAAGATCATGTTTCTGGACATGGCTGACTCCCCGTAAGCCTGGTTAATCATACCGACAGTTTCGGTAGGCGATTTCCCAAGCTTTACCGCAAATTTGATGGAATAACGCTGCTCCAAAAACTTCGGCATCGCGTTCCGTGACGTGGGTCGAGCGTAGAGGTTCGCGTTAACGGAGCTCCTCACTACACCACAGCTCAGAGCCGGCTGCCGTTTTCAGCGTCGCTTGTCAACATACCCCCCTTCACTCCCAGCCCGTCAGAGCGGTGCTGGGCGCGCCTGGAGCGGCGGGAAAAAATCAGTACACTTATTTTCCGGACAAACCATGTATAATGCTATGAAAAATATTTTATGGAATTGAGAAAGTGACTTACACTTAATTGTAAAACTCATAATAATTTGTTTTTAAGGGAAGAAAGAATATAAAACTATTAAATTATATTCACAAATTATATATATATATAGATGATGTTAGCTAGAAATACTTTAGCAGCACAAAGTGATTGATGTTGTAAATACAAACTGCATTCTCTTCTTTATACATACCACATATGTCTTTGCATATAATTAACACATTCATTGTCATTGTTGAATGTGACCATTTTTGTAAACTACATTTCTCGATGTTAATTATGATTATTATATACCCACTTGTTATTCTCAAAATATATTTTATCTTATTCTATCTATGTGTTTTCCAAATTCTCCTAACTTATAAAGAAAAGTTTGCAATTTATATATGGCATGTATATAATGTTTCTCTATTCAGACTGTCTGGCAGTGAGTGTGTTATACTTTATACAAGACGTTTTTAATGTAAGGGTATAATATAATAGTAATTGTTAAATGTAAATAACAATTAAGAAATTAGGATTTATAATGATGGTAACTAAAATTTTCTGGATATGTAAATAATTATAAAATAACGAGACATAGCAATTTAAATTTAAAATAATTTGTTTTATACAATAATTCATATTATATACTATCATGTTTCTGCAGAATTTAAATATGATTAAATATTTAAGAAAAATCTTTTATAAGTAACCCATATATGTATATAATTTTTTTTATTTTGCTATTATAATATGTATAACTCTTTAATAAATATTTTCGCATTTATTTTTTCATGAAACAGACAAGGCAACCCATATTTGTTCAGTTGCTTCATGCAGCTTTTAAAGTATCACAATGTGCATGGTTAAACGCTGGACAAAGATTTAACGTCGAGAATTGTATACGAACATTATCGGATGTAGGTGGGTAGTATTTTTTGAACTTGTAAAAGAAGAAACTTATTTTTTAGAAATTAGTGTTAATTTTTATTTGAATAAAATTTTCTCTCTTGATTTTAGCTAAAGGAAGAGGTATCGCTATACCAACTGATTTGGAAAGCCAAGTAGCTTCTATGTTCAACAAAGCAGCTATGCTCAGCAGACAGACTAGCAAATGGCTACAAGCTGCTAAACAACCAAAAATAGAACGTAGTCAAAGCCAGGTAATTTGTAATTTATTATTCATTATCGAATAGATCATAATAATTATATACTCACATTTAAGTTCCACGAAAGAGCAATTGTGTAATAAATTTACTTAAATGCATAGAGTGACTTACTTTGTATGGAAGGCTCTAATAATGAGGTAAAAGTCACTCACAAAAGTTTAGCATATTTATTAGTCTAGAATTTCTATATGTATATAGCGTGTAATTGTTAATATATTAGTATACTATGTTACATATAGATTTACATATGGACTTCATGTACTTCTGAAGACGTAAATTAATTGTTTGACATAGCTATATATACAATACATTAGATACAAAATGTATAATTACAATTTAATTACATCTAAATATAAAATAAGAATTTATTTAACTAGTAATATCTAATTAGAGTAATTACAAGTAGGAAATCAATTATTTTAATGTGTAATACATTATTGAATATTAGAAATACGTCATGCGAGATATATAGACATTTTATATTTGGAGATTGCATTATTTAAATTTTTGGAAATCGTAAATTAGTTTAAAAAAAATTTCCATAGTGTAGATTGTACGAAAACTCTTTTGTATATACAAGACAACTTGAGTCTTTAAAGATATAGTCCAATTTACTAACCATTTATGTTTTGGTCTAGCTTATGCGTTTAGATCGAAGTATTATCGAAGGTCTGCAAGACATAGTATGTCTATTAGAGGAACAATTGAAGCCATTAGTACAGTCCGAATTATCCTTATTAGTCGATATTCTCTATCGACCGGAATTACTGTTTCCTGCAGCAACTGATGCCAGAAAGAGATGCGAAAATGGTGGCTTTATAAAAAGGTAAAATTCTTAATTTTTAATTTTAGTAATTTAGTATAATACAAATATATTTATGTATCCTTGTTTTGCAGATTAATTAAGCATACTGAAAAGCTGTTAGAAGAAACGGAAGAGAAATTATGCGTGAAAGTTTTGAGGACACTTCGAGAAATGATGGCTATCGATCCTGAGTACGGAGAAAAGGTGAGCGTCGTACAATCATGTCTTGCATGTAGTTATATAAATCATTTTTCATATTAAGGAAGATAACACAGCATCGCGAAAAAAAGGCATTCAGTTCTTTATATATGTATACATAGATAGGTTTATCTAAATAATATAAAAAGTATCTCGGAATACAAACACATTGTTGTATTCCGAGAGAAGATGATTTGATACTCACTTATAAAATTAAAAAATTTTTTACTTTGCTTAAATAATATTTAAATATGTGAATTTACGACGCGTTACTCTTTGTAATGAAGCTGAATGCCTGAGAGTTCACAAGCACATTAGATGATTAAATACGCGATTAAATATTTATTTGGCTTGTTGCATAATTACGAGAGAATAATGTAAAAGTTAATAAGATTTCTCAATATACGCCACACAAAGTCTTAGCTGCGGGTGAGTAGATCTGGTAGAATAGATCTGTAGGTAAAGATGTTTTCATGCTGCGAATGAAGAACGAAGGTATCTCGGAAGAGAAGGAGTCTGAAACGAAGAGCGAGTCACAAGTTGGAACAGATTCCAATGATCAGTCTGAGAATCGACAAATAACTCAGCAAGAGCCGGTAAAAATTAAAGTAGATAGAAAAAAGTGGGCACAACGTATATGAAACGAAATTATTTTAATATGCTGAAAAAGAAAGAATGATGATATTGCGAGATGTAATTTAGGACGCGCGAACAAGAAATAATACTTCTAACACCACTACGACATATTAAATGCATTTTTAAAAATAAGGAAAAATACATCTAGGGTAGTTATTCACCAGAAAAAAAAAGAATCTAATTAACTCATTTTAAACACTTCTCGGTGATGTGCAAATCATAACAAATCTCATAATTTACCTTTCATCTTATAGAGCTAATGAAATAATAAATACTGCTAATAATTATATTTGATTAACTGTTTGAGTTTGTGATGACAATAAGTTGTTGACTAAGTGATTGTTCATTACATGTTATATATACACATATCAAGTCGTAAATGGTGTGGTAAAATTCCGTAAAGTAGAGAATATAATGTACGTTGTGTAGATCTTTCATGCATGTCGCTTAATTTATGCACGTTTATTTATCATCGTTTCTTATTATATATCCATTTATCTCTTACTGTCATTTTTCATCTCGTTTGCAATATTTTACTTTTAAATATAAGACATTTTTATATATAAAAATATATATATATATATATATATATATATTCATATATAAAACTTTATTTTGAGAAAATAATATATAACTATATATATATATATATATATATATATATATATTGTATTTCTTAATCTTTTATTATAGAAGAATGAAAATATAATAAAGTTTTTATACATAGAAATAGATTTAATTGTATATAAATTATATAGTAAGATGTACCAATACAATATAATATAGATTTTAACATCTTATAATGAATACACATTGACTCTAATGATATGATTACTCTTACTTATATATATACACACATACACATCTCATATATTTCATTTTTAATTATCTTAGATTGGAATCGTAAATGTGTGATATTTTGAATATTGTGAATTTTATTTTCCTTGGTTTTTCCTTTCCAATAACATGAATGTTATTGTTAGATATATTGTTAGTATATTGAATTATATTAAACATTTCATAATAGAGGTATCGACACTTATTATAATAAAAAAGTGATCCGATTGAAATATTGAAATAAAGATATCAGGGAATTAATTGACCAACACTGGCTAAGGTGAAAAATATTTTATTGAAAAAGACGCAACGTTTCGACCCCGAATTGGGTCCTCTTCAGGCTATAAATTAAATTATAAATCTCAGTTAAAATAATTAAAATGATAGTAAAAATCGAATACGGAAAATCATACATATAATAGTGTTAAAAAATACCTGTTACAAGTAAGTGGTAAAAACTAAATGATCATAATGTCCGTTTTTTTGTAAACGATCAGAACATGACAAGATATCAATAATAAACGAACCGAAGTGCTCACTCTGACATATAACATTAAATTAAAACGAACAAAGACAATATCTCGAATAAATAATACAATTAAAAAGAGAAATACAAGTCGACCAAATAAAAAAATTAAATAAGCAAAAAATATATAAACAAAAGGACAGTTCTAAAACACTTCATAGGTGATAAAAACAAATTATATATAAACTCTATTTAGATAAAAACGAAAATAAAATAAAAAGGAGAAATTAAAAATTAATAAAATAAATACCGATATCTAAAATAAATTCAAAATAGTATCATATGTTACATATCATTTAAGTTTTCTGTGTCCCTTTGCAAATCAATTAATTCCCTGGTAAACTTATTATAATGTATTGAATTATTATCGTATGTATAATATCCAAAATATGTGTGCTGCTATTATTCATCTTTGCGTGCTTTACACCTTTATATATAATCTCTTACACCTTTATATTATATATAAACTATTATCTATCTAAACATAAATTTAACTTGTATCGAAATCTTCGATCTCTATATGATTTTTACCAATTATTAATGTACAAATATGTGAATGGTGGTTTGCATTATTCAACAATATTAATATACACGTTAACTTCATTTTTATCCTCTCTCACATGTTGCACTTTAATTATCATATATTTCTTTTTTCGGGTTATATAATACAAATTTTACATCAATAATATATGGAAATTTTCTACACGCATCCTAAATTGCACTAGTATTTCTTATCCACTTTTAAGCACATTGAAGCACTGATTATGTAAATAATGATTGAAATTTATACATATTTCATATTTATGATAAAATATGTTTGTGAATATATAAAGAGAATATCTGTAATGTGTACTAAAAAACTTTCCTTTTTTTTATTAATGTTGTGCACTATATGTATTGGTACATCATTTTAATTTCAAATATACAGTGGAATGTTGACGTAAAGTATCCCCTTTTTCCGCAGGGAGATGTATTGAGAAATAATCTTCTGGCGCGTTACTTTGGCAAAGGTTTTATACAAAAACCGGAAAATGTCGATATCGGAGTATCCCGTAGCGCGACTATCACCCATGGTCCAGGAGGTAAAAAAAATGTCATAAAATATTTATTTATCAGATAGATTTTATTAGTTTCGGAATGTCTTACAAAGGGAAGTGGATTGCTAATTTACAGCAAAGATATTAAGCCGAGCTGGCAGAACATTACACGAAGTGCAAACCCATCTTGATCGCGAGGGAACTTCGGATTTAGTGGTAGAATTGGTGATTAAGAGTGTGCATTCCCCGAGTATATTCGTAGAAGCTGTGGAATTGGGTATCGCCTTATTAGAAGGTGGCAATCCCATCATACAAAAGAGTATGTTTAATAAACTGATGGGCGGCGATTTGAGTCAATCGTTTTTCAAGGTAATATCTCATTACTATGATATAAACAAATATATGTAGTGTTGTGCTTAGATGATTTTAAAATTAATTAGATAAAGATGAGATAAAAATGTGTAAATTCATCTTAGATAAGATAAAGATAATTTTGTTTTAAATATATTTGGATAAAAGATAAAATGATATGGTGATTCGTCTAGATAATTTTCTAGATAATAATTTTTAAGACTGCTTATGTAAACACAGTTATAAAAAAAATGTAAATAGATATAAAAATATATGTATTCATATTTTTATTTATAAATTTTTATCACTTACTATTTAAGTCCTATTATTTAAGTATTTTTATGTACTATGATTCTAAACCAAAATTATCTGAAAATTATTCTAGATAATTTAGTAAAGATAATACTTTTTTAAATTTAAGATACAAATATGGATAACACATATTTTTATTATCTATATAAAGATAAGATAACGCCAAAGTATTATTTAGATGATCATCTATGTAATTTTATTTAGATAACAGCAAACACTGAATATATACAGCGATGAGTTCATGGTTTTATTCTTTCCCTAGGTATTTTACGATAAAATGAAGGATTCTCAGCAAGAGATTAAATCCACCGTGACAGTAAATACATCTGATATGGCGGTTAAAGCACACGAGGATAAAGATGGTAAAGAGGTAGACAAGCTGTCGCGAAAACGCAGCTCAGGTATAAGATAAAATAAATTATTGCAAACTATTACGTTTCCTTTAATTTAATATACTCAATAGAACAATATATTCGAAAGATATTCAGAGGATATCCAGGATATATTCGAACATCCTCAGGATGTTCTCTGAACGTCTTCGGGATATATGTGCTGTTAGGGTCGTCGATTTAAGGATATGTATAAGTTAATGAGTTAAAATTATACGCCATAGATTTTCATTGCATAAGCATTTTATGTATAGGGAAGCCCAATGGAATGGTGATAACCGAAGAGCTTCGCGAGGAATTGAATCAGGTGTCCAATGCACAAGCATACATGCAGAACGGTCTTGCGCCTGGCGAAGACGCAGCTAATAATGTATTGGAGGATATGGCTGAAAAGTTGGACAGAAACAAAAGCGGCAACGCGTCCGACACCGAGAAGGACGAGGGTCAATTGAGCCCTAAAGTTTTGGTGATGCAACCGATTCTACGCTTCTTGCAGCTACTTTGCGAGAATCACAACAGAGAATTACAGGTGCTAACGTCCATCCGAAATTTATATGTTTAGTATTCTGATACATTCTGATATTTTAATAAATTATTTTCATTGCTCTCACATGTAGAATTTCCTACGGAATCAAAATAATAAGACAAATTTCAATCTGGTGTCTGAGACGCTCATGTTTTTGGACTGCATTTGCGGTTCTACCACCGGTGGATTGGGTCTCCTTGGCTTGTACATCAACGAGTACAATGTAGCGCTGATCAATCAAACTTTGGAAACATTGACGGAATACTGTCAAGGACCGTGTCACGATAATCAAAACTGCATCGCCACGCATGAGTCCAACGGTTTAGATATTATAACGGCATTGATACTGAACGATATCAATCCTTTGGAAAAGACCAGAATGGATCTGGTATTGGAATTAAAGAATAATGCAAGTAAATTACTGCTGGCGATTATGGAGAGCAGAGGTGACAGCGAAAACGCCGAGAGGATCATGTACAATATGAATCCGAAACAGCTCGTTGATGTGGCGTGCAAGGCTTTCCATCAGGAATCGCTGGATGACACCGGCGACGTCGACGACACCTCGACAAACGGAGAGGAAGGAGTATCGCCCAAAGAGGTGAGGAAATGTGTAACGCAGATATTTTATTGATTTTTTTGCGATTTTAGTAAATTTAAAAAGATCATCTACTTTATTTTTTTTCAGGTTGGACATAATATTTACATCTTGTGCCATCAATTAGCGCAGCACAATAAAGAACTGGCAGTGATACTGAAACCATCGGAGCAGAATAATGCGGATCCAAAAATTAATAAAGCGTTACAATACTATGCATCTCATACAGCTCAAATAGAGGTACTATAGTTTTGTATATATAAATTAAAATAGTTTTAATTTTTAAAGAGAAAGAGAGAGAAAGATCAATAAAATATTTTTACGTTTTAGATTGTGAGACACGATAGAACACTCGAACAAATTGTCTTTCCGATTCCGGAGATCTGCGAACTTATAACTGTCGATACAAAAATAAGAGTACTGAACACTACGGAACGAGATGATCAAGGGTCGAAAGTTTCCGATTTCTTCGAAAGGACAGAAGACATGTTTAATGAGATGAAATGGCAAAAAAAGCTTAGAGGTATGTCTATTGATTAAAACATATAAATTTAGATAGTAATAACATTCCTAATAATAAATCGATTGTAACTTACAGGGCAATCAATGTTGTTTTGGATGAGCAGTTATATGTCATTATGGAGTAACATTTTATTCAATTGTGCCGTTCTTATAAATCTGATCGTAGCCTTTTTCTATCCGTTTGTGGATTCTGTGCCTAGTGAGTTTGCAATTAAGAGAGTTGAATTTCTTAAATTGTCTCGATACATAACACGATACTTATTTGTTCTCTATTTGTAGAACTCAGTTATCATTTATCAGCTTTAATTTGGACAGTTATGCTTGCATCTGCTGCTATCGTTATTACTTTACCAAGGGAATCCGGTATACGTACGTTAGTTGCATCAACGATATTGCGATTGATTTTCTCTGTAGGTCCAGAACCAACGTTATGGTTGCTCGGTTTTGTTACGGTAAATATAATAAAGCTTATATGTGTATATATATATAGTGATTTTAAATATCTATTTTTAAATATGTATTACTTGTATTGCAGATTACATTAAAAAGTGTACATCTTATAAGTATTATGGGTAATCAGGGTACCCTGACTAAAAGTGTAGAGCAAATAATAACTAATATCGAATTTTTATATCACATATTGTATTTAATATTCTGCGTTCTGGGGATTTTTATGCATCCATTTTTCTATTCAGTTTTAGTAAGTGACAAAAAATTTAATGAATTGTTTTTTTTTACTCTTTTTCAAATTGTAACATTGTCGTTTTCTTTTAGCTCTTTGATGTGGTTTACCGCGAGGAGACTTTGCTCAATGTAATAAAATCTGTAACTCGAAATGGAAGATCTATCATACTCACTGCTGTCTTAGCTTTGATTTTAGTGTACATGTTTTCCATCATTGGTTTTATGTTCTTTAAAGACGATTTCCTCGTTCCTGTGGATGAGGAAATTATATGTAAGTTTAATCCTTTGGTATGATACATAAATTTATATAAATCTTTTCTTAATTTTAATAAATATAATAACAATATTTATTCGATTTATAGCTTCCATTGAACAGAAAGTTGCAGATACTTGTAGCATTGGTGACAAGGAAAAGTGCGAAGTAACAGAAACTATATCACAATATGCTCGTGAAGGTAGATATATCGCAATTGATATACTTTTTTCTTTGAATATGTAAAAATAATATTTATTGTGAAATAATTCTTCTAATAATTCAGCAAATGAACAAGAAAGTAAAGCTGAAGTGATAAGCGTCGGCGGAGAATTAAAGGAACGTACTTGTGATTCACTCATTATGTGTATAGTCACCACGTTAAATCAAGGATTGAGGAATGGTGGTGGTATCGGGGATATTTTACGAGCACCATCCAGCGTTGTAAGTATACGGGATTATTGCAAAAATATAATGAAATATATATTTATTTTATATGCAATAATTTTATTATCTTTTAGGAACCTTTATTTGTTGCAAGAGTTGTCTATGATTTGCTATTCTTCTTCATTGTAATAATTATCGTTTTGAATCTCATCTTTGGTGTGATTATCGATACATTTGCGGATCTTAGATCAGAGAAGCAGCAGAAGGAATTGATTTTGAAAAATACTTGTTTCATTTGCGGCAAGTATCTATTTTATTATATTATATTATTTGTTTTGCATTTTTTATACTTTTATTTTTTTCGCATATCATATAGGATATATCTTACAGGTATTTAAATATTCTCTATTTTTTTATAGGTTTGAATAGATCGGCTTTCGATAACAAAACAGTTTCCTTTGAGGAACACATAAAGCATGAGCATAATATGTGGCATTATCTCTACTTCATTGTGTTAGTGAAGGTGAAGGATCCGACAGAATTTACAGGGCCGGAATCATACGTTTACTCTATGGTTAAGGTAATAGTTCATAGAGCTTGAAAAATTTGGGCGATGCTTATGTCTTTAAGCTCTATGTACTTTCACAGGATCGAAATCTGGAATGGTTCCCGAGATTGCGGGCCAAATCACTGGCAGCGGACGAAGGTGAAGGTGAGCAAGTGGAATTGAGAAGTTTACAATCGCAATTAGAATCTACGCAGCAGTTAGTTAAATGTTTGTCGCAACAACTGATGGAGCTTCGTGATCAGGTACGTCAATTGTGAAAATATTCTTTAAATTTTATTTCTTACATTAACAAAAAATTATTTAAGCAATATTCAAATACAAATTTAATATATTACATATATATTTTTATATAATATTTATATATTTATATATTTTTCTATAATTTATATACAATATATATATATATATATATATATATATATATATATCATATATTTTTTGTTTTATTTTGTTTTAAAAGATGACGGAGCAACGAAAGCAAAAGCAGCGACTGGGACTTTTGAATTCTGCCTCTGCAGTTTTACATAATATATCTACGTAAACTTAAGGCACATCTTTTGCAGTTTGCGTCTTATTCCGGACGAATCTCAGTTTGATACTCCAAGATATAATATGTATGTAGCGATCATCATGTGTTCTAAACACGCATTTAAAGACACGAAAATGTATCGAGTGGATAACCCGAGGCATTTTTACGGTTTTGTTCCTAATTTTAATGAAAGTAAAATACACCTAGGGCATTAAACATTATCATTCTCCTTTCTATCATATAAGCTCTCAACCCAGTTTATCAGTTAGCCATAAAGGAATCTGTATGTATCGTAAATTGCATTGTTTACCAATGTATAAATTGTTACACAAATAGAAGAATTAAGCGTATCCATATAAAAGAGATTAATATAAAAAAACAAATTATATTTAAAATTTCCACTTGTTGGAAATTTTAAAATGTCATAAAGTAATATTCTAATGTGTTTTAGAATATTCTTTTTTTATGGGATCAATCCATTATGTTTTAGCTATATTATTATAATATTTATATATATCCATGTGTGGATATATTAAATAAAAGATACATTAAATAAATTATAGTATCAACACTTTACAACAGTTACGAACTTTATATATATTTCTATTTTATGTTATTAAAGCCATATGGTTGTGTTTATACGAATTTTGTTTTCGTAAATTATAAAGATTTTTTAAAATAAAATATATAATTAAAAATATGTTTATAAATACATTTGTAAAACTATGTACAAACTTTCTGTATTATATATATTTAATTTTAATATATATACATGTGTATGTGTATGGATATTATGTATATCTTTGTTTATTTGAAAATAATTCTCGGTATCGCATTCTTTGTGATTATACACATAATCGATTATTTCTTACTTCGTATATGTAAATAGGTTTAATAAAATACACAAACACACACACAAATTGTTCAAAACATATATATATATATATATATATATATATATATATATATATATATCTTAGCAAAAGTGAATAATTTAATTTTGCAATAACGCGCTCAAAAACTTTCAATTCTATAAAAATTACTGAAATTTATATAATATGATTTATGTGTAATGACATTGTTAATGTCAATTTGCGGCCAAAAAATGTATGTGCAAATTAAAATTTGTACCTGCCAATAAGCATGATATCATTTATTCTGTTGTTTATAAAGACTTATTATGATTGCGATATCACGATATTATCAATATAATTAACAAAAACACGATAATTAATAGGGATCAATTGACTATGTCGTAATATAGGTCAAATTTTTTGAAATTTTAGATATTCTAATGGACGAGTTTCAAAATGTTGATGTCCACTTATTCATTGTTAATATATAATATGATAGTTGATTATATAAATTTTAAACAAGTTGTGTTATTTTTAATGTATATAGGTACATGACACCTGAACATTGCGTTGTATGTTATTATGGAGATTTAACTCATGTCTTTAAATAATGAGATTTTTGTGTCTATATATACAGAGTTATATTATATAATATATATACTTTATATTTCTTTTTAATGTAATATGGAAAAAAGGATTACAGAATGTATATATATTTTATTAGATCTTAAAATTGTTTAAAGATAAAATGATGTCTTTTAGATGATTTAGATTATATAGAAACATTCTTCGTATCCTATTATATTAATCTCCTCCATATTTTCCTTGTTTTATGGTCAGATATAGCAGATATTGTACTGTCAGATCTTTAAATGAATTCAATAAGTAATACCTCTTGAGATATGTTTCTAATATCTGTTACTTCTACTATTGTGCGGACTTATATAGTATATATGTATAGTTATACATTATGGATGTAGATTGCATTCTTACTTACATGTGAATAAATTATGTTTATTTCTTAATCAAGTTATTTATTGAATATTCTTATATTCCTAATATATATGTATGTATATATTTTTCTGGCATCTCTATTTAGATCGATTATTTAAAGCACGTTATTTATTATATTATTTCCATGATCATATATTGTTTGCAAATTTATCTATAATTACTTTAATTAATTTTTCAATAAATTTTTATTTCATATTAATATTAAACAATATGTTTTGATGTGTTATCTTTATGTGAGTTTGTGTGCGCGCGCGCATATATGCGTGGGCGCGTGTGCGTGTATAGGCGTGTGTATATGTGTGCGTGAGTGTGTATGTGTAATCGCTTATATATATGTATATGCATGTTATGATTCTGATAAAATAATTGTCTTTAGTTTAGGGTAAAGAAAAGTTAGGTAAAAGAGTGGTTTCAAAAAACTGAAATGGGTCGTGAAAAGAGGAATAAAATTGGTGAGTTTAAAGTTTCTTTAAAATCACGTTTCAGCAGTCGACTTATCGAATAGATATAATAATCTAAATACATACCGCTTCGCAAAAATACTTGTTCTGTGTTATTATTATATATATTGTAGTCAAATGAAAGTATATCCCAAGTAGAACAGAAAAATAATGTCAATTTGACGTCATCTTAACTAAATTTGAACTCCAAATTTGATCATATGACGTCAAAATGATATTATGATTTTGATTTTCTGTTCTACTTGAGCTGTTTCGAATTTAGTGACTACTATGTGGCAAGTCTTGAAAGTTAGATTCAAACAGTGTAGACTCAACTACTACTATAATTGTCAAAAAATTGCTTAATTAATTTTATTTTAGGAAATTGTTTCGCGTTTTAGTATACATGCACATAAAAAGTATTTAATTTATGACATAAACTCGTCAGCATAAATGACAAAAACTATAATTGCGTAACTGTTATTGATATTAAATAAAATTTCTTTATATTTATAAATATTAAATATTAGTAATGAGTTTCAATAATAATTTTGCTCAATTTCGAATTTTGCTTTTACTCTATTTGTTAAAAAAACGAGTAAAATAAATAAATATTGTTTTTAAGAAATAAGTAAAATACCGTTTTTTTGAGTTAAATATACATATATTAAACAAATTTAAATATAGCCATATTAGTAAACATATAAGAATATATATATCTGTAAATCCTTTTTTCATTTTTTCTTTTGATTGTCATTATATATAAGATGTACTATATTGCACGTTCATTTTATATCCATTTTACCTCTGCACATCCATGGACATGAAATGAACGTCCACTTTATATCCGATTTCGGACATCCATCAGTGATTAATATTTGGACGTCCACGGGATGTCCACCAAATTATATTTGTATTCTATTCAAATTATATAGTAATACTCTTACAGCACGAATATTGCTAAAATATTGCATAAATATTTCATTTCATTGTGTCATTATAAATATTGAAGCAACATTGTGCAAATATTATGAATTTAATATTTTATTGGAGACATTGCAAAATATACTCCAATATTATCTTGTAATAGTTTCTTATTCATTTGCCGCTATGCGACGCAAGATGCGCTGTCTACATTATTATTAAATATAGTTATGAGAATTATAAAGCGCATGCAAAAAGCGGCTATTACAGTTAAATATGTTATAATTATTTTGATGAGTTTAACTATTCTGATACGATCCCAACACAAGGAATTTAGATATTGAATTAATTGAAGAAATCGGACAGATAAATATTCGGATAAATAAAATTCGAAAATAAGAAATATTCTGCAATATTTTATGAATAGTATAAAAATGAATTAATTTTGCATTCCAAATTTATTATTGCTCATAAATTTCTTCTTTATGAATTTTAAATGTCATTTTCAACGATATACATTGTAACCGTTTATTATTTTATACAGTCGGATAGATAATGATCCGAGAAATAGGGCCGATGTAAGTGGCCGACGGCACACCTTCGGCGCGGAAAGCGGGAAATTCGCGAAGACACATATTAGACATCGAAGATACGTATTTACTAGTTCCAATACACATCTCTCACAGGAAGTTTCTTAGATTCCAGGCGCGTGTTAATCTACGAGTTTGCAGTATTTCCCTTCGGTCTCTCCACTGCACCATTTATTTTTACCAAAATTCTGCGTTCAGTCACTTCTTTTCTTCGAGAAGAAGGTTATGAATCCATCATTTATTTGAACGACTTTTTGCTTTTAAGATCGTCTATAGATTCTTGTAGTGATAATGTTCAGGCTCATATTAACTTATTGTCTGCCTTAGGCTTTTGTACGAAATATTATGTGATCTCGTATGTGTGATGCGAGTAATTTGCTGTCCGTAATGATTTTAATCGTATCGTCTCGCCCAACTGTGATGTGACGGGGAATCCACGTAACACATGCAATTAATTTTAATTCTCAAGATCGAGATTTATTGTTACGGTGCCGAGTAGATCGATGTACAATGTCGTTCTTTCGCTCGCCTATTGTGACTGTTTTATTTGTTATTCGCGCGACTGTTTGAGACGAAGTGTTTTCACGGACACGTCGATGGAGATCATCGAGGCTCATTTTCCCACTCGTCCGTGTTTTTCGGAATACGCCGAATTTGACCGAGATGAGACGAAAACGAAAACAGTGATATCATCGCGAGCGGTGTTCGGCGTAAATTATATAGTTCGTGTATCGAACATCCCGCCCCCCTTGAAGGGCATGCCTTCAACACGTAAATTATTATTCTCGATGCACATGTGGTGTCCTAAATTGAAATATAAATAAAGAATAAATAGCAACATAAATAGAACTTGAAATGACACACTCGCACATCATAATTTACAATAAACAAATTTGGCTCGTCAAATTGTCTCAATACATTGTTGTCTTCATTAACTCGCGATCGATCTACTCGAAGTCAAAATTGATCAAATAAATCATGATTAAAATTTTACAATATGTAACACGCGTTTAATCGGCAGATGCCTCGTCTATCGGAAGGATAGCTAGCTTCGTTAGCGGCCTTGTTAATTGACCCTTTGCGGTCCTTAATGTGGCCGTCCTCGCGATACCGTCAGGGCCCGGATGAAGTTGTTGCACCCTGCCTGTTAACCACTGCAGCGGTCCCAAGCCTGGTTGCTGTACCATGGCGAGCTGACCGATTTTCAATTGCTGGCCCTTGCTAGCTTTCCATTTTTGTCGCTCGATTAGAGTGTGTAGATATTCGGCGCTCCAACGTTTCCAAAAATGTTGCCGAAGCTGTTCTACGCGTTGCCATCGCAGTAGTCGGCTCGGATTTTCCTTCGTAAGATCTGCAACTGGGAAACTGTTTAGCGCTGCACCAATCAAGAAATGTCCCGGCGTAATACAATGCCGATCGTTTGGATCCTCGCTTAACGGCGTCAACGGTCGCGAATTCAAAACCGCTTCTATCTCGCATAACACGGTTTGCATCTCTTCATATGTGAGATTCGCGTTACCTATTATTCGGTTAATGTGAAATTTCGCCGACTTTACGGCCGCCTCCCACAGGCCCCCGACATGTGGAGCGTGGGGTGGTATAAAATGCCAATTGATTTCGTTATCACGCATGAAACGCCGCATTGCAAGCTGCGTGTCGTTGTCGTTAATCAAGTCATACAGCTCCTTTATTTGTTTGCGCGCGCCGACAAACGTAGTGCCGTTATCTGAATATACGCACGCCGGTTTGCCTCTACGTGATATGAAGCGTTTAAAGGCGCCAAGGAACGCTTCCGATGTTAAATCGGTTACAATTTCGAGGTGTACGGCCCTGGTCGAGAAACAAACGAATACCGATATATATGCCTTGTGTAATTTGGCATTACGTCTCTTGCCCTCTTTTAAGAGTATGGGCCCGGCATAGTCTACGCCGCTATGCGTGAACGGTCTCGAAGCCGTCACGCGTTGCGCGGGCAAATCTGCCATTAATGCTTGCGATACAACCGGCTTACACTTGAAGCAGGTTACGCAATTGTAAATTGTTTTTCGAACAGCCGAACGCGCCGCCAGAGGCCAAAATCGTCGACGCATCGCATGCATTGTGGCCTGTAGGCCTGAATGCAAATTTTTTACATGCTCTCGCTGTATGATCAAGGTCGTCAATCGATGACTCTTCGGCAATAGCATGGGATGCCGCGCGTCGTATGGCAATGCTGCATTGCTTATTCGGCCCCCCACTCTAATGATCCCGTGTTCATCCATAAACGGAGTCAATGACAGAATGCGACTTCCGCCGTCAACGCTCCGACCCTCGGTCAACTGTTTATGCTCTCTTGAAAAGGCATGTCTCTGTACGCATCTCACCGCGACTCGCAGAGCTGCTGTTATTTCGTGGTGCGAAATAAACGTTGTTTGATATTTGATCGTACGCGAACGCGCTATTCTCAGGCAGTAAGCGATGATTCGCAATGCCCTGTCTAAAGTGGCATGTTTGTCCAACAAATTTAGTACGATCGATTGTTGTATGGCTATCACCGCTGCGGTTACCCTTTTTTGTTCCGGTAACTCGCCCGACAAGTCGACACATAATTTGACCGGCCAATGTTCCTCAGTTAACTGCAGGAATGCAGGTCCGTTCCACCAAATTGTCGATTGCATTAAGCCCGCCAGGTCGACGCCGCGCGATAATATATCCGCGGGATTGTGAGCGGACGGCACGTGCCGCCAACTCGATCTCCTGGTAAGGCGCTGAATTTCACCGACGCGATTGGCCACGAAAGCGTTCCATTTACGCGACGGCGACGATATCCATTGAATAGTAATTGTGGAATCCGTCCATAAAATTATCTCTAATTTCGATAAATCAATCGATGCGCGAATTTTCTCGATTAAATGTGATAGCAATAACGCGGCATTTAATTCTAGTCGCGGTAACTGCTCTAATTGGTGCTATTCGTGATTTAGAAATTAAAAGTTCCACCCGGTATCTGTCGGAATCGCGCGTTCTTATGTATACGCACGCGCCGTATGCACGCTCGCTTGCGTCACAAAAGCCGTGTACCTGTGATCTGTGCGTGTCCGCTCGAAATCCGACAAAACGCGGCACACGCAATTTGCAAAGGCGCGTCAATTGTTGCTTTACGTTCAGCCATCGATGATGCAAATCCTGCGGCAACGACTCGTCCCACCCGACGTTAGACTGCCACGTATCTTGCATAATCATTTTTGCCACAACTGTCAGTGGCCCTAATAAACCCAAAGGGTCGAAAAGACTCGCGATTTCCGACAAGATCGTCCGTTTCGTTATGCTACTCGTCGGTGCGCCGCAATTGTATCCGAAGCGAAATCCGTCGCTGGACGGATCCCATGCGACTCCCAATATTTTTGAGCTCGATTCATCGCCTAATAACACCTCCGCACTCGTTGTGTCACTAATGCCCTGTAACAGTTCTTGGCAATTCGATGACCATTTGCCGAGCTCAAACTGTCCGCGCTTTAATAAGGCTATCACCTCGTCACGAATGCGCTCCGCTTCGGACAATGTATTGGCGCCCGCGAGTAAATCATCTACATAAAAATCCCGAAGAACGCATTGCGCCCCCGCAGGATAATCGAGGGCATGTTTTTGTGCCAAATGTTGAAGGCATCTCGTTGCGAGAAACGGCGCCGAGCTCGTGCCGTAAGTAACGGTAAGCAACTCGTAAGTACCGACCGGCGAATTCGAGTTCTCGCGCCACAATATTCGTTGCAGATGTAGCTGTGACTCATGGATAAGTATCTGTCGATACATTTGAACTATGTCTGCAGTAAAGACGTACGCGAACGTGCGGAAACGAGTGATAATTGATATTAAATCCTGCTGAACCGTAGGACCTATCATCAAGGCGTCATTCAGAGAAATTCCCGACGTGGTTTTGCACGATGCGTCAAAAACCACACGTAACTTTGCATTCCGGCCGATCCCCTTAAACACCCCATGATGAGGCAGATAAACGGATTCCCTATCGACCGCATGTGCGGGTACGAGTCGCATGTGTCCCAAGGCTAAATATTCGCGTAAAAATTGAACATATGAAGTCCTCATATTTGAGTCACGATGAAGTCGCCTTTCAAGACCGAGGAATCGCTTCATTGCTATTTCGCGCGAGTCTCCCAGCCTTTGCAAAATATCGTTTTTGATGGGCAGCGTCACGATGTATCTGCCCTTGTTATTGTTTGACACGTTGTTTATGAAATGGGTTTCACATGCGCGCTCGTCCTTGGTGTAATGACTCGAATCGCCTAACTCCTCGATCCGCCAAAATCGTTCGATTTGTTCGTGAAGTTTTAAATTGCTAATTGATACGTGAAACGAGTGCAGCCCAGTCTCCGGTCGCGATGCACCGACGCGTGCGCGTCCGCCCACAATCCACCCCAAACGTGTTTTTTGAAGGATCGGATACCCGGAAGTCGCCTGAATCTGCCCCACGCACAACAATCGCCAAAATAGATCGGCGCCTATTAACAAGTCGACGTCCGACGACACGTTGAATCGCGGATCCGCCAACTCGACGCTGGAAGGCAGTTTGAATTTTTCACGTTTAATAGTGTTTAACGGAAGCTTGTCCCTTATGATTCGCTCCGCCACGATGCACTCGATCTCAGCCGCGAATGAATTGAATCGCGATTGTAGTTTGATGTCTACGTTTTCGTTCGAAATAGATGTGTCACCGTATATGCCTGACACCGAGAAATTTACGGATTGCGGTTTTAAACCCAACAACCTTACATATTTGGCTGTCACGAAATTCACCTGTGACCCTGAGTCCAACAGAGCACGGCATGTCCTGCGAGCACCGTTCGCATCGTATAAATAAACGATCGCCGTCGAGAGCAACACCTCCGTATCGCTTCGCTTGACCGCGCTGTGAGTCGCGACGGCCGATCGCCCGTCCGCGATCGGCGACGAGTCGATCGGCACCGACGACGCGCCCGCGTTATTTATCTCTCTCTCATTCTTGGGTATATGCAATAACGTATTATGTTTTAAATTGCACGTTCTGCAACTGCCAGAAGGGCATTTGGTTGCAATGTGATTTTGACTACGCAAACAGTTGAGGCACATTCTCCTGCTACGCATTTCCGCGATTCGCTGGCTGATTGGCAGTTTCAAGAATTCCTTGCAAAAATAAATTAAATGCTCGCCGGCGCAATAATTGCACTTGCCCCTCTCGACAGTCGTGTGCAATGCTTGACGTCCAACGTTAGAACGCGATTGCGATCGAGAGTCGGAGCGAACGGACGAGATCGAACTCTTTCTCGCGGATTCCTCCAGAATCTGACTGCGATGTGAAAGAAAGGTAATTAGCTCCTTAAATGTGGGCAATTCAGAGCCCTGCAACGAAGCATGCCACTCACGCGACGTAATTGCGTCTAATTTAGACGTTATAATATGAATAAGCAAAGCATCCCATTTATCGGCATTACAATTTAATGCCGTTAACGCGCGAATATGTATCGATGCCCCGTCAGCTAATTGCCGAAGGTCGATCGCATTTTCCTTTGTTATAACTGGCAATTCAAATATTGCCCGCACATGAGTTTGTATAATCACGCGTTTGTTATCGTATCGTTCTTTTAAGAGGCTCCACGCAAGGTCATAATTGTTTCCAGAAATTTCTAAAGGTTTCACAATGTCGAGTGCCTTGTCCGTTAACGATGCCCGTAAATATTGAAACCGTTGAACATCGCTCAACGACGTGTTATTTTGAATTATCGTTATAAAAGTATCTCGAAACGGAAACCAATCTTCGTATTTTCCCGAAAAAAATTGGCAAATTAATTTTTGGTAATCGTACATGAGATATAGCCTCGCTCTCGACTCTTGTCGAACTCTGCGTGGAACCTCTTCGCGCGCTCGATTGATTGTCGCATTGTAAAAGTCGGCGAAATCGCGCACATAATGCATAAAATGAATCTTCGAACTCGATTCTATCGTTTGACTCCTCCGCGTCGATCATTTCAATTTGCGTTTGTATTTTACAATAATCCTCCCAGAACGATTCTAGACGGGTTTGACGAATTTCTACCTGCGCTCGGGTATCGTCGGTTAATGTGACTATATTGTTTAAAAAAGTCTCCATACGCGTGCATGAGCCTTTAACCATTCCGCGCCGTCGTTTGTAATCGGCTAAATTAGACGATGCACGAGGCGTCTCTGCGCTGGACGAGCCCGCCGCTGGGCTATGACCGAGAGGCATAATTTCAAAATCGCGTGATCCAAACTTGAATACGTAATAATTGATTGGTGCAGATAAACAGACTTACCAGTCACGTCGTCACCTTACTTGCGTCTATGTGCCACGTTACTGCTCGGGATGCTGCTCCGAATCCGGAATCGTCCTCAGCGATCCGCGAATATGTATCGCAATGCAACCCGACGCCCGGCAGCACGCGCCTTATTTACTTCCTTCCTAGTCAAATTGTCTGCCTTGTAGACGAACGAACTTCCTCGTGCCCGTTGCACCTTTGCTTCGACCTTATCACTCGTATACACCGTCTTTTCAGAATAATATATATATCCGGCTCGAAGGACCAATAATTTGTACGAAATATTATGTGATCTCGTATGTGTGATGCGAGTAATTTGCTGTCCGTAATGATTTTAATCGTATCGTCTCGCCCAACTGTGATGTGACGGGGAATCCACGTAACACATGCAATTAATTTTAATTCTCAAGATCGAGATTTATTGTTACGGTGCCGAGTAGATCGATGTACAATGTCGTTCTTTCGCTCGCCTATTGTGACTGTTTTATTTGTTATTCGCGCGACTGTTTGAAACGAAGTGTTTTCACGGACACGTCGATGGAGATCATCGAGGCTCATTTTCCCACTCGTCCGTGTTTTTCGGAATACGCCGAATTTGACCGAGATGAGACGAAAACGAAAACAGTGATATCATCGCGAGCGGTGTTCGGCGTAAATTATATAGTTCGTGTATCGAACAGCTTTATAATTAATTTCAGTAAATCAAAGTTAATATCATCTAAAAGAAGAAAATACCTCGGCTTCAAAACTTCTCAAGATAATCCTTGATTTTTCTTCAAAATCTCATTGTTCTATTCGAGATTTTGCAGGAATAATTGGCTCACTTGTCTCAACTTATCCAGCCGTTCGTTACAGATTCATTTACACTAAATTATTTGAAAGAGTTAAATATCTTGCTTTGTTAAAATCGAATGGTATTTTCTCTGCAAATTTTTTCATCCCGCCTTTTCTTCAAGAGGATTTTCAGTGGTTGCGCAGTGTTTTATCTAACCCACTTCAAGCTAATGTTATATGCACGGGTCGATTCTCTTTAGAAATTTTTTCTGATACTTCTTTAACAGGCTGGGGTGCCTCTTGCGGATCTTTACGCTCACATGGCTGGTGGTCTGAAGATGACAAAGCTCTTCATATTAACGCTTTTGGACTCAAAGCGGCTTTTTTCGCTCTCAAATGTTTTGCAGCTAATCTACTTAATTGTGAAATACTTCTTAGGATTGACAACACAACAACTCTCTCATATATTAATCGTTTTGGTTCAGTTCAACATCGACTTTTTTCATCCATCTCCAGAGATATTTGGCAATGGTGTAAAAATAGAAACGATAAAAATTAATTTCGTTCGCCAGGAATGAAAAATCCTTCTGTCCTGCATAAAGAAAATAATAGAAGAAAAAAGGGAAATTGCCGAGATGTATTTTATTAAGAAATTAAATTCCACAATTAATTTACAAAAAGACACAGAAAGTTTTAGCACTACGTATGATTGTTTGTTTAGAAATTGATGTAACCTTCGACATATTTACCTTGGCGATGTTATTAATTTTAGTACAGTGTGTTCTGTCAAAGTATGAAGACAAAAACGTAACTCGATATGTAATTTTATTATTGTGACATAAGCTAATTCTCTCCGAATCATAATTAGCTCTTATATCTTAAAGACAAAATGCTGTAACTCATTGTAAGTCTCAAATTTGCAGTTCCCGTTTCGTTTTAATTAAAGTGTCTGATTGTATTTATATGTTTTAGAAAGTTCTAATTGTATTTTTGAAAAAGACCACAACTCACATGGTCGAAACGTCAAAATAAATATATATTAACAACGCTAATTGAGGCCAGTGTTGTCAGATTAAATCTATAACCTCAGTGAAAATAGAAACATTTTTCTTTATGCTTCTAACATCGCTTCGGGTGAAAATGTTATTACTGATTATGAGTCCCGTCGTCCTGATGCTGACACGGAATGATCACTTTTTCCCAAGGTTTTTAACTTTATCTTGGAAAAATTTGGTCTTTTCGACGTTGATTTTTTTGCTTCGCTTCTCAATGCTAAGTACGATCTGTACGTCTTCTGGATTCCAGACCCAGGCTTCTTTGCCGTCGATGCTTTTACTTTATCTTAGGAAAATTTTTAGTTCTATGCTTTCCCTCCTTTCATTCTTATACCGAAAGTTTTACGGATTATTAATAATGAAGCGGAAGGAATTTTGATTGTCCCCTGGTGGCCTTCACAATCTTGGTTCCCTCTCTTTCAACGCTTTTTAGCTTTAGAACTTCTTATATTACATCCTTCTAAATCTCTTCTTTCTTCTCCTCTTAGGAACCATCATCCCTCCTACAAGACACTTTTCCTGGGAGCATCGAAATTATCAGGGAAGCGTTTAGAAACCGCAAAGTACCGGATTCATTGTTAGACGCATTATTAGCATCCCTCGCCTCATCAATTCTGAAACAATATTCACGATCTCTTCATGATTGGTGGAATTTTTGCCAAATACATCAAGTTTCAATTTTTTCTCCGAAGTCAAGCGATGTTCTTTCTTTTCTTTCAAATGTATTAAATGTCGCAGGTTCTTTCTCCATCCTTAATACTGCGAGATCAGCTATCTCTTTGATATCTCATAACGCGATCGGAAATGACCCTTTAATCAGATGCTTTTGTAAAGGCGTGAGTGTTTTAAAACTTCCTAAACCTCGTTACGATTTTATTTGGAATCCTGCACTCGTCATTTCAAAACTCGGGTCTCTTTTCCCTCACGAAGACCTTTCTCTTGAAAAAATCATCAAGAAACTGATCCTTCTCCTCGCTCTCGGTTCGGGACAATGCTGTCAAACTCTCGCTAATTCCTTTTATTTCCTTTTCCGTCAATAAGATGGTTATCAGAGTTCCAGATCGTATTAAGACTTCCGCTCCGGATCATTTTCAACCTCTTTTGTCTTTCTCGCGTTTTAATGAGCGTATTAATCTTTGCATTGTTGGTTTACTAGAACATTACTTATACCGAACAGTTGAACTTCGTTCAAAAGATTCTGACTCTCTTTTCATCTCCTTCAAAATTCTTCACAAATCTGTTGGGATACAAATCATTAGTAGATGGATTCGCGAGACTTTAATCGACTGTGGGGTTAATAATTCTTTCTCAGCTCATAGCACACGTCATGCATCGACTTCTTTCACGGCCAAAAAAGGCATTTCTATAGACTTAATTAAGAGAATGGCGGGTTGGTCCGCCGATTCTCAAATTTTCGCTAAATTTTATAACCATTGACCAATTGTTAACCCCGACGCGTTTTCAAATGCAATTATATTAAATTAACTTTGTACTTGTTCACGTTTTTTAAATATATTTTCTTTTATGACTGCATCTGCTGGTCTCTCTTGTAATGTTTATTTATATAAAACACCAGTTTTTTTCAGATATTATCCGGGTATTTTATCCGGGCGAGACCCCCGGCATAATTTAATGATTAAACAAACTTACCAAGTGAAGTTCGATCATAATTATGCGGGGGGTCTCGTCCGGATGAACCTCCCTCCCTTTGTTAAAATCTTTTTCCCTCCCCTATGTTTTCTTGCGATTTGTTTTTAGATTTGAACTTTGAAACCCGTTGTTATGTACGCCCGGCGCCTACTACGATCGGATGTTTCGAAATCTGAACGTTGTTGTGGATGCGCGCTAAAGGCACGACTACATTGTATTTCATCCGGACGAGACCTCCGGCATAATGAGAATTTGCGAAGTTTATGTATTGTATCGATTTTCGTAATCCACGGGTCTATGGTTCCGCGCGCGCGCCGCATTCCGATCCGATCACGCATTATTCGCGTGACGCGAAAAAGCCCGGCCGTGTTTATCACGCGGCCGATTATAATATCGGGTTTTGAGAAGTCTCGTCATTGCCTAGGGGAAATGCCCATAGAGAGATGTTCGTAAAGTACCGGAGGACTATTCGTCCTTATATCCGCCGTTTCGTACGATGTATCTAATGTTATATTATATTATATCTTTATATTGTCCACTGTATGTAATGTGTCTACGTAATTGTCTTAATATTGTTAAAATACATTGTTATATATTTTATTAGCCCAATCTCTGTGTTCTAATTAAAATCTCCTTTCCAGAATCTCTGAAAACAATATTCGTGAACCGCGGCCCTCTGCCAAATACTCAGCAGGGCGTAGCCGGAGAATTTACGATTTCTGAACGAATTCTGATACCGTGGCGCGCGGAATCGCTCCTGGCGCCCAAATTTTTAGAATTGTCGTAAATACCGATATTCGGATACCGTTAGTTACCTTTCGAATATTACCTTTTTCTGTTCTGGCCGACTTGCTCGAGGCCGGCGAATTAACGTCGCACAGAACATATAATTTAAAATAAATAGATAATATATTTAGGTGTATTTAACATTTAACAAGCATATTTATATATTTATATATTATTTATATATTGATTAATTTGTATTATTATATTATATTTAACAGTAAAATTTATTGTAATATTATATGGTTATTTTTTTGTGATTATACTAGTATAATATATAGTTTAACTACTTCAAGCAAATTTGCAAAAATATAAAAAACTTGAGGCAAACGGTCATAAAATTTAGTAAATATAGAGGCATCGAATAGTAACGCATCTATATAAACAATAATTGAAGCAGTAAAAGAAATAGTACATACAATATAAAAAATTATTCATGTGAAATACATTCACCTATGCATAGCTGCAATTTTTTTATTTCTATCATTGATTAAAACGGATGCTTTCATAAAATTGTATCTGTCTGTTGATTTGATTGTTGCGAATTAATATCTTCCTTTTAATTCTGTCAAAATTCTGCGTTGCGAGATCCTAATATATAAAAACAATGAATTGCATAATGAAATCAATATACTGTTTATATAATAAATAAAAAAATATAAAATTAATATTTCGAGATTAATAAGATAGAACAAAATTTTTTTTCTTTCGCTTTCCATAATAATATTTATTAAAAATATAAAATGTGTTAATAAACCGACCACAACTGGCAATGTTATTATTTAGTTATTTATTCAAAATTCAGACACAACGTTTTAACCTTAGTTCAGGTCCTTATCAAGTCTACAATCAAAAAGTAACAATTATAAATGTTGATAAATTAATAATAAGAAACACATTTTTAAAAAATGATAAATTGCGTAAACCAATGTATATAAATAAATTAAATAAAAACATACCTGCTAAGAAATAAATTGACAAACTTCTACAAAATAAAATTCATACTAAAATTCATCCTATGTTTGTTGGACATTAACGTCGTGATATTAGAAAACAAACTAACTAAGCAGTCTTAATAACCAAATCATATATACTATATAAGATTTAAATTCTCTGTGTCTTTCTGAAGGTTGATCGTGTTGTTAAATTTTTTAATGTAGAACATTTCTGCTAACTCTCTTTTTCTCGTATGTATTTCCCGATGTAAAATATTAAAGGTTGTCCATTTAAAGTCGTGTAAAAATTCACTTCTATGTTTGCTTATTACGTTATGGTTATTATTGTGCACTTTTATGTTATTCATGTGTTCCTTTATACGAGTATTTAAATGTCTTTTAGTCTGTCCGATGTATGTAGCGTTGCAGTCATTGCAGTCAAGTCTATAAACAACCTCAGTCATCTCCGCTTTGGGAAGTTTGTCTTTTCCTCTTTTTATTACATAATCTAATTTCTTTGGTATCGTATAGATAACATTTAAGCCTGCTTTTACAATAGATCGCTCGATAGTATTACTAAAATTCTTGATATACGGCATTGGAATACAATTTGAAATATCAAATTCTTTATTATTTTGTATTTATCCCCCACGACGTAGGATTTTTTAAGAAAACAAACTCTCTTGTGTAAAAAACGTTCCTATAATTGCGTTGGGAAAACAATTATTAGATAAAATTCTTTTGACTATATATAAGTTTTTATTATGGAAACTATCATCAGATAACAAAATAGCATGATCAACTAAGTTATTAATAATTTTATACTTAAATGGGTGATTCGAATAAAAGTTTAAATGTCTACCAGAAGATGTGGGTTTCTGGTACCTATTTGTTAAAAGTTTCCCGTTGTTTCTAATAACCGTTGTGTTTAGAAAATTCATCATATTATTTGTTTCAATCTCATAAGTAAATTGTAAACGTTGATGATAATTATTGAATGTAGTCAGGATATTATCAATCTCAGAACGTGGAATTATTGCAAAAATGTCATCAACATACCTATAATAAACTGAAACCTTACATTGTAAAGCGTTTAAACATTTCGTTTCGAGATTGTCCATAACTAAATCAGCCAAAATAGGTGAAAGGGGGGGGAGCTCATTCAGGTACCATGAATCTGTTCGTAAAATTGATCATTAAAACAAAAACTTGTAGACTCTAAAAGAACTTCAACTCCATATAAAAATTGTGAGCTAAAACTGGTGTTACCAGAAATGTCCGTCCAACGTTTTTCAATTGATTTTAAAACTAAGTCTGTAGGAATATTTGTGAACAAAGAAGTAACATCAAGTGAAATCAACATTTCACTATCGTCAATATTAAAGTTCTTAATTTTATTCACAAAATTCCAACCATTTTTAATGTGGGAAGCAGGTTTCAAGACTGACTTTTCTAAAATATCGTGCAAAAAACGTGCTATATGTTGAGATTCGCATTCTCTTTCTATTATATTGTATCCTATTCTGATTATATATTGTTTTCGATCTTCGCGCGTTTCAGTACAAAATATGTTTACTCGTTTGTCCGTGCTGACGCGCTTTTGCTCTTCCATTTATATGGTCATGATTCTCAATTACTCTCCCCATTCTTGTCCGAAAGTCGTCGTGATATATACACGTTCACCAAAGGTCTAATAAAGTTTGTTACTTATACGATCGGACTATTGATTAATTCTTCAAGCAATTTCGTGCTCCCCATTATCCTGCGCCAACACTATATTGTAAGCTGGACTCCCAATTGACGAGACAATAATTCGTAAAGGAACATTAACTTTATGTATTTTCGGTAAACCGTATGCACGTGGAAGATTACCGTTAGTGGTGTTAAGTCTTTTATATGTTACGTCGTCAATCAATTTATTATCACGCCATGATTTAATTAAAGAATTCATTCTATTAGATAGTTTTTTAATCGGATCTTTTTTCAGTTTATTATAAGTTGATTGATCGTTAAGAGAAACATTCATTTTTTCAATATAATCTTTCCTATCTAAAATTACCGTCGTTTGTCCTTTATCCGCTTTTGTAATTAAAATATCATCATTGTCGCGTATAAACTTATTACATTCCTTCGAGATATTAATGATGTGTCTATCTATGAAGCTAGTGTGTTTCTTTCTACTGAGAAATCCATTACCGCTTTTGTAACTTCGTTTCGAGTTGATTTTAATAAGTCCTTAGGGATTTTAAAACAATTAGTTTCTAAATTATTAGTAACATCTAAAACAGTATTAATGCGGTCAACTTTGTTATTCTGTAAAACAGGCATGCCAAATTTCTCACCTAAGCTTAAAAAATCTAGAGTATTTTCAGGAATAACTGTATTACTAAAGTTTCTAACCCATTTTGATCTGTCAATCATACTAAAAGGGTTAACATTAACTCTATTGCTTCGAATTAAATTATTAAACTTTTTTATAGCATTATACTTTTTTGTTTGATTAAAATTACGTAGTTTATGATGATTAGATTCAAAGAATCTATCAATTAAAAACCGTGGTAAACTGCCATATAATCTTTCTTCGATAAAATGTAACATTGAATGTAAATATTTTAAGTTACAATTTAGATCTTTAATTTCAAAGTTTAATAATCTAAATTTTGTTTGTTTAACATAATCGTCAAAACGATCGGTTGTGGTCGGTTTAACACATTTTATATTTTTAATTCACTGGCGACTCATAAATTACTCGTAATATTTATTAGATTTACCTTTTCTACGTGACAACTAATAAATAAATTTGTTGTATTATTAATTATATTAATTATGTCTGCTAAGTCCGTTTTCCATCTTTCAACGAATTCTTCTATTAACTAAAATGTTTTATTTTTTTAACATTATTAATAAATAACGTTTTTGTAACATTATAACATTATCAAAATTATTTTAAACATTATATAATAATTATTAATATTGCATTATTATCATATTTTGTGAACATTATAAACATGTAAATTTTTACCTTAGTTTGATTTACGGAATATACGTTATTAATAATAATAATTAATGCTGCAGGTATAGTAACAAGTCTAAAACCGATAAAACAGATGTA
Source organism: Nylanderia fulva (assembly GCF_048542155.1). Lineage (NCBI taxonomy): Eukaryota > Metazoa > Arthropoda > Insecta > Hymenoptera > Formicidae > Nylanderia > Nylanderia fulva. Next base: position 188,465 of record NW_028190710.1, on the reverse strand, counting down.
TATATAATACACATCAAAACTTTTGTACAAAATATTTATAAAAATATGGCACATTACTTTGGTTTTTTTTCTTTAAAATAACTTAATAAATGCTCCAGTATATTTTGATTCTTCGCATGCTTTGTAATAATATGTAAGAAACTGTTAAAAAAATTTGGATATTTATTTTGTGTAGAAATACTTTGTTTTAATGTTAAATATGATTTGATGCGATTAGTATCTTCAGTGCAAGCCAAGTATTCTAAAAATTTAGTGTCATTTTTTTTCAAACCTATCACATACACAATTTCCCAAGTATTCTCTTTTTCGGGAGTTATCATCAAACCTTTACAATATGTCCATTCCTTCCACCATGGCATAAGTCTGAAATAAAAAGAAAATTAAATTTTCCTATTAAAAATTAGCATATAGATCTCTCGATTAAACCATTTGAACATTATAGAGGATATCAATAAGAAAATTTAATTAAGAAAGCGTAAAAGTATATAATAATATTTACCTGTATGTTTTAGGTTGTTCGCAATGTTGTTTTAATTTCATGTTGGCTACTTTCATACAAGTAATGTCACCGAGAAAACATGCCCATCTTGCAGCTTCTTGTCGTAAACATATTCTAAGTTGGTCTGTATCATTAATTTCTTCATATTTGATTCTTTCAAGTACCCTGATTAATGCCAACTTTATGCAATTCTAAAAATCGTTAAATATATATTTCTTTGTTTATATTATAAATGTATATAAAAATCATTATATTTTTCTATTATTTTCCAATGCATTATTAAAAATATTTTTTTTTTATGAGACAAATATACATACAAATTTATTTATAGCCGTGAGCGTTTATTTATGTACGTACATATGTTCAAATATACATACATGTATGTAAAAATATGGTTTAATTTGTGCGAAATGTTTATACAATAATATTTAAAAGATATTATTAAAGTTATATAACTATTTATCAATTATATTTTATTTTTAAATAAGGTAAAAAATACCTATATATATCTTTTTGAAATATGTAGGAATCGAAAATCCGAATTTATCTCGTATTATTATATGTTTAATTTATTTTTCTTATTGAGCGTGTTTGGACGTCCCTGTCAGGGTAAATGATTGATTTATGTCAGTATTTGGATAAGCCAAATGTCTTGTTTTCAAAGAGACTCGTGCTCTTGTTTGTCTCGCAACGGCTAAAATCCCAAACAAGGAGGTAAGCGTGTCTTTGCCGGATTGGCTGGCGCATTTTTCGAGATTGAGACGCGGAACCGTTTTGGCGAGCGTTGGCGAAAGAGGAGTCAGACGATAAGAGTCCGCGAAAGAATATAGACGCGCGTGAAAAATCTTCGAGCGAACGTTAGGCACACCGCCGCCCGCAAATAAATTGTATAAGAGCTGTATTAAATCGAATTTTGCTAAATAGAATAAAGACGACGCTTTATAATTTAATTATTTAATTGTTGTTAAAATAAGATTCCAAATATATAATTAAATTTTTCTAACTATATATATGCTTTACTTTTTTTTTTTAATTACTAATATGTAATATTTATATATAAGTCCAATATAATTGCATTCATTGACAAAGATTTTAAGCACCTAGCTATGTATCTAATAACAATGTTATACCTATACCAATAATATTGGCAATAGTGAAAATCATACACTTTTGGGACCATTTTTCGAGTGAGTGATTATTCAAACTGAATTTGTTTACGCATTTGTTTGCGACGTAACAATAAGCAAAACATTCGTTTATCATTGCGGTATATATTTTTCTGAGTATTTAAACTTTTTGTAGTTAATAAGTGTATATATGCAAATATCTAAAATATAATATATTTATTGAAATCTATTAATATATTTACCGTAAAACTACAAGTACCATTTTCCAGCATGGCTACAGGAAAAGTACTAAATATGTATTCCAGAGCTTTGAACATAGGATACCATGCTATATAATCTTTTTCTTGATGCAGATATGAGGTGAGATTCAAGAATATAGAGAAATTGAGTTGGCCTGTTATCATTAAATGAAATGCAGCATCGATAATTTGGGCACGATTAAGAACATGAATTTTCGTGTAATCATCAGAGTTTAGGTAATTCGAAATTCTTTGCCAATTCTCATCATCATAGTTCACGCGATAATATCCTGTCAAGTAGTAAATAAATTTGATCAATTTTTATTGTTTCGAATAATTTTATCAGAATATATTTTTAAATATTTCCGTTTCATACTTTTGTTTATATAATTTATAAATGAAGAACGTACTAAAAATTTAATATAAATAAAATGAAAATATATGTAGAAAATTAATTATAAAAGTGTCATCCTAATACTTGAAATAGTAGAAAAAATGAAACTGTGCAAGATATTGTTGTAATAAAATAAAATAAATTTTATAAATATAATCATCTTTTTAATAATTTTTGCTATTATTACAAAAAAGAATATTTGTAAAAATATAACATTAATATTGAATGATATTATTTAGAAAACGTATATTTTAAATATAATATTATGTATATAATATTGCAAAATATGACACAAAGCATTTCAAACCTATTATATAGTTATTTAATGAATATTTCAGATTTTTATAGGACAATAAATAAAATAGATAAAAATATAAAATAATGTCAATTATGTGTGTGTAAAATAAAAACGAGAAATATGTTATGATAAGTCCATTGATTGATATTTACCAATTTGTTGTATATTGAATATTATCCAATCATACTTTTTAAGTGATATTGGTAATGATAATTTTAAATCTTTTGACACGCATACCATATAATGAATAAAATTGTTAAAATCGAGAGATATTTCCGTAGTAAAAGTTACAGGAAGGCAGTCGATATTTAATGTGTCGATATATTGTATCGATACCTTTGCTTCGCTCGAAATATCATGATAATTTCGTACTACTTTAATGAGAGGAAAATACTTTTCCAAAGCCCAATCTACCATTCTTGTTAGTTGTGGAGCAATCTTTAGATTTTTTGTTAAAGCAGCATGTCTCGTAAAATTCAAAAAGTCTAGATTATGTGGTCGGCTAAATTCACAAAGTATGTAAAATATACATAAAAAAGAAATATGTTAAAATTGTCTGTATAATGTTAATATTATATAAAATTTTAATAAATACTAATTGTAAGAAGCAAAATATGAAATTGCACTTCTATCTATATATTTATATATCTTATATTTATATTATAAAGAATATAACGTAATTTTTAATAAAATTTAATAATTTTATTAATTTTTTTAGGTATTTTTAGCATTAACATAGATTATATTTGTGCAAAGTATTGAAAGAGTCATAGAATAGTTAAGAAATAAAACAAATAAGAAGTTGAAGACAAAACGAAATTAAAAGAAATAATATAAAGGAGATCGATTTACGAGTGACCAAAATAAAAATAGAGATGTAATGGAAATGAGAGATATTAGTGTTTTAGATATTTAAAATTCTGTTAAATAAGGTTAAAAACAAATGTAGTACAAAATGCAATTAAAAAACAAAAGAAATTATAAGAATTAAAAACGATATAAAGAAATGCTACTTATTGAGATATAGGGAGCCACCTCCGATTTCGATGACCTTGGCATATGTTGTCAAGGTCATTGTCCTGAGTAATAAGTATCAAAAGATTTTAAGCGTCGCTCATTGTTTATAAAAAAGTTATTAAAAGAGAAGTTTACTAAATAAAACTAATTATAATATTTATGACATATATATTTAAATGTATTATATGATTGGACGCGTAATAAAGTAAACGCGTGGGTCAAGATGTCATGTCGAAGATTTAATTTTAAACATAGGTTGGTTAGGGTTAGTTTTTGAGTGGGGTTGCGGTACAGGGGGAGGAACAGAGCTTGTTAGCCGCCCAGCGGAGCCCTATGGCTCCTTCTTGACACACGCGATTATTTTATTACGCGTTCAAACATATAATACATATACATTTAAATGGAAAAGTTTATAAAACTTCTATTATTAAACATTATTTATGTTACACAATTTTAACTTTTTTGATATTATATTTTATATTGAATTACTCACGTGCTATTTACAAATGAGCGAATGCATTTCCAAAATATTTCTTCGGTCAAGACATGTTGCATCATGCGCAGTATAAAGGGTGCTACGATTTACATCAAACTTATATTACTACAATGGTTAGTTATTGTAAACATAGTAATTTAAAAAAAAAAGAATTATGTATATGTATACAAAGTAATAATCGCGTAAGAGTGAAATGATTTTCATTGCCGCACCGTTTGTCATTTTATTCATAAGTTAATGCTTACGAAGATAGCAAAACTTTAAAGAACAATACAATTATTTCTCTCTAATTACATTTATGCGGCTATCGGCGGACGCTGCGTGTTAGCGTGTGCGTGTGCGTGCGCGTGTGTGTGTACGTGTGTGTGCGCGCGCGTTTTGTTGTCCTTTTATAATAGTATATTGTGTATCAAGTGCGGAAAGTTGACAATTGGTCACAAGTGCGGGGGATGGACGCACGAGCCGAAGGCGAGTGCGACCACCCCACACGAGTGAACAATTGTCAATCCGCACTTGATACACACGATATTTTGTATAAGTGTAGGCAAAGTGGCTTTGTGCGCGTTTTCTGTGCGCGAGGTGGCCGATCGCACGCCGCTATCTTGCGACAGCACAGTGCGGGAATAGCCTTTGAACGCGGCTCAGCCGTAGGCAATGGCTTTGAATGCGGCTTATTCACTCACCGCGTCGCCGCTAGATGACGGCGTAGGAAATCGGCCGCTTTCCGCACAGAAAACACGCACACAAAGTGCCACTTTGCCTGCACGTGTAATACAAAATAATATTTAATTAAAATCCAGATAAAGAATTAATTATCTTCCAACTTAACGCATATTTTATAATATTAATAGTTAAAAATTTACGCGGACCATTTTATTATATTTTATGTTATACCTCTGATAGATTGACGATATTTCAATAAATTGTCATCTTGTGAAGTAGAAGGCCTCATATGATCACTATCTAAATTAAGAGAGTAATGTTGATTTTGAACGACAAATAAATTTGTTATTGAATAATCTGGATAAATCTACAGAAAAAAATAATTAATGTATATCGATATAACCGTTCTGAAGATACTTGCATTAAAAACAAATACTAATCTTATTAACGTTACTTCTTTGTTAAAACGAAACACTTTCTCATTTTGAAAAACTCACATTAAAACAAATATAATAGAAAAATCTAAAATTTTGTGTTAATATAATTAGCAAATATTACATATTTTTTAAATTATTGTCTCATGATATTATATTGCAGACTTCTCTTTATCAAATTTATTTAAATAAATATCATGTGTGTACTAGTTTTAATTGATTTATTTTATTTTACATTACATAAAAATTTAAAAATATCTAATAAAGAAGTGTTAAAAAACCATTTTAACAATAGCATTTTTTATCATAAAATTTTCAAGAATATAAATTATAATTTTATGTATGTAAACATGTGAAAAAAGTATTTTTTAAAAAACAGTTAATTATTTCAAATAATGCTAAATATGTTTTTAAAATAATTCACAAAAAATGCGTATAGATTTTTTAAAAAGGGTTTGATTTAAGAAAATCTTGCAATATGAATACTTTAGTATTTTATTGTTTGCGAGAAGGTGGGAGCGAGATAGCGTTGAAAATATTTAGAATAACGTACCTTATTGATAGCACACGTTGCAAGGAATGTAATAAGACCTTTATTAAACCAAAAATCCGACCCTGACGCATTGTTCATCACATCATAAAACCATTCTTGTGTCACTTTACGTCCTACTAATTGAACTACTTCGATTTTCTGAGCAATAGGATATACATTTTTATCGTAGATGATATCTGTTTCCCTGAAAGTTATAATTAAATGTTAAGATTGAAAACTTTTATAGAAAATACAATTTTATTTTTGTTACAATATTTTAATTTAATTGTTAGATGTACGATATACAAACTCATTGGTACAATTTAGCAAATTAATATTGTAAATCGTACTAAATAATTTTATTTTTTAATTTACAATATGAAGCAACGATAAATTTCTATTAATGTATATATTGTTGACAAAGAACAATAGTTTGAAATAAATAGAAAAATGTCATTTCTTTTATAATTTTATTACAGTTTTAACATATCTGAGGGGGTACAATGTAGCACACACACATATATGTATACTTTACCTTTTATGTACGTATTAAAACGGTAAACTTTATCTTTGTAATAATATGAATAAACTCAATTCTACTGAAACTGTTTGTTTTCGTAATTTCTTATACTTCTGAACGTTTACAGAAATAAAAGATATACTTGTTTTTAAATTTTATAATTTTGCATTCAAATATAATTTTATTTTTAATGTAATTTGAAGCATTTGTACTCACCTATAAAGAACAAGCCCGAAAACTATTATGCCTTTGTCATGGAAATTTGGAATTGCAACATGAATCATGTACAAAATATTTTTCGAACGTTTCCATTCATTTTTTAAAAACAATGTGATATTTTCAATTGCATTTATTGCAAATTCCATGTGAAATTTAGATTCAAATTTGCCCCACATATGAATGTTTCGAGTTTCGTAATCAAGACGGGATAAGTAATTAGACACAATTATTGTTGCGTAAGGAATCAACATTACAGGTGTGGTATCGTAGTGTTTCCATTCTAAATTGTACTCATCTCTTTCCGTATTTCTCAATGGCACATTTGACAAACTTGTGCAATTCTGACATCCTAAAGAAATGTTAAAGGTTGCTTCTAACAATGAATTAAGTGAATGCCAACATGGAAACACTAGTCGGGCGTCTATTATCTGGAAGTGCGAAGGACTTACCCACCTACATTTCGAAGAATATATAAATTAATGAAACTTTTTTAACAAATATAAAAATATTGGGAATTAAAAAATGTATAAATGTTATATATGCGTCAACACATTATATTTTATGACTCTATTACATATTATTATATAATAATAAACGTAACAATTGTTTACCCTTAGATTTGAATTCCGCGATGTATAATAATTATTGAAACATTTAATACATAAATAGTATATTATTTACAATGTCTTATGTACTTGCATATTGTACTCTTTTTAATTAACATTAGTTATTTACTTACACATATTTTTGTTTTATGTCGAAAATTCTGAAGCCTTGATAAGCAGTACCCAAATATTTTATATTTAAAGTGTAATTTCCTGGTGATAAATTATTTATAAAGAAAATATCAATTGTGTCTTTTGTAATATTATATGTTGGTTTATAAATTGTATCTTTATCATTCTTATGATGTTTTTCTAAATTTGTAAATAAAACTATATTTTCAATACATAGTTTGACTGAAGATAAATATATGTGTTGCGTTTGGTTAAGAATGCTTATGCTGATATTGGATTCTCCGTAGAAAATATTTTCTTCAATATATGATATGAGCTTGACATCGTAATGCATTGGTTTTATATATTTTGGTGGTTGATAGCATAAAGATTCATTACGAACAGAAGTCATCGCAGTGATTAATATTAATCCGCTAATAATAGTTCCGCTTAATAATAGTTTTAGAAATATCATCATGTCGGAGAAAAGGAATATTTATTTTCGACCTGTAAAACACACTTTAGACAAAACATAAATAGAGAAATAAGTATAGCTTTGATATCTTTTTACATCTTTCTTGTATATAAACAAGAAATAAATACAAAAAGTATTAAAATTATAAAATAAAAAACATCCTAATTAGCGAAACATTATTTAATTAATTATTTTCATTGTTAAAAATTATATACGTTTTAAAATTTATAGAATATTAATATTGGAATATAAAGATTTATAGTATATATTATATATATAGTATATATTATATATATATATATATACTCGTAATTTTGTTTTGATCGCGTGTGGAAGCGGGCGTGTCCACAGATTTTAGAAAAATGGAAAAAGAGCAATATCGGTTGGTGATTCGATTCTTGTTTTTGGAAGGGAAATCGCGCAGCGAAATCAAAGATTCTTCATTTCGACATCTTTGATTTCGCTGCGCGATTTCCTTTCCAAAAACAAGAATCGAATCACCGACCAATATTGCTCTTTTTCCATTTTTCTAAAATCCGCAGATACGCCCGCTTTCCACACGCGGTCAAAACAAAATTACGAGTCCGATTCGGCTGAAATTTTGACAGTAGTCCTCTACGAGAATGTACTACACGATAGTAAAACTCTCTTGCGATACTGGCACCATCGGGCGATGAGGCTAAGTACTTATCGGACTGCCCTCGTATATATATATATATATATATATATATATATATATATTAATATATATTTTATATATTAGTTGTTTGAAGCAAATTACATTTATAAACACAAGGCCAGTTATTTGTACATAAATATAAGCCTGTGTGTTTATTCGAAATAAAAAGACAGTAGCGTTAAGAAAGATTGAACAGCGGCGGTGACACACACACACACACACACACACACACACACAGAGAGAGAGAGAGAGAGAGAAAGAGAGAGAGAGAGGGAGAGAGATTTTATTATTTTTCTTTAAAGGTCTGTGTTATCACATTTTCTTAAATTGTGTATTATAAACTCTAACGGAATCACTGTGTATAAAACCAACATAAAATCAATTTATTATATTGTATCAATTACTTGAAATTTTTGATAATACATATTATATACATATGTATATGGTGTCCCAGAACTAACAGTAAACCTGTTAATAGCAGATAACTAAGATCATTTGGAGACGATTTTTCTTAAACGAAAATGTCGAAGTATCAATAATTTTCGAATTATAAACGAACAAAATTAAATGTGTTTTCATAAACTAAGCGTTATAAAAATATTAACAAAACACATTCGTCAATGAAATTCAAGTAGACTATATTTTCAATAGAATTTTAAATTAAGACTTGACTGCAAAGATAGATGATGGCAAATTTGGGACTATGCAAAATATATTAACCTTTCTCGACATTTTCGCGGAAGAAAAATAGACTTCAAATAATCCTTGGAAACTACTATTAACAGGTATACTACTTCTGGGACATCCTGGGGGTAGGAAGTTCTTTCAGATATTTCAAATTGAACGCATCAAAATAAATGTGTTAATTATTGCTTCAAATCTATAATATTATAGATTTCTTTATTCAATTGACAACTAGAATGTTCTATCTTATTTTACTCTATAATTTATAATTGTTAAATCATTATTATAATGTTTAATTACATTGACTCCATTTCTCATCATAGCTTTATTTTATTATTAAGTATTAAAGCTATAATCCTCATCAATGTATATTTTATCAAATATCATTCTAACTAAGATGATATTTTTTTATGTATTCTCATCATCAATATACATGTAACATTATATATTGTGTTTAATTGTAAAAATAAAACTTAAATTTTGATAATTAAATTTAATTCAAATATCTGAAAACACACGTTCCAACTTTAATGGAGTACCTTATTAAATTGATATAAATTATTTGTTTATGTACTATATTGATATATTGATATACTATTGTTTAATTTAATATTAACTTATGCGTTTTGACTGTTTTTTATAAAATATTTTATGTGAAAAATTTTACGTAAAATATTTGGTATTTTATTTCTAACTTATATGGTTGACAATATAATAATTAAATGCTCTTTAATTCAAATAAAGTATTACAAATATAAGCGGCTAATAAGAGCAGATTCAACATCAAAGTTAAACAACTAATTTATTACATCTAATCCATGTATACTAATACAAACAATACAGTTTAAATTAAAACTATAAAAATAGACTCGAAAATTGAAACAGATTAGGAAGCGAACGTTTCGATCCAATTTTTCGGATCTTCTTTAGCGCAGTATAAAAAACAAAATTAAATTCAACAAAGTCTAAATGTTTTTAACGTATAAACGTCTAATAAACATATTTAAACGCCGTTACATCAGTAAACGAAATAAAACGTCGTAAGATTAATATGTGACTCTCGCTAAGCTATCAAGAGACACGGTAGTGTCTCGCGACCAGTTAAGGGCGTAGCGGAGACACCGTGTATCTTAACGCGAGTCGGACATTTGAGTCTTTATAATATATCGAATCCTCAATAATGGCTGAAGCAATCGAGTTTATACTAGACTTAATCGATAGATTGAGTTCGAATTATATAATAAAAGTGTCTTTATTTCTGCTCTACGTGATTTGTAAGCAGAGATATATAAATGCAAAGTCGAAATATGAAAAATTTCTATTAAGAAACGTCCCCGTCATCATTATAATCTCTAAAAACTCACCTTTAAAAAAAGGTAAAAAAAGGCGACCAGTTAAGGGCACGCCATTAACAAAAATTATCCATTGCAAACCCATGTAGAATCCTATCCTATTGCAAACCCATGTAGAATCCTATGAAAAATTAATCATTGCAAACCCATGTAGAATCCTAAGCAAAATTAACCATTGCAAACCCATGTAGAATCGTACCCATTGCAAACCTATGTAGAATCCTATAAAAAATTAACCATTGCAAACCCATGTAGAATTGTATTAAAAATTATCCATTGCAAACTTATGTAGAATCCTACATTGCAAACCCATGTACAATAGAATTGTATGAAAAATTATCGATTATAAACCCATGTACAATCGTAACAAAAGTAATGAAATAAAAAAAAAATTGCGCCAAGTGAAAGTAGAAACTTGTACCAGTGGAAAATTAAAGTTGCAGACATATATAGAGTCGTATAATGAATCAGTAAAAATTTAAATTTGCAAATGTAGAATCGTACCATAAAAAAACTTATCTTTTAAAAAAAAAGATAAACAAGATGCCAAGTCCATGCGCCATGTGAAAAAGAAATAAAAAAATTTTAGTTAAAAAAACTGGGCGCGCTGCTAAGTTTCAAAATTACAATGCACCTTAAAGTAACATTAATTAATTTAAACACAAAACATATTTTAACTGTAATGAGTTTAAAAGTAACAATTTAATTTTAATATTGTTAGAATATTATTTAGCAGCGCTCCCAGTTTTTTTAACTAAAATTTTTTAATTAATTAATTAAACATATTCCAAATTTAGAAAAAATAAACTTTATTTATATATGCAACAGCTTTTTAAACTAAATTTTTAAATTCTATTTTATATTAGACAATTATCTCGATCAACATCTACGTCCACATTAGCTGCACTGCAGACTACCTCTACAGCCACATTATCTGCTCCGCGGATATAGCGTTATGCCAATACGATACATTACATGTACTTACTTACTTGCCTTTACTGTACCAACTCTTGTTCTTTCCACGTAATCATGCTTTTACAGTTATCGTTTGCTGTATATCTTCCAGCAAACTTTATTTCGTGTGAAGTGTATTTAATTAATTAAATCTCTGCGAAAGATTGAGAAGATGAAGGGATAATTCAAACTATAAAGACATGGTTACATGGAAAAGACAAGAGTTGATACAATAATAAAGACATACATGTATTTGTATCCTGCTGGCATAAGGTTATAGAAGTTGATTGAGATTGAAAAATAATAATGAAAATAATAAAAAAAATAAAGACACATGTATTTGTATCGTGCTGGCATAAAGTTATAAAAGTTGATTGAGATTGAAAAATAATAATAAAAATAATTAAAAAAAGGAAATATTCAATCATCATTTAAAAGCATATTTGAAATCTGTAGAATAAACAGTTTTTGCAAAAAATGTGGAGCATTTGAGCTCTAGTAAGTCTAAAAATAAATGTAAACATCAATTAATAATAACTGATGTTATATATATATTATATATATAAACCAATTTGTTGCAATATTCACTATAAAAGGTTGTAAGGGTAAGATGGCTAAAAGTGAATAATTTAAAAGATAGTTAACATAATTTTACATAAACTGAAATATTTCATAAAATAAAATATTTGTAATATTTCGAAGTTTATGTAAGATTATGTAAAAATTATACCTTTACAACTTTTTATAGTAAATATTGCGAGTTAAATCGATTTATATGAGAAAAATTAAGGTAATTCTATTTTGAAAATATAAGTGACCTTTAAATAACCTTGAAAATCGCCGTTTAGGAAAAAGTCTGTGTCAACTTTTTCTTTTTCGAAATCCTGCAACTTTTATCTAAATTTAATAGAAAATGTATAAAAAATGCTCGACATTAGTACACACACACACACACATATATACACACACACACACACATACACACACACACACACACACATATGGGTAAATTTATATAAATAGGGTGCTTTAGGAGGAATGATCAGGATTCTAGGATATGATTGTACACATCATTTTAAGCAAAGAAGTTTAGATAAACATGTTTAATAATTGTTCTATTCCGGTCATAAAAATATACAAAAATGAATGATATAATCTCTAAAAACTCACCTTTAAAAAAAGGTAAAAAAAGGCGACCAGTTTAAGGGCACGCCATTAACAAAAATTATCCATTGCAAACCCATGTAGAATCCTATCCTATTGCAAACCCATGTAGAATCCTATGAAAAATTAATTATTGCAAACCCATGTAAAATCCTAGGCAAAATTAACCATTGCAAACCTATGTAGAATCCTATGAAAAATTAACCATTGCAAACTCATGTAGAATCCTATGAAAAATTAACCATTGCAAACCCATGTAGAATTGTATTAAAAATTATCCATTGCAAACTTATGTAGAATCCTACATTGCAAACCCATGTTTGGAATGTTATTATAAAGATCTATTGAGAATCTATATATTTGATTTTGAGCCGTTCTAGTAGACATATATACATCTCTAAGTTCTATTCTTAATAGTCTTAAAATTCACTAACGTTCCTATTGATTTGGCTCTTGAAAGTATTTCCTCCAGATGGGAATTTATTTCTAAGAATTGTGACTTATCAAAATCAGAATTTTTAAATGGAATAAGCTTAGTTTTAAATTCTACCTTTTTTATTTTTAATAACGTTATCTACCGCCAAACCTTTGGAACGCCCATGGGTTCTCCTCTCTCACCAGTGATTGCAGATTTAGTTTTACAAGATCTTGAGAATAAATCATTACGATTATTAAAATTCACACTCCCGATTTACTTTAGATATGTTGACGACATTGTATTGACTGTTCCATTGACTTTAATTGACCACACACTTATGACTTTTAATTCTTATCACAATAGACTCCAATTCACTCTGGAAACTGACGATAATAATAAAATAAACTGTTTAGATTTGACACTAATTTTAGAAAACAACAAGATAATCACTGATTGGTATCACAAGCCGACATTCTCGGGGAGATATTTACACTACTTGTCTCAGCATCCTTTGTGTCAAAAGAGAGGAACTATATACGGTCTAGTGGATAGAACAATTTTATTGTCACATCCACGATTTCATTATAAAAATCTCGTTACCGTTGTCAACATACTTTTAGAAAACTGTTATCCGCTTGACGTGATCTTTAATACTATTAACCAACGTTTATTAATTTTTTCACTATTCCATTTTTACCCGGATTGACGGAACAATTTAGAAATATTATTAGGAACATGAATATTAAATTATCCTTCTTTAGTTTTAATAAATTAAATAAATACATACGAGTACATAAAGATACTATTTCTACAATGAATAATACAAACGTTGTTTACAAAATTAATTGTTCAAACTGCGACGCTTCTTACGTGGGCCAGACTAGTAGAAGACTGATCACAAGAATTTCTGAACATAGGAAACACATTGTTAGAAATATTAATACTAAATCAGTAATAACGGACCACCGCGTTAATTTTAACTATGAATTTGATTGGGACAACATTAATATTTTAGATAAAGAAATTTATTACGGAAAAAGATCAGTATCAGAAATGATATACATAAAAAGACAAAATAATAGTCTCAATTTACAGACTGATACTGAAAATCTATCCGATATTTATATTGAAGCTATAGAGAGATTACCTAAACTCTAAGGTTAAATAACAAATATAAAATAATTATAATTGTTTGTTACTTTTCGTTTCCAACTGAGCTTTAGTTTCCTCTGAGCCGTTCTACTGACATGAGGATTTCACTAGCGTTACCGTTGTTACTGTTACAATTAAAATATTGTCACATCATAAATACATGTAAGTTTTTATTAGCATTTTTTTATACCATATGTTAGATTATTGTTTTATAACGCACTTGACTTTGGATCTTATAATTATTGAGGTGTATTGAGAAAATTATTTTAATTTATAGGATGCGTTTAATATTTTATATTCTAACACCTGCCAACCTCGTAGTCAGAAAACTAGAGAGGATCGCTTCCCACAGTAACGTAAATGTGATAGCTTAGCGAGAGTCACATATTAATCTTACGACGTTTTATTTCGTTTACTGATGTAACGGCGTTTAAATATGTTTATTAGACGTTTATACGTTAAAAACATTTAGACTTTGTTGAATTTAATTTTGTTTTTTATACTGCGCTAAAGAAGATCCGAAAAATTGGATCGAAACGTTCGCTTCCTAATCTGTTTCAATTTTCGAGTCTATTTTTATAGTTTTAATTTAAACTGTATTGTTTGTATTAGTATACATGGATTAGATGTAATAAATTAGTTGTTTAACTTTGATGTTGAATCTGCTCTTATTAGCCGCTTATATTTGTAATACTTTATATGGTTGATATAATTCTACGTATTTTTAAGTGTTATATGTATATTTATTTCTGACTTAAAAAAATTAATTTGTTCACATTTTTTATACGTCACATTTATATAATATGATTGAAAGCAATTGTTCCTTTTTTTATTTTTTTCAATTGTATACATAATCTTTAACAATAAAAAATAATATTTAATTCTTCTTTATTGTTATTGTATTTTACTCAATATCAGCACAACTTTAAAATCACTTTAAATATTAAAATACACACAAATATTTTTTTATAAACAATAAGTACATATGTAAATTGTAATATTTTTTAGTTTCAGAAATAATTTGTTCGATTTTAAACTTTTGTTGGTCCAAGATTATTTCAACATTACAATTTGTAAAATATTGTAATATTGACATTATAATATTTACGCAAATATTTTAATAACTTGATTAAATTTATACACATATTAAATATTGAAAAGATATGTGTTTAGAAGTGTTACATACTATTTACTCAACAATTACAATACTTGCTTCTATTTGCTAAACGTAAAAATTTTAACGTTTAAAAAATGCGACATTTTGAAATTATCTCTGAATTAAAATTTAAAAATCATTTTGAATAAAACTGTTCTCTTTATGCTTATATGTTGGAAGTTCTTTAAAATTCCGTTACACCGTATGATTAATTTTTTTTTATTTGTAGACAAATATATGTTTTTATATTTTTAACTTATTTTGACTTACCCAATATTTCGAAACAATATGTTAATTGCAAAAGTATATTGATATAAATTTATTTTTTTAATTAACTGTAACAAATTAATGCTTTAGCAGTATCCAATGTTCGAAGAATATAAAATGTTCACACACACTTTATTACAATTATTATGTCTACTACGATATGGTTCGAAAGACCACGAAAGACTGACTGATTCTGTATACGTGTCATCGTGATAAATATGTTGTGTTAGGTCAACAAAATTTCTGAGATCGTTATATGTATATTTGTGTGTGTGTGTGTGCCATTTATATCACTTATTTCGAAAAACATGAAATCAGTCTTTCTAGCTCTGTTTCTAATAGTAATTAATGAAACAAAATGTCGCATTTTTTAAACGTTAAAATTTTTACAATTAGCAAATAGAAGCAAGTATTATAATTGTTGAGTAAATAGTATGTAATACTTTTAAACACATATCTTTTCAGTATTTAATATATGTATAAATTTAATAAAATTATTAAAATATTTTCGTAAATACTTATGCTTTTGAAAAACACATATTAATGTCGAAAGGACAAGCAGTATAACAAAAATTAACTGCTTAAAAAGTAACGTTTTCTTAAAAATACTTTTCAAAAAAAGTTTTATAACAAAACAATTAAACAAAAATCTTAATTATAAAAATATTTATAAAACAATATAATTTTCCATAAATTCAGAATATAATATAAAAAAATTCGTTACTTTAAGGAGCTCATTCAACCTTTTATTATATAATATAAAATTTCATATAATCATATGTTCATAAATGACTTTGTAAATGATTTTTTATCCTGTCAAGACCAGATACTGCTTTCAGACGATTTTTGGAAAACGAATTGTCCAAGTTTTGCTTCAGAATGAAATTATTTTGAGATATGAGAATTATTTTATACAGTTTCATATTGCTGGAAATAAACAATAATATGTTTTATATTGACTTTAAGTCACAATCTAAATATGACTCTACTTATAAAACAAGACATTTTTTGACATGTTATATGTATAAACTATTTTGATAAGTAAGATTAGCTTTGGAAGTAGCAGCGCACGATTGTTATATTTCGTTTAAAGTAAAACTAATGTAATTTTTATAATTAAAAAATACTTATGAAAATACTAATAATACCTACTAAATACTTTATTTTATGTTTATATAGTATCATTGTAATAACATTTGTAATAATATTTGAAATATTAAACATATATTAAATTAAACAATTACTTTTTATATATACATTAATATATTCACACGTATGTATACACGTTCATATGTATATACATATGTATATAATTGAATTTTTTCAACTATATACAATATATGTTTAATTTTTTTTTAATTACTAACATGTAAAATTGATGTAAAGCCAATATAATTGCGCGGACTTAACATCTTTTTTTACCTTTTTTTAAAAAGGTAATTTTTTTAGGGTATAAGATATACACAAAATATTATATGTACATACGTATGAGCATGTGTTATACAATAGTAGCTGCCTTTTTATCTTCTAATTGATGAGCTATTTGCTTTCAAGAAATATTTATAGCTTTTTGATTGTACATAGTATGACGGATATCTTTTTCGAATTTTGTGTTTATATGTTGCAACACTGTTGTACACATTTTACGTTGCTAAAGCAGATCCGACATTTATCGTTTAAAAGTAGTAAAAAGCGATAAATAATAGAAAATTCGTCGTATTGATTGGAAGAAATATATGTTAAACGCGCAATTATTGTAAACATGAATTTGAAGACAAAAGGTTTTTAATTTATACTTTTTATCTATGCTTATATTTTTTTTAAATATAATTGTAATTTACAATTTAGATTGACACATCTTGCAGCATTTTAAGTTTATTAAAAATATTAATATTTATATTTATCAATAAGATTAATATTGTATATAAATAACTTTGTGAAATTAGAATGTGGATTTACGTAAGAAAGAGAGTAAAGAGAAGAGCAAAGTGGGAGGGGGGGAGGTGGTAGAAGGGAAAAGGGAGAACTTGTGTTATGTAATTTATTATAAATTAAGAAATGCTAATCAATTACAAATTTTATATAACAACATATTAAATGTAAAAAAAAGTATTTAAGTATTGAACATATAACACATATAATTAGTTTACATATAACGCAAACATTACTAATTCTTATACAAACATATTTTATATATATGTATTTATTTATTATGAGTGCCGGTGGACGTGATGTCGAGTATTTGCGGCGAGAAATGGAGCTGTGCCGGAGAGAGAAACAATTGATGGAGCGTGAACTGCAGCTGATACGGCAGGAGAACGAGCTATTGAGACGGGCACAAAATGAGGACAGCGAGAGAGACGACTTGGTGACGAGGAGTCCGGCAATCTCCCACGAGTCGAGCGCAACAAATATAAATGCAGTCGCGGGTTTGCTGGGACACTTTGAGGGCGACAGCAACATGTTCGAGTCCTGGAAAAAGCGCGTCAGATCCTTGAGGAACGCATATAATTTGACGAACGATCTGACAAGAATTTTGATCGGAGCGAGGCTGAAAGGCAAGGCACAAGAATGGCTCCATTCTAATCCGACATATACTGAGATCGACGTTGACGAGCTGTTGCACGAGTTGAAAAATATGTTCTTCCATGAGCCGGGAAAAGTATATATGAGGAGACAGTTTGAGCAGCGTGTTTGGCGAAGAGACGAAACCTTTCACGAATATTTGCACCAGAAGGTCATCCTGGGCAACCGTATTAAGATGAAGAAAGGCGAATTGGTGGAGTACGTGATCGAAGGAATTTCAGATCCAGCTTTACGGGACCAGGCTCGAGTGCAACAACTGCGAACGAAGAAGGCGCTACTCGGAGCGTTCGAGAGAGTGTCGCTGCGCGGGAAAAATCAACCCGGAGCGCAAGGACATCGTGCAGCAGATTGTCCATCCAAAGCGAAAGATACGCTGTGTTTTGAATGTAGAGAATTTGGTTATATTGCGGCGAATTGTGAAAAATACTAAATTAAACGAAGTTAAAAATATGTCCGATATTTTGAAAACGGAACGTAAATATTTTAAAGATGTAAATATTAATAATGAAAAGCTAGTCGTGCTAATCGATACAGGCAGCGATCTGTCATTAATTCGCGAAGATCAGTACGTAAAAGTAGGATCGCCGAATTTGACACAGCGAGCAATTGTGTTTCGCGGAATAGGCGCGCTAAACTTTAAGACAATAGGCTAATTCGATAGCGAAATTAAGATTGACGGCGAATGTTTTGTAATAAACTTGTCGGTGGTGCCAAATAATTTGTTGCAATACAATCTGCTCTTGGGAATCGATCTGTTGGACAAAGTAAATTTATATATCGAAAAGGGAAAGATCACAATGCGAAAACCGCGTGCGGAGATCCGAGCGACAAATAATCTCCCCGAGATATTTAAAATCGAATTGTCAAGCGAGTCTAGTGATATTGATTTATCTCACTTGAGCAATGAGCGCAGAGAAAATGTGAGCGAGATGATTAAGAAATATAATCCTAATAAAAGAAATAAAACCGAATTCGAGATGACTATCGTGCTTAGGGATGACGAACCTGTTTACATGAGACCTAAGCGTTTGTCTCCGTTAGAAAAAGAAAAGGTTAAGGCACACATAAATGAATGGTTGACTGCAGGTTTTATACAACCTTCGCTTTCAGATTACGTGAGTCCGGTGGTACTAGTAAAAAAACGGGAGAGACGAGGTTGTGTATTGATTACAGACAATTAAACAAAAAGATAATTAAAGACCGCTATCCACTTTCATTAATAGATGATCAGTTAGATGCATTGCAAGGAGCGTCGATATTTAGCACAATTGATCTGAAAAACGGATTCTTTTACGTGCCGATAGAGAAAGGAAGTAGAAAGTACACTTCATTCGTGGTTCCCGACGGACAGTACGAATTTCTTTTTGTACCCTTCGGTTTATGTAATTCCCCGGCGGTGTTCCAGAGGTTCATAAACTAAATTTATAGAGAACTAATTAAAAATGGCGTGGTTTTGAAACTTAAGTGGACAACCTGATTATTCCGTCTTCGAATTTTGAAACCGCACTATTGGGCCTTGAGAAAGTTTTGTGTGTCGCCGAGAGTTTTGGGTTAAATATTAATTGGAAGAAGTGTAAATTTTTACGTACTGAAGTCGAATTTTTGGGACACATTATAGAGAATGGTTCGATACGCCCGACTGAGAATAAAATGAAAGCGGTAATGAAATTCCCACAACCTAAAACACGCTAGAGACGCTAAAACAAATTCAAAGTTTTTTAGGACTGACCGGATACTTTAGAAAATTCATAAAAAATTACGCGCTAATAGCTAGATCGTTGAGCAATTTACTGAAAGCGAACGCGAAATTCGAGTTTGGCACAAAGAAAAAGGAGGCTTTCAATAGATTAAAATTTATATTAAGCGAGAAACCGGTGCTGAAACTGTACAAACAAAAAGCGAAAACTGAAGTGCACACCGATGCGTCTATGTACGGTTTTGGCGCTATCTTATTTCAAAAATGCGATGACAATGGTGCGTTACACCCGATTTATTATGCGAGCGGAAAAACAACTGACGTCGAAGCAAAATATACGAGTTATGAGCTAGAAGCACTAGCAATAATAAAGGCGTTACGAAAATTTAGAGTTTATTTGTTAGGAATTAATTTTAAAATTGTGACAAATTGTCAAGCATTTGCGTTGACGATGAAAAAAAAAAAAAGATTTGTGCGTGCGTGTCGCCAGATGGGCGCTATTACTCGAGGAATTTAATTATACGATCGTACATCGTCCGGGAAAAAGCATGTCTCACGTTGATACATTAAGTCGAAATCCTTTGCCTTGTAGCTTGTTAGTAAACGAATCGGAGGAAGGTATGACTGCGAGAATTCGTAAAGCGCAGAAAGAGGACGCAAATGTGCGAGATATGTATACGTTAGCTGACAAAGGACAGAGCGTTGACTATGTTGTGCGAGGCGGGCTGTTATTTAAAGAAACAAAAGGTGATCTACAATTAATTGTGCCTAAGTGCATACAAGCGCACTTCACTTTGCGGTCGAGAAAACAGAAGCATTAATTAAACAAAATTATTGGTTTCCTAATATGCGAACTAAAGTCGAAAAAATTATTCAAAACTGCGTGAGTTGTATATTGGCGAACAGAAAGACAGGTAAACTCGACGGCTGTCTAAACCCGATACCTAAAGATCATATACCTCTTGAGACGTATCATATAGATCACTTGGGACAGTTTCCGTCGACAAAAAAAAGATATTGTTATATTTTTGTTGTGGTGGACGCATTCTCTAAGTTTGTTTGGCTTTTTGGGACGCGATCGACCGGTGCGATAAAAGTAATAAACAAATTAAATGAATTAGCAGTTAATTTTGGAAATCCGAGAAGAATAATTTCGGATCGAGGAACTGCCTTTACTTCAAATGATTTTCGCGAATACTGTAGAAAGGAAAATATCGAGCATATACTAATTACTACAGGCGTTCCTCGAGCCAACGGACAAGTCGAAAGAATAAATCGATCGCTAATACCGATATTAACAAAATTGACCGCCTCGAAGCCGGCCGAGTGGCATAAGTATGTAAATAAAACGCAGCAATACTTAAACGCGGTACCGAGTCGTAGCACGAGTAAAACTCCGTTTCAACTTATGTTCGGTACATACATGAGACTGAGAGATAATCCCGAAATAAAAAACTTTATTGAGGAGGAGATGGAAGCGACATTCCAAATTGATCAAGATAAATTGAGAGAGCAGGCGCGAGAATCTATAGCGCGCGTGCAAGAAGAAAACAGGCGAAATTATGATAAGCGTCGTAAAAAGGCGAGACAATACTGTGAAGATGATCTGGTAGCTATTAAGAGAACGCAGTAAGGGCCAGGTTTGAAATGCGCTGCTAAATTTCTAGGACCGTATCAGATAATTAAAACTTTGCGAAACGATAGATATATAGTTAGGAAAGTAGGCGATCACGAGGGACCAATCGAATCCTCAACAACAGCCGATTATATGAAACCGTGGCTAACGAGTGACGATTTTTGCGACGATGATGATATTCAGGACGAAATCTGAGGACAGATTCAATTGTCAGAACGGCCGAGTGTAAGAATAAATTTATTTCGTAAATTTTTATAGCGCACAAATATAGGTAAGATTGAAGAGATTATAAAAGTGTTTTCTTAACCGACTATTTGCTTAAGACAAATACTGTCAGTATAAGCGATAAATAAACAAAACATTGTAAGTCGACCTGTGTATTTTGCGAAAAGACGAACTTGAAAATAAACTGTACGATTAACCTGGCGAGCTCGAGAAAACAAAGAGATGATCTAGGTTCGAGACGAATTCAAAGGCGCGAACGGAAAGATATAAATAAACCGGGAAACAGTCAGACGACACAGTTCTCGCACGATTTTCATGCCAGTAACATTAAATTAAATAATTACTTCAAGTACACAAGAGAGTCTTTATTTCGATTGCTTCATCTCTACATTATCAAGAGACACGGTAGTGTCTCGCGACCAGTTAAGGGCGTAGCGGAGACACCGTGTATCTTAACGCGAGTCGGACATTTGAGTCTTTATAATATTTCGAATCCTCAATAATGGCTGAAGCAATCGAGTTTATACTAGACTTAATCGATAGATTGAGTTCGAATTATATAATAAAAGTGTCTTTATTTCTGCTCTACGTGATTTGTAAGCAGAGATATATAAATGCAAAGTCGAAATATGAAAAATTTCTATTAAGAAACGTCCCCGTCATCATTATCATCATTATCATCATTATCATCATCATTATCATCATCGACCACGCATACATAGTAGTATCGTGCTACACGTATTCACACGTATACAACACATGCGCACACATATATCACACGTACACAACACATGCAAGATGCATGTAGTGGTAATTTTGTCCATCTCGCACGTTTTACAACAGATGGCGATAGTGGCGCTCCGCCATATCGGCAGCGTGCGGGGTTATGTTGGCTAACTCTCTCTCTCTCTCTCTCTCTCTCTCTCTCTCTCTTTCTCACACACACACGCACACACACACACACTCTCTCATTCTCACTCACTCACTCACTGTTCGTTTTGTGTACTTATTTAGTACATTCATGATCGGCAGCGTGCGGGGTTATGTTGGCTAACTCTCTCTCTCTCTCTCTCTCTCTCTCTCTCTCTCTCCTCTCTTTCTCACACACACACGCACACACACACACTCTCTCTCATTCTCACTCACTCACTCACTGTTCGTCTTGTGTACTTATTTAGTACATTCATGATTAAACATCTATATGCATTAATGTGAAATTTACTTACAATTAGTTTACTTGAAATATTCAATCTCTAAAGTGTTTATCTTATAAGATAGACAAAAAAATCTGAGTAAATAATAAGAAAAAAAACAAGGATTATTATTGTCATAATTTTTTATCAATTAAGTATTCTCAACTATCCAATAATTAAATAAATACGTACAAATGTGCGCGCGTGTACACACATACACATATTGCTATTAAAGAGATTGAAGGAGAGGAAGGAGAAGATAAAAATTTAAATATTCACATATATTTTCAAATATTATATATGAATTTATAGTTTACATATCTAATTAATAATGAATTTCTAATTATATTAAACATATCAAAATAAAGACATACATGTATTTATCAAATGAATAAAATTATTGAATACAGACTTAAAAAATTTATTAAACATAGACTTAAAAAATTAATTAATTAAACATATTCCAAATTTAGAAAAAATAAACTTTATTTATATATGCAACAGCTTTTTAAACTAAATTTTTAAATTCTATTTTATATTAGACAATTATCTCAATCAACATCTACGTCCACATTAGCTGCACTGCAGACTACCTCTACAGCCACATTATCTGCTCCGCGGATATAGCGTTATGCCAATACGATACATTACATGTACTTACTTACTTGCCTTTACTGTACCAACTCTTGTTCTTTCCACGTAATCATGTTTTTACAGTTATCGTTTGCTGTATATCTTCCAGCAAACTTTATTTCGTGTGAAGTGTATTTAATTAATTAAATCTCTGCGAAAGATTGAGAAGATGAAGGGATAATTCAAACTATGAAGACATGGTTACATGGAAAAGACAAGAGTTGATACAATAATAAAGACATACATGTATTTGTATCCTGCTGGCATAAGGTTATAGAAGTTGATTGAGATTGAAAAATAATAATGAAAATAATAAAAAAAATAAAGACACATGTATTTGTATCGTGCTGGCATAAAGTTATAAAAGTTGATTGAGATTGAAAAATAATAATAAAAATAATTAAAAAAAGGAAATATTCAATCATCATTTAAAAGCATATTTGAAATCTGTAGAATAAACAGTTTTTGCAAAAAATGTGGAGCATTTGAGCTCTAGTAAGTCTAAAAATAAATGTAAACATCAATTAATAATAACTGATGTTATATATATATTATATATATAACCAATTTGTTGCAATATTCACTATAAAAGGTTGTAAGGGTAAGATGGCTAAAAGTGAATAATTTAAAAGATAGTTAACATAATTTTACATAAACTGAAATATTTCATAAAATAAAATATTTGTAATATTTCGAAGTTTATGTAAGATTATGTAAAAATTATACCTTTACAACTTTTTATAGTAAATATTGCGAGGAATCGATTTATATGAGAAAAATTAAGGTAATTCTATTTTGAAAATATAAGTGACCTTTAAATAACCTTGAAAATCGCCGTTTAGGAAAAAGTCTGTGTCAACTTTTTCTTTTTCGAAATCCTGCAACTTTTATCTAAATTTAATAGAAAATGTATAAAAAATGCTCGACATTAGTACACACACACACACACACACACACACACACACATATGGGTAAATTTATATAAATAGGGTGCTTTAGGAGGAATAATCAGGATTCTAGGATATGATTGTACACATCATTTTAAGCAAAGAAGTTTAGATAAACATGTTTAATAATTGTTCTATTCCGGTCATAAAAATATACAAAAATGAATGATATAATCTCTAAAAACTCACCTTTAAAAAAAGGTAAAAAAAGGCGACCAGTTAAGGGCACGCCATTAACAAAAATTATCCATTGCAAACCCATGTAGAATCCTATCCTATTGCAAACCCATGTAGAATCCTATGAAAAATTAATCATTGCAAACCCATGTAGAATCCTAGGCAAAATTAACCATTGCAAACCCATGTAGAATCGTACCCATTGCAAACCTATGTAGAATCCTATGAAAAATTAACCATTGCAAACTCATGTAGAATCCTATGAAAAATTAACCATTGCAAACCCATGTAGAATTGTATTAAAAATTATCCATTGCAAACTTATGTAGAATCCTACATTGCAAACCCATGTACAATAGAATTGTATGAAAAATTATCGATTATAAACTTATGTACAATCGTAACAAAAGTAATGAAATAAAAAAAAAATTGCGCCAAGTGAAAGTAGAAACTTGTACCAGTGGAAAATTAAAGTTGCAGACATATATAGAGTCGTATAATGAATCAGTAAAAATTTAAATTTGCAAATGTAGAATCGTACCATAAAAAAACTTATCTTTTAAAAAAAAAGATAAACAAGATGCCAAGTCCATGCGCCATGTGAAAAAGAAATAAAAAAATTTTAGTTAAAAAAACTGGGAGCGCTGCTAAATAATATTCTAACAATATTAAAATTAAATTGTTACTTTTAAACTCATTACAGTTAAAATATGTTTTGTGTTTAAATTAATTAATGTTACTTTAAGGTGCATTGTAATTTTGAAACTTAGCAGCGCGCCCAGTTTTTTTAACTAAAATTTTTTTATTTCTTTTTCACATGGCGCATGGACTTGGTATCTTGTTTATCTTTTTTTTAAAAGATAAGTTTTTTTATGGTACGATTCTACATTTGCAAATTTAAATTTTTACTGATTCATTATACGACTCTATATATGTCTGCAACTTTAATTTTCCACTGGTACAAGTTTCTACTTTCACTTGGCGCAATTTTTTTTTTATTTCATTACTTTTGTTACGATTGTACATAAGTTTATAATCGATAATTTTTCATACAATTCTATTGTACATGGGTTTGCAATGTAGGATCCTACATAAGTTTGCAATGGATAATTTTTAATACAATTCTACATGGGTTTGCAATGGTTAATTTTTCATAGGATTCTACATGAGTTTGCAATGGTTAATTTTTCATAGGATTCTACATAGGTTTGCAATGGGTACGATTCTACATGGGTTTGCAATGGTTAATTTTGCCTAGGATTCTACATGGGTTTGCAATGATTAATTTTTCATAGGATTCTACATGGGTTTGTAATATTTATATACATCGACACACACACACACACACACACACGAGCGCGCGCGCGTGATTACATGTACATATATACCATAGATAATAACAAATTTAATAATACATATAAACATAAATATGTTAGCTGTAAATTTTTATAATATTTAAATAATAATTTGTTATATACACACATATATATATATTTAAATATATATATATATATATATATATATATATATATATATATATACATATATGTATTTTTGTGTGTATGTGTGTGCGTAAACATATAATTTTATTAAATTAAAAACAAAACAATATATAATTCAAAATATTTAGATAATATATTTAGGTGCATTTATCATTTAACAAGCATTATTATATATTCATATTATTTATATATTTATATATTTATATTATTATATTATATCTAACGGTAAAATTTATTGTAATATTACATGGCTACTTTCTTGTGACAACACAGGTAATAATATATCGTTGAACATATAAGTTCGCAAAAAAAAAAAAAAAATGAAAAATTTTTTATTAATTAAGTCACGAAGTTTAGTAAATACAGAGGCATCGAATAGTAATACATTTAAATAAACAATAATAGTTAAAGCAGTAAAATAAATAATACATACAATAGAAAAAAATTATTCATATAAAGTATATCCATGCATGCAAAGCTGCAATTTTTTTAATTTCACATCAAGACTGACGATGATAATATAATTAAAAATTATTTAAACATTAAGAAAAACCTAAGATACTGTCTCTGTCTTTCGATTTGACTTTTGCGAATTGATATCTTGCTTTCAGCTTTGTCAGAATTCAGCATTATGGAATCCTAATAGATATAAACAAAAATTTGCACAATAAAATCAATATACTGTTTATATAATAAACAAAACAAATATAAAATTAATACGCAAAAGTTAATAAGCAAGATAGAACAATATTTATTTTTCTTTCAATTTTCATAATAATATTTATTAAATTTACCATTTCTCTTATTTCATCAAATAATGTCTTTGCATAGACCTTAAAAAATTTAACGTGTTCGTTTATTTCCTAAAATGTATTATTTTTTAACATTATTATAACATTATAAATATTATTTAAACATTATAATTAAATAATAATTATTAACATTGCATTATTATTACATTTTGTATACATATATAAATATGTAAAATTTTTACCTGAATTAGTTTTACGGAATATACGTTATTAATAATAATAATTAATGCTGCAGTTATATCAACATGTCTAAAAACAAAAAAACAAATGTATATATAAAACACAATAAATTTTTGTACAAAATATTTATAAAAATATGTCACATTACTTTGGTCTTATGTTCAACAAATTATCTAATATGTACGGCAGAATAGTTAAATTCTTCGAATGCTTCGTAATAATATATAAGAAACTATTAAGAAAATATTGACTTTCTTTTTTGCTAATAGATTGATATCTTAAATAGTTTTTAATCATATTATCATCTTTAGTGCAAGCCAAGTATTCTAAAAATTTAGTGTCAGATTTGTTTAATCCTATATTGTACACAGATTGCCAAGTCTCGTTCGTGGCTATCATCAAACCTTTACAATATGTCCATTCTTTCCACCATGGCAAAAGTCTAAAACATAGTAAAAAATTAAATTTTTTAATTGAAGATTAGCATACGGATCTTTTGATCAAATCATTTGAACATTATAGGCGATACAAGAGAATTTGATTAAGAAAGGCTAAAAAAATATATACATATCGAAATATTTACTTGTGTTTTGTAGGATCTAGGAGATGATGTTCTAATTTTCTGTTGGCTACTTCCTTACAATTGAGGTCATCGAGAAAACATGCCCATCTTGCAGCTTCTTGTCGTAAACATATTCTAAGTTGGTCTCTATCATCAATTTCTTCATATTTGATTCTTTCAAGTAGCGCGCGTAAAATGTATTTTACTCTCGTCTAAAAATTGTTAAATATACATTTATTTGTTCATATTATAAATGTATTTAAAAATTATTATATTTTTTTAATTATTTTCCAATAGATTCTTAAAATTTTCTCTTTCTAGGAAACAAACATACATACAAATTCACTTAAGCCATAGACGCTAACGTTTATCTATTCACGTACATATACATATACGTGCAAATATATATATGTATTATACATGTACGCAAAAATATGGTTTAATTTGTGCGAAATATTTATAATATTTAATAGATATTAAAGTTTCATAACTATTTATTAATCATATTTTATTTTTAAATAAGATATAAAATTAATATATCGTTTTAAAATATATATAATTAAATTTTTCCAACTCAATATATATGTTTAATTTTTTTTTAATTACTAACATGTAAAATTGATGTAAAGCCAATATAATTGCATTCATTGACAAAGATTAAGCACCTTACTACATATCGATAACAATGTTATATATAATAATATGTAGAGTAGTGAAAATCATAGACTTTTTGGACAGTTCTTCGAGTGATTATTCAAGTCATTATTCAAACTAAATTTGTTTGCACATTTGTTTGCGACGTAATAGTATGTAAAATCTTATCGTTGCTGGAAATATTTTTCTAAGTATTTAAATTATTTGTGATCAATGAATGTATATGCAAATATTTAAAATGTAATCATTTGAGATCTGAGAGTTGTGACGGTTAAACGTTCTGTTTTGTCTTCAGTAAAAAACTTTGTTAAAAAGACGTCGAATCTGATACTTAAAACTGTTGTAAAATTATCACCAATTTGTTTGAATTTCAATTTAATGTTTAACAACATTTCATCATGAGGATTCAATCAAAATATCTTCCTTGACCAGTAAATCAGGAAGTCTATACTCATAAGTGATTGCATGGTACGGTCGCTCGAACTCAGTATGTATCAGTAATGGTGGTTGTCATACACGATGACTTGTTTAGCAACATATGTAACGAGACAAAAAACTGACTTTTTATATATTTATTATCTTGACATTGTTAATTACCCGTCTATAATGTTTTAATATTACAATTCAATTTATATTAAAATATTTGTATTGCGCTGAAAGAAGGCTTGAAATGTCAGCCGAAACGTTCGCATAAATGTTTATTTCTAATGTATTTATTATTTCGTTTAAATGAATTTTATTAATATCATCTGACAACTGTATTATGTTTAATAGCTCTTATAGCCCTTCTTTGTTTACAATTATTAAGTTTAACAGAGCTAATTACTATTTTTATTTAAAATGTAATATTTTCATTGAAATTTATTAATATTTACCGTAATATATCCCTCCATGTTTCTCCATGCACGATGAGTACCATATACGTATTCCATAGCTTTAAACATAGGATACCAAGCTATATAATCTTCTTCTCGTTTCAGATACAATATGATATCCCAGAATATAGATGAATTGAGTTGACCTGTTATCATTAAATGAAATGCATCATCGATAATTTGGGCACGATTAAGAACATGAATTTTCGTGTAATTATCAGAGTTTAGATAATTTGAAATTCTTCGCCAATTCTCATCATCATAGTTAACGCGATAATATCCTGTCAAATAGTAAAAAAATTTTATCAATTTTTATTGTTTTGAATAATTTTATCAGAATACATTTTCAAATATTTTTGTTTTATAATTTTGTTTATATAAATTATAAATGAAAAACGTACCAAAAATTGAATATAAATAAAATGATAATATATATAAAAAATTAATTATAAAAATGTCATTTTAATACTTGAAATAGTAAAAAAATGAAACTGTGCAAGATATTGTTGTATATCATAAAATAAAATAAATTTTATAAATATAATTATCCTTTTAATAATTTTTGCTATTATTAGAATAAAATATATTTGTAAAAATATAACATTAATATTGAATAATAATATTTATAGAAAACATCTACGTACATTTTAAATATAATATTATGGACATAATAATGCAGAATATGACAAAAAGCATTTTTAAACTATTATAGTTATTTAATGAATATTTCAGATTTTTATAGGACAATGAATAAAATAGATAAAAATATAAAACAATGTCTATTATGTGTGTGTAAAATAAAAACGTAAAATATGTCATAATAGGTCCATTGGTCGATATTTACCAATTTGTTGTATATTGAATATCATCCAACCATTCTTTTTAAATGGTAATCATAATTTTAAATCTTTTGACACGCATACCATATGATGAGTAAAATTGTTAAAATCGAGAGACGCTTCCGTAGTAAAAGTTACAGGAATGCAGCCAATTTTTAATGTGTCGATATACTGTATCGATACATTTACTTTGCTTATTATCTTTCTATCATGATAATTTCGTACTGCTTTAATCACGGGACAATGTTTTTCCAAAGCCCAATCTTCTATTCTTGTTAGTTGTTGAGTAATATTTGGATTCATTGTTGAAGTAACAACTTTTGTAAGATTTACAAAGCCTATATCATGTGATTGGCTAAATTCACAAAGTATGTAAAATATATAAAAAACATTACAAATATGTTAAAATTGTCTGTATATAATGTTAATATTATAAAAGACTTCAACAAATACTAAGAAGCATTTTATAAAATTGCATTTTTATATATATATTTATACATCTTATATTTATATTCTAATAATAAATAATATAACACAATTTTAAATAAAATTTAATAATTTTATTTAATTTTTTAGGTATTATTAGCATTAATACAGATTATATTTGAGCAAAGTATTGAGAGAGTATAAAATGATTAAAAGAAGAAACCAAATATAAAAAAATAACCAAATAAAAATAGAACAAATAAGAAGTTGAAAACAAAAAGAATAAGAAAAATAATATAAAAGAGATCGGTTTACGAGAGAAGGAAATAAAAATAGAGAAAGTAATAGAAAAGTGATTTAAATGCTACATATTTCAAAACCTGTTAAATAAGATTAGAAAATAAATGTAGCACAAAATGCAATTAAAAAAACAGATATAAGAATTATAGACGATATAATGAAATATAGGAAATAAATAAAGAGAATAAAAATTATTTCAAAAATTACTTTAAAGAATAACAAATCATGAAACAAAAATTAAAAAACAATGAATATGTATATATAATAAAGTAATAATGGAAAAACAACAATTACTTTCTCCAGAAACGGTTTTCATAGGAAGAGTAATGAAATTAAAAATAATTCTAGTAGAAGATCTAGAAGAATAGCGGAATTGTAACACTAAGAAAAAGACATTATAAAATAACGTCAGAAAAAACGAAAGGAAATAAGGGACATTATATAAAACTTCTATTATTTTACATTATTTGTTGTATATATTTATCTTTTTGATATTATATTCTATATTGTATTACTCACATGTTATATGCATATAAACCTATGAATCTATGAAAAATTTCTTCGGTGAGAATGTGTTGCATCATACGTAGTATAAAGGGTGCTACAATTTACATCAAAATTATGAATTAAATATATTACAAATATATATTTACTATAATGGTTACTTGTAAACATAGTGATTTTTTAAAGGAGAATTATATTGTAAATGTATACAGAGTAGTAATCGCATAAGAGTGAAATGGTTTTTATTGCCGCACCGTTTATCATTCTATTTTATCAATTGTCCGTTAATTCTTTTTTTTTTACAAAGATAGCAAAACTTTAAAGGATTATTTAATTAATTCCCTCTACCTACATATGTGCGACTATTACTGAACACTTTGTGTGTGAGCGTGTGCGTGTTCGTTTGCGAGAGTATGTTTGCGTGTGCGTGTTCATTGCGTGACGTTGCGCGCGCGCGCGTGTGTGCGTGCGAGCGTCGCGCGTGAGCGTGAGCGTGTGTATGCGCGCGCGCATGTTACATTTACAAACTATTTCATTTTAAAATATCTATACATAGATTTTTTAAACAATTTATTTTAAGGAAAAACGTTTTAGATAGAAGTTGTATAATATCTTACAAAAAACAAGTGAACACTACTGACTTTTTCCTAAAGGATGATTGTTCAAGTCATTTGAAGATTATTTCTGTCTTTTTAAATGTATCTATCTTAATTTTTTTATAATTCAATATCTCTCAATATTCATTATCACAACAATATGTTGTAAGGATAAGATAATCATAAAGAGTATATTTTACTAGATATTCCCATACAGCACAGATTATTGCAATTATATTGCAGCAACGTTGCAATGTTGCAAGTTGCAATGCAACATTATAAAGACATTGCAGAGATATAGGTGCACAAAATTCCAGCACACTTGTAGCAACATGACATTAATATTTCGGAAATATTGCATGTAATCCAAATTCTATAATTTATATATTGTAATATATATACATATACCCAGCAAACACCAAGTTACAGCTATATAATTGTTAGTTGTAATTTTCCACTCAAAAATATAATACGTGTATTATAACAATTATATTGTTGAGTGGAAAATTACAACTAACAGTTATATAACTGTAACTTGGTATTTACTGGGTATAATACTGTAATAAAATAATTTTTTGCAATATTGTACAATAAAAAATGTTAACGATAATCAATAATTTTATTATCTTCCAAAAAGCGGACATTTTAACATTGCTGCAATTCAACAGCAATGATGAAGCAACATTTTGCAGTAAATTTGCAATATTGCAATATTGCGGTGAAAGATTGTTGTAATGTTTTTGCAATCTAACGGTGTTGTATGGGTTTTATATCTTTGACACATTATTTTACATAAACGTAAATGTCTCACAAAATATTAATTTTTCGTTGATCTTGCCTGATAATGTTGTATATAAAATAATGAGAAAAATCAATATTTTTGCAAAAAAACCGTATGGTTTCTATGGAAATCTGTGGCTGCTAGTTGCAAATTACATACACGCACACATATATATTGTTTATATGTATAAATACTTTAAATATTAATTGAAGGATATGCATATAAATACGCACACTCGTACATACGTGTGTGCGTATGTGTGTGTGTGTGTGCACGCGCGCGCATGCGCGCGTGTTATGTATACTTTTGTAAAAATAATATTTAACTCTAAAGCCAGATCAAGAATTAATTATCTTTTAATTTTAAACATTTTAAAACATTAATAGTTAAAAATTTACGCGGACTATTTATATATATAAGCACCGTCCGTCTGTCTGTCTGTCTGACCGTGAACTACTTCCACATTTGTGGACTGATTTTCATCAAATTGGTACCAAAATTTCGCAAATTTTCCGGGGAGTGTGACGATGGTGATTTTTTGTAAGTTTTACGCCTCCACCCACGCACCCACCCACGCAATTGCATATTTATGGACCATTTTTTTTTTGAATTGGCACTAAAATGTTGCAAATTTTTTGGAGATGACGACAATGCGGTTTTTTCAAGTGTTACACCTCCACCCACGCACCCATCCGTTCATCCACCCACGCGCATGCGCATTTATGGACCGATTTTCACGAAATTTCTAGCAAAATGTTGCAAATTTTTCAGAGAAAACTGCTGTGTGGTTTTTTATCCCACGCACGCATCCACCCACGCTTTCATACAATTATTGATTAATTTTTTTGAAATTGGTTATATATTTATATCTACATATATAAGTTGCAAATTTTTTAGGGAGTGCGATGAGATGGTGGTTCTTTAATTTTTTAATTTTTTTAACATAAAAGAGGCTATGTTTTCGCGAAAAAATATTTTTTGCAGATTTCTATGCCAGTGTGTTTCGAATGTTCCAAAATATCGAGAAATCATATTTAAAAAAAATTTTTGTATGTTAAACTTGCACCCACGCACTCACATAAATATTGATTTATTTTCGGTACCAAAATCTTGAAAATTTTTGGGGATGACGACGATGGTGGTTTCTTTTAGTTTTACACCCCCACCCACTCACGCACTCAAGATCGATTTTCACGTAATTGGTATAAAAATTTGCAACATTAAAGAAAATCTCCGAAATCTTTTACGACAAATTTATACAAAGTAAATTTATACAAAGTAAATGTACAAAGTTTTGTAAAATGAAAGGGCCGAAAAAGCTAGTTATATTGTATTACGTATACCTCTGATAGAATTGGGAATTTCCAATGAACTGTTGACTTGTGTAGGCCACATATAATAATCACCATCCAAATTGAAAGAGTAATGTTGATTTTGAACAACAAATAAATTCATTATTCGATAATCTCGAAAAGTCTATAGAAAAAAATAATTAATATATCGATATAACCGTTCCGCGAAGATACTTGCATTAAATACAAATACTAATATTATATATATACATTGACGTTACTTCATTATTAAAACAAAACATTTCCTCGTTTTGAAAAACACACATTGAAATAAATATAATAATGAAATCTATAATTTTTTGTATTAATATAATTAGCAAATATTACATATTTTTTAATTATATTGTCTCATGATATTATATTGCAGATTTCTCTTTATCAAATTTATTTAAATAAATATTATGTGTACTAGTTTCTGATTAGTTTATTTTATTTAGATTTCTCATAAAGAATTAAAAATATCTAATAAAGTGTTAAAAAATAAAAAATTTTAATAAATTGAATTATAAGTATATGTATGTAAATGTGTGAGAAAAAGTATTTTTTAAAAAACATTTGATTATTTTATATATTGCTAAATGCTTTTAAGGTAAGCGATGCGTATAGATTTTATAAAAAAGGATTTGACTTAAGAAAATCTTGGAATATGAATGCTTAAGTATTGTATTGTTTGCGAAAATGTCGGTGCGAGATAGCATTGAAAATATTTAGAATAACCTCACTGACAGCATACGTTGCAAACAATGTAATAAGACCATTTTTAAACCAAAAATCCGATATTAATGGATTGTTCATCATGTTATTAAACCATTGCTGTGTCACTTTACGTCCTACTAATTGAGCTACTTCGATTTTCTGAGCAATAGGATATAAATTTTCATCGTAGATGATATCTGTTTCCCTGAAAGTTATAATTAAATGTTAAAATTGAGAACTTTTAGAGAAAATACAACTTTATTTTTGTTACAATATTTTAATTTAATTGTTAGATGTACGATCTACAAACTCATGGGTACAATTTAGCAAATTAGTATTGTAAATCGTATCAAATAATATTTTCTAATTTACAATATGGAACAACGATCTATTTATGTGTATATCGTTCGACAAAAAACAATAGTTTAAAATAAATAAAAAATGTCATTTCTTTTATAGCTTTATTACAGTTTTAACATCTACCTTAGGGTATATAATTTAGCACACATATTTTACTCTTTATGCATATGTATTAAAACAGTAAATTTTAACTTTGTAATAATATGAATAACCTTAATTCTACACTAAAAGTGGTTGTTTTCGCAATTCCTTATACTTTAAACTTAAACGTTTACAGAAACAAAAGATATACATGTTTTTAAATTTTATAATTTTGCATACAAATATAATTTTATTTTTAATGCAATTTGAAGCACTTGTACTCACCTATAAAGAACAAGTCCGAAAACTATCATGTCTTTGTCATGGAAATTTGGAATTGCAACATGATCCACCTTTGATTTCAATGTGTACCAATATCTCCATTCATAGTCAAGAAACCACGTGATAAGATCAGCTACATGTACTGCAAATTTTATGTGAAATCGAGATTCGTCTCTGCACCACATGTTAATGATTTCAGTTATGTGATCATGTAGGAATAGGTAATTAGAAACAATCATTGTTGCAAGATATGGCGACATTACAGGTGTGGTATCAAAGTGTCTCCATAAAATGTTCTCATTTTTTTCCGTATTTTGCAATGGCATATTTGACAAAGCCGTGCATTGCTTACATCCTATAGAAATGTTAAAGGTTGCTTCTAACAAAAATTCTGTTGATCCCGACATGGAAACGATCGTCGGGCGCTTATTATCTGGAAATGCGTAGTAGCTATCCAACTACATTTCAAAGAACATAAATTAACGAAATATTTTTGACAAGCATAAAGATATTGGGAATTGAAAACTGCATAAATGTCATATGCATCAATGCATATTATTTTATGTCTCTATTATATATATTATTATAATAATAAATATAAAGATTATTATAATAATAAATATAAAGATTGTTTGCCTTTAGATTTAAATTCCGTGATATATAATAATTTTTGGGACATTTAATACATAATAGTATATTAATTACAAAATAGTATATTAATTAGAATGTCTTATGTAATTGCATATTGTACTCTTTTTATTAATATTTTACTCTTTTTATTAATATATTGTACTTTTTTATATTAATTGATATTAGTAATTTACTTACACAGTTTTTTTGACGTCGAATGTTTTGAAGCCTCGAGCAGCAGTACCCAAATATTTTATATTTAAAATGTAATTTCCTGGTGATAACTCATCCATAAAGGAAATATCAATTGTGTCTTGTTTAATATTATATGTCGGTTTATAAATAATATTATTTTCATGATATTTTGCCAAATTTGTAAATAAAACTATATTGTTAATACATAATTGTTCTGAATGTAAATATATGTGTTGCGTTTTCTTCAAAATGTTTATGCTGATATTATATTCCACATAGAAAATATTTCCTTCAATAAATGTTGAAAGCATGATATTGTAATGCTTTGGTATTACATATTCTGATGGTTGATAGCATAAAGATTCATTACGAGTGAAAGCCGTCGCAGCGATAAAAATTAATCCGCTACTTAATAATAGTTTTAAAAATATCATTATGTCCGCAAAAAGGAATATTTATTTCAGATCTGTAAAACACACTGTGGACAAAATATAAATAGAGAAATTAAATATAGCTTTGATGCATTTTTAAATCATTCTTGTATATAAACAAGAAAATAAATAGAAGAAGTATATAAAAATTATTAATTAGAAAACCATCTTAATTAGTAAAATATGATATAGTTAGGAAGCAAGGTGCAAATTTCTATTTGCACAATTTTTTTTAAATAAAATTATATATTTTGGATAAATAAATGTGCTATTGAGCAAAGCGCTGTTGTTTGAGTGTTAACTTAAATATTAAATTTTATTCAAAAAACATCGTAAAACGTTTCGACCCTTACTCCTCTTCGTTATGTACAATTCTACGGGTCCTCTTCGTTATGTACAATTCTACGGAAAACGGAATATATTATAAGATTAATTTCTACATTTCAAGTGAAATTCACCTACTATTACATTAAATTTCAAAAACCTACATTACATATGCCAAACGGACTTACATTAAATATTTCAGTTTGGACATGATATCGTGTATATTTCATTTTGAATTTGAATGTCTCGAGATGTGTGTACATTGTGATATCTTAATTTATTCAAACAATTAACTTCCAATTAGATTATTAACATATATTTTACATATAGAAAACAACGTGTATTATTTCATGTGATGCAAGGAGTTTTTTCAATGTGAACCTTTAACTCTTTACTCACTTAAACTGCTGTTCGTTAATGACGCTCCCAACCATCCTGTTCCTGTTCTAGTTTGAAATTAAGTTGGGTGAGGATAGGTAACTTATATTTATATATTTTCGTCTTAATTATTTTAAGGAAAAAGGAGAAAGGAGAAAGATGTCACGCTCATTATAAAGAATTTTTGACTGGTTCAAAAAACCGACTTTTTCGGGAAGATTTTTAAATTTTTATTCGAACCATTCGTATTCACAGAAAAAAATCATAGTATATGGACTGATAGATAAAGTTTTTTTTACTCTCACACCCAAGTTTTTACCAAAAGAACATTACTAATATAATTAACATTTTGATGGAAAATTCTTATTCGTTAGATTTTATATTTAATAACATTAATACGATTTACTAACATCTACTAAAAAGGCAAATGAAAAATATAGAATCGAAAGGGTCTGAATAGCTTTGTTGGTAAGAGCAGTCGCCTGGAAAGTGAAATACGCGAGTTCGATTCCCGCTTCAGCAACTTTTCGGATCTATATTTTTCTCCATATGTAAGTTCGAGATTAATTTATATGGAACTTAGTAATCTCAAACCAAGAGATACAATTCCAAAGAATTAATTTTTCGCGCTTGGGTTCTATTGACCGATTTAAAAATTTCATATTTATATTATTATTAATACGAGACTTAAATATTTATTTGACAAACCAATTTATTCGTTTCTTCACAAACGTAAAAATAATAATGTAACATACTTTGTAACCCCATTTTCAGATTCACATTTTAAACAGATCAAACAATGCACACAAAAATTCAATTTTTGCATAGCCTTTTATTCAACTGACAAATTGAATAAATATATAAAAGCACATAAAAGAGGATAGCATCAACAAATTCGCGCATAATAATGTGGTATATAAATTAAAATGTTTGGAACGTGATGCTACATACGTAGGGTAAACCAAACGACAATTAGCAACCAGAATAAAAGAGCATAAAAAAATAATAACCAAGAGTCAGTGATTAACAAACACAGGAGCAAATACAATCATAATTTCGATTGGGACAACATAAAAATTTTAGATGAAGAACCTACATATTACATGAGACTGACATCTGAAATGATACATATAAAAAAACAAGAAAATGGTATAAATAAACAAACTGACACGGATAAACCACCAGAATGTTATTTACAGATTATAGAATATTTGGAGAGAGAATAAGACATGACGACGTCTCTTTCTCCTTTCTCTTTTTTTCTTAGAATAATTAAAACGAAAAAATATAAATATAAGTTACCTGTCCTCGCCCAACCTAATTTTAAACTAGACACAACAGGAATAGGATGGTTGGGAGCGTCATTAACAAACAGCAGTTTAAGTGAGTAAAGAGTTAAAGGTTTACATTGAAAAAATTCCTTGCATCACATGAAATAATACACGTTGTTTTCTATAGATAAAATATGTTAATAATCTAATATGGAAGCTAATTGTTTGAATAAATTAAGATATTACAAAGTACACACATCTCGAGACATTCAAACTCAAAATGAAATATACACGGTTTTCATGTACAAGCTGAAATATTTAATGTAAGTCCGTTTGATATATGTAATGTAGGTTTTTGAAATTTAATGTAATAGTAGGTGAATTTCACTTGAAATGTAGAAATTAATCTTATAATATATTCCGTTTTCCATAGAATTGTATGTAACTGAAGAGGACCTAGTAAGGGTTGAAACGTTTTACGATGTTTTTTGAATAAAATTCAATGTTTAAGTTAATGCTCAATCAACAGCGCTTTGCTCAATAGCACATTTATTTATCCAAATTTTATTGATTTTGTGAGCCTTAATATATTTAAATTAAAATATGTATACATATGATTTTATTTAAAAAATACGCGCGCGCGCGCGCGCGCGCGTGTGTGTGTGTGTGTGTGTGTGTGTGTGTGTGTATTTAAGTGTTGCACATATTGTAATTGTCAGTAATATACAAAAATTAAATTGACAACATGTATATTTTCAATAAATAACTATTTTCATTGTCAAAAAATTATATAATAATAAAATATAAAAGTTAGAATATAACGATTTATAGTATATATATGATATATTAGTTGTTTATACATATATGATGTATTATTTGCTTGAAGCAAATTACATTTATAAACACAAGACCAGCTATTTTTACATGAATATAAACCTGTGTGCTTATTCGAAATAAGAAGGCAGTAACATTAAGAAAGACTAAACAGCGGTGATATACAGAAAGAGAGAGAACATGTTTATTAATATTTTCCGTTAAAGGTCTGTATTATCTCTTCTCTTAAATTATGTATTATAAACTCTAAACGGACAATCACTGAGAATAAAATAATCAACATAAAAACAGGTTTACTAGTTCTGGGACATCCCGTACATAATGGTTTTTTTTTATATATATCAGATTGAACGCATCAAAATAGATGTGTTAACAATTGCTTCAAATCTATAACATTATGGATTTCTTCATTCGATTGACCACTAGAATGTTCTATCATATTTTACTCTATAATTTATAATTATTAAATCATTATTATAATGTTTAATTGCATTGACTCAATTTCTCATCATAGCTTTATTTTGTTATTAAGTTCTAAAGCTATAATCTTTATTAATGTTTATTTTATTAAATCTTTCTAATGGAGATAATAATTTTTTATATACTCTCATCATCAATATACATGTAACATTATTGTGTTTAATTATAAAAGTAAAAATTAAATTTTAATCATTAAATTTAATTCAAATATCTGAAAATGTTTCAACTTTAATGAAGTACCTTATTAAATCGATATAAATTATATTGTTTATGCTTTTTTAATTTATTATTAACTTATGCGTTTTGACTATTTTTTATAAAATATTTTATGTAAAACATTTAACGTAAAATATATAATTCTACGTAAAAATATTACGTAAAATATTCTATTTCTAACTTATATGAGTAATATAATACTATTTATTTCTAAGTGTTATATTTATATTTATTTCTCATTTAACAAAATTAATTTGTTCACATTTTTTATAATACATTACACTTATCTTGATGATTGAAAGCAATTATGGTCTCTTTTTTTATTTTTCTTAATTATATACATAATTATCTTTAACAACAAAAATTAATATTTGATTCTTCTTTATTGTTATAGTTATTTTACTCAGTATTAGCATAATTTAAAAATTATTTTAAATATTAAAATACACAGATATTTTTTTATAAAAAATACAAGTACAATATTATAAAAATATGAATACGACATATTTTAGAAAACAGAATTTTAATAATCTAGTAATGAAAGAACAATTAAAAGTGTTTGTTATAATATTTATTATCTGTTATGTAAATTGTAGTATTTTTTTTATTTCAGAAATAATTTATTCGATATTAAACTTTTGTGGGTACAAGCTTATTTCAACATTACAATTCGTAAAAGATTATAATATCGACATTATTTGAAATTATCTCTGAATTAAAATTTAAAGATAATTTTGAATAAAACTGTTCTCTTTATGCTTATATGTAGGAAATTCTTTAAAATTCCGTTGTACTGTATGATTAAATTTTATTGTATTTGTAGACAAATATATGTTTCTATATTATTAAATCATTTTGACTTACCCAATATTTCGGTCCAATATGTTAATTGCAAAAGTATATTGATATAAATTTATTTTTTAATTAATTGCAACAAATTAATGCTTTAGCAGTATGCAATGTTGGAAGAATATAAAATATGTTAGCACACTTTATTACAATTATATCTACCACGATGGCTCGAAAGACCACGAAAGACTGACTGATTCTCTATACGTGTCATCGTGATAAATATGTTGTGTTAAGTCAACAAAACTTCTGAGGTCATTATATGTATATTTGTGTGTGTGTGTGTGTGTGTGTGTGTATCGGCATTTGTAACAGTTGTATTAATTAAATATATTCAATTTTTGGCCAATTAATTAAATAAATATGTATTATTTACAAATTTATATCATTTATTTCGAAAAACATAAAATCAGTCTTTCTAGCTCTGTTTCTAATAATAATTAATGAAACAAAATGTTGCATTTTTTAAACGTTAAAATTTTTTTTACACAACAGTTAACAAATAGAAGCATGTATTGTAGTTGTTGAGTAAATAGTATGTAACGCATTTAAACACATATCTTTTCAGTATTTAACATATATGTATAAATTTAATAAGGTTATTATATTTGCGTAAATATTTATGCTTTAAAAAAAATATTAATGTTGAAAGAACAACCAGTATAACTAAAATTATTAACTGCCTAAAAAGTAACATGCTCTTAAAAGTACTTTTCTAACAAGTTTTATAACAAAACAATTAAACAAAAGTCTTAATTATAGATTAAGAAGTAAAAAAGGCAAGTAAGAGCCAGCGCAATATTTAGGGCGCAAACAATATAATGCTTAGTTGAAAAATATATAATTTAATTAGAACAATATCAAATGTTTATAAATAAAAAGCAAACGTTGTTGTCTATTTTTAAACCATCTTCAGCGCATAGTACGAATCAGGAATACGTTAAATAAATCGCGCATAATAATTCTGATATTGAAAGCACAGTAAAAATTTATGGGTATCCTGAGCAGTCATGTTACCCTCATACGTACTACAGTCGATAGTTACACAAATATACACAGATATCCAACTCCGCAGTTGATAAGCCAGAGAATGTGTAACTATGTGTGAGACAGAAATAAGTATGCGGAACCCACAAAGATCTGACTCTCTCTTCTGTTGTAATAATAATTCAAATTATTTACAGCAGCAAAAAAGCACTTTCGCACTCAAGATGTACATATTGGAAATATAATTAAGTATGTAGATGAAATAGCGATGTGTTGTTTATAACAGACAATCTCTAGATGAGGTGTCCTTCGACCGAATTTACAATAAAAATTAACTTAGACCTCAAGAAGCGAAATATATAGAAGGGTTAAATTTTATTGTGAAAGGTTAAATTATCGGCGCAAAAATAGCAAAAATTGAAAATTAAAAATATATAAAATAATTATAGAATAATATTTATAGAGAAATATAATTTTCCACAGATTTAGAATATAACATAAAAAGATTCGTTATTTTCAGGAGCTCATTCAACCTTTAATTATATCATTTAAAAAAATGCATATAATCATATGTTGATAAATGATTTTGTAATTAATCCTTTTATCCTGTCAAAACCAGACACTGCCTTTAGACGATTTTTGGAAAACAAATTGTCCCCGTTTTGCTTGAGAATAAAATTATTTTGAGATGTGGGAAATTATTTTATACAGTGTGGGATTATTTTATACAGTTTCATATTGCTGGAAATAAATAATATGTTTTATATTGATTTTAAGTTATAATCTAAATATGACTCTACTTATAAAAACAAAACATTTTTTGATATTATATGTATAAACTATTTCGATAAGTAAGACACACTTTTAAACTAGCAGCGCACAATTGTTATATCTCGTTTAAAGTAAGACTAGAGAAATTATTATAATTAAAAAATATTTATAAAAATATTAATAATACTTATTATTAATAATACTTTATTTTATGTTTGTATATTGTATCGTTTATGGGATTTAGGGGCGTAAGATCACGCGTTATCCGCGTGTCGCGAAGAAGGCCAGCCGTGTTTATCACGCGGCTGATTATAATACCGGGTTTTGAGGAATCTTGATATTGTCTAGGGGAAATGTCTCTAGACATGGTCTCTAGAGAGATGTTCGTAAAATACCGGAGGACTATTCGTCCTTATATCCGCCGATGTAGCTAATGTTATATTATTATATTTTAATTTATATTGTCCACTGTATGTAATACGTCTATGTAATCGTCTTAATATTGTTAAATACATTGTTATATATTATATTAATCCAATCTCTGTGTTCTAATTAATAATAAAATCTCCTTTCCCGAATTTCTGAAAACAATATTTGTGAACCGCGTCCCTCTGCCAAATACTCAGCAGGGCGTAGCTGGAGAATTTACGCTTTCTGAACGAATTCTGATACCGTGGCGCGCGGAATCGCTCCTGGCGCCCAAATTTTTAGAATTGTCGTAAATACCGATATTCGGATACCGTTAGTTACCTTTCGAATATTACCTTTTTCTGTTTTGGTCGACTTGCTCGAGGCAGGCGAATTAACGTCGCACAGTACATATAATTTAAAATAAATAGATAATATATTTAGGTGTATTTAACATTTAACAAGCATATTTATATATTTATATATTATTTATATATTTATTAATTTGTATTATTATATTATATCTAACAGTAAAATTTATTGTAATATTATATGGTTATTTTCTTGTGATTATACTAGTATAATATATAGTTTAACTACTTCAAGCAAGTTTGCAAAAATATGAAAAACTTGAGGCAAACGGTCATAAAATTTAGTAAATATAGAGGCATCGAATAGTAACGCATCTATATAAACAGTAATTGAAGCAGTAAAAGAAATAGTACATACAATATAAAAAATTATTCATGTGAAATACATTCACCTATGCATAGCTGCAATTTTTTTATTTCCATCATTGATTAAAACGGATGCTTTCATAAAATTGTATCTGTCTGTTGATTTGATTGTTGCGAATTAATATCTTCCTTTTAATTCTG
This sequence comes from Nylanderia fulva, assembly GCF_048542155.1. Taxonomy (NCBI): domain Eukaryota; kingdom Metazoa; phylum Arthropoda; class Insecta; order Hymenoptera; family Formicidae; genus Nylanderia; species Nylanderia fulva. Next base: position 144,463 of record NW_028190710.1, on the reverse strand, counting down.
TCAAAATTCTGCGTTGCGAGATCCTAATATATAAAAACAATGAATTGCATAATGAAATCAATATACTGTTTATATAATAAATAAAAAAATATAAAACTAATATTTCGAGATTAATAAGATAGAACAAAATTTTTTTTCTTTCGCTTTCCATAATAATATTTATTAAAAATATAAAATGTGTTAATAAACCGACCACAACTGGTAATGTTATTATTTAGTTATTTATTCAAAATTCAGACAACGTTTTAACCTTAGTTCAGGTCCTTATCAAGTCTACAATCAAAAAGTAATAATTATAAATGTTGATAAATTAATAATAAGAAACACATTTTTAAAAAATGAAAAATAGCGTAAACTAATGTATATAAATAAATTAAATAAAAACATACCTGCTAAGAAATAAATTGACAAACTTCTACATAATAAAATTCATACTAAAGTTCATCCTATGTTTGTTGGACATTAACGTCGTTATATTGGAAAACGAACTAACTAAGCAGCCTTAATAACCAAATCATATATACTATATAGGATTTAAATTCTCTGTGTCTTTCTGAAGGTTGATCGTGTTGTTAAATTTTTTAATGTAAAACATTTCTGCTAACTCTCTTTTTCTCATATGTATTTCCCGATGTAAAATATTAAAGGTTGTCCATTTAAAGTCGTGTAAAAATTCACTTCTATGTTTGCTTATTATGTTATGGTTATTATTGTGCACTTTTATGTTATTCATGTGTTCCTTTATACGAGTATTTAAATGTCTTTTAGTCTGTCCGATGTATGTAGCGTTGCAGTCATTGCAGTCAAGTCTATAAACAACCTCAGTCATCTCCGCTTTGGGAAGTTTGTCTTTTCCTCTTTTTATTACATAATCTAATTTCTTTGGTATCGTATAGATAACATTTAAGCCTGCTTTTACAATAGATCGCTCGATAGTATTACTAAAATTCTTGATATACGGCATTGGAATACAATTTGAAATATCAAATTCTTTATTATTTTGTATTTATCCCCCACGACGTAGGATTTTTTAAGAAAACAAACTCTCTTGTGTAAAAAACGTTCTATAATTGCGTTGGGAAAACAATTATTAGATAAAATTCTTTTGACTATATATAAGTTTTTATTATGGAAACTATCATCAGATAACAAAATAGCATGATCAACTAAGTTATTAATAATTTTATACTTAAATGGGTGATTCGAATAAAAGTTTAAATGTCTACCAGAAGATGTGGGTTTCTGGTACCTATTTGTTAAAAGTTTCCCGTTGTTTCTAATAACCGTTGTGTTTAGAAAATTCATCATATTATTTGTTTCAATCTCATAAGTAAATTGTAAACGTTGATGATAATTATTGAATGTAGTCAGGATATTATCAATCTCAGAACGTGGAATTATTGCAAAAATGTCATCAACATACCTATAATAAACTGAAACCTTACATTGTAAAGCGTTTAAACATTTCGTTTCGAGATTGTCCATAACTAAATCAGCCAAAATAGGTGAAAGGGGGGGAGCTCATTCAGGTACCATGAATCTGTTCGTAAAATTGATCATTAAAACAAAAACTTGTAGACTCTAAAAGAACTTCAACTCCATATAAAAATTGTGAGCTAAAACTGGTGTTACCAGAAATGTCCGTCCAACGTTTTTCAATTGATTTTAAAACTAAGTCTGTAGGAATATTTGTGAACAAAGAAGTAACATCAAGTGAAATCAACATTTCACTATCGTCAATATTAAAGTTTTTAATTTTATTCACAAAATTCCAACCATTTTTAATGTGGGAAGCAGATTTCAAGACTGACTTTTCTAAAATATCGTGCAAAAAACGTGCTATATGTTGAGATTCGCATTCTCTTTCTATTATATTGTATCCTATTCTGATTATATATTGTTTTCGTTCTTCGCGCGTTTCAGTACAAAATATGTTTATTCGTTTGTCCGTGCTGACGCGCTTTTGCTGTTCCATTTATATTGGTCATGATTCTCGATCACTCTCCCCATTCTTGTCCGAGAGTCGTCGTGATATATACACGTTCACCAAAGGTCTAATAAAGTTTGTTACTTATACGATCGGACTATTGATTAATTCTTCAAGCAATTTCGTGCTCCCCATTATCCTGCGCCAACACTATATTGTAAGCTGGACTCCTAATTGACGAGACAATAATTCGTAAAGGAACATTAACTTTATGTATTTTCGGTAAACCGTATGCACGTGGAAGATTACCGTTAGTGGTGTTAAGTCTTTTATATGTTACGTCGTCAATCAATTTATTATCACGCCATGATTTAATTAAAGAATTTATTCTATTAAATAGTTTTTTAATCGGATCTTTTTTCAGTTTATTATAAGTTGATTGATCGTTAAGAAAAACATTCATTTTTTCAATATAATCTTTCCTATCCAAAATTACCGTCGTTTGTCCTTTATCCGCTTTTGTAATTAAAATATCATCATTGTCGCGTATAAACATATTACATTCCTTCGAGATATTAATGATGTGTCTATCTATGAAGCTAGTGTGTTTCTTTCTACTGAGAAATCCATGTATCGCTTTTGTAACTTCGTTTCAAGTTGATTTTAATAAGTCCTTAGGGATTTTAAAACAATTAGTTTCTAAATTATTAATAACATCTAAAACAGTATTAATGCGGTCAATTTTGTTATTCTGTAAAACGGGCATGCCAAATTTCTCACTTAAGCTTAAAAAATCTAGAGTATTTTCAGGAATAACTGTATTACTAAAGTTTCTAACCCATTTTGATCTGTCAATCATACTAAAAAAGTTAACATTAACTCTATTGCTTCGAATTAAATTATTAAACTTTTTTATAGCATTATACTTTTTTGTTCGATTAAAATTACGTAGTTTATGATAATTAGATTCAAAGAATCTATCAATTAAAAACCGTGGTAAACTGCCATATAACCTTTCTACGATGAAATGTAATTTTGAATGTAAATACTTTAACTTACAATTTAGATCTTTAATTTCAAAGTTTAATAATCTAAATCCTGTTCGTTTAACATAATCGTCAAAACGATCAGTTGTGGTCGGTTTAACACATTTTATATTTTTAATTCACTGGCAACTCATAATTTACTCGTAATATTTATTAAATTTACCTTTTCTACGTGACAACTAATAAATAAATTTGTTGTTTTATTAATTATATTAATTATGTCTGCTAAGTCCGTCTTCCATCTTTCAACGAATTCTTCTATTAACTAAAATATTTTATTTTTTAACATTATTAATAAATAACGTTTTTGTAACATTATAACATTATCAAAATTATTTTAAACATTATATAATAATTATTAATATTGCATTATTATCACATTTTGTAAACATTAGAAACATGTAAATTTTTACCTTAGTTTGATTTACGGAATATACGTTAATAATAATAATAATTAATGCTGCAGGTATAGTAACAGGTCTAAAACCGATAAAACAGATGTATATATAATACACATCAAAACTTTTGTACAAAATATTTATAAAAATATGGCACATTACTTTGGTTTTTTTTCTTGAAAATAATTTAATAAATGCTCCAGTATAGTTTGATTCTTCGCATGCTTTGTAATAATATGTAAGAAACTGTTAAAAAATTTGGATATTTATTTTGTGTAGAAATATTTTGTTTTAATGTTAAATACGATTTGATGCGATTAGTATCTTCAGTGCAAGCCAAGTATTCTAAAAATTTAGTGTCTTTTTTTTCCAAACCTATCACATACACAATTTCCCAAGTATTCTCTTTTTCGGCAGTTATCATCAAACCTTTACAATATGTCCATTCCTTTCACCATGGCATAAGTCTGAAATAAAAAGAAAATTAAATTTTCCTATTAAAAATTAGCATATAGATCTCTTGATTAAACCATTTAAACATTATAAAGGATATCAATAAGAAAATTTAATTAAGAAAGCGTAAAAGTATATAATAATATTTACCTGTATGTTTTAGGTTGTTCGCAATGTTGTTTTAATTTTATGTTGGCTATTTTCTTACAAGTAATGTCACCGAGAAAACATGCCCATCTTGCAGCTTCTTGTCGTAAACATATTCTAAGTTGGTCTGTATCATCAATTTCTTCATATTTGATTCTTTCAAGTACCTTGATTAATGCCAACTTTATGCAATTCTAAAAATCGTTAAATATATATTTCTTTGTTTATATTCTAAATGTATATAAAAATCATTATATTTTTCTATTATTTCCCAATGCATTATTAAAAATATTTTTTTTTGTGAGACAAATATACATACAAATTTATTTATAACCGTGAGCGTTTATTTATGTACGTACATATGTTCATATATACATACATGTATGCAAAAATATGGTTTAATTTGTGCGAAATGTTTATACAATAATATTTAAAAGATATTATTAAAGTTATATAACTATTTATCAATTATATTTTATTTTTAAATAAGGTAAAAAATACCTATATATATTTTTTTGAAATATGTAGGAATCGAAAATCCGAATTTATCTCGTATTATTATATGTTTAATTTATTTTTCTTATTGAGCGTGTTTGGACGTCCCTGTCAGGGTAAATGATTGATTTATGTCAGTATTTGGATAAGCCAAATGTCTTGTTTTCAAAGAGACTCGTGCTCTTGTTTGTCTCGCAACGGACTAAAATCCCAAACAAGGAGGTAAGCGTGTCTTCGCCGGATTGGCCGGCGGATTTTTCGAGATCGAGACGCGGAACCATTTTGGCGAGCGTTGGTGAAAGAGGAGTCAGACGATAAGAGTCCGCAAAAGAATATAAACGCGCGTGAAAAATCTTCGAGCAAACGTTAGGTACACCGCCGCCCGCGAATAAATTGTATAAGAGCTGTGTTTGATAACGTGCCTTCAGCGACTCTCCGGACCGTGTGCGTTGGGAGCCGTTGAACACGACCCGGAGCTTTGTGGTGTAACGGTTCACCTTTCCCGACGCCGCGGATCGGCTCGCCGGTTCCAGGATTCGGGAGGAAGGGGGAGATTCAGACTCGCTTATTCCTTATTAACAATGCTTTGGTTTATTCAAAAAGAAACAAATAAACAAAATGTTTGTTGGCATAAAGCTTAAATAGAGAAACTTATTGACTACTTGGTATAAACAAAATGTTTGTTGGCATAAAGCCTTAAATAGAGAAACTTATTGACTACTCGGTATAAACAAAATGCGGAGGCGTGTAGCCTGTAGCGGTGTCCGGAAAAGATTTACAAATTACCCGGTATAACTTAGAGATATGGTGTACGGAGGCGTATAGCTTATAGCAGGAAGAAACCGGAAACCGGGAAACCCGGCGTAATGACGAGAAACCCGTCACCCGGTGTATAGCAGGAAGAGACCGGAAACCGGGAAACCCGGCGTAACAACGAGAAACCCGTTGCCCGGCGTGTAGCAGGAAGAGACCGGAAACCGGGAAACCCGGCGTAACAACGAGAAACCCGTTGCCCGGCGTGTAGCAGGAAGAGACCGGAAACCGGGAAACCCGGCGTAACAACGAGAAACCCGTTGCCCGGCGTGTAGCAGGAAGAGACCGGAAACCGGGAAACCCGGCGTAATGACGAGAAACCCGTCACCCGGTGTATAGCAGGAAGAGACCGGAAACCGGGAAACCCGGCGTAACAACGAGAAACCCGTTGCCCGATACTTAAGGTAGGAGGCCAGAAACCGAGAAACCCGGCGTAACAACGAGAAGCCCGTTGCCTGGCTAGGAGGTCCGGAACAGGACTGGTGCCGGCTCATCCGTCGAGCCGGCTTATATACCCTGCCGGCGGTTCCCCCACTCTACATCGAGGCTGTGGTGGGGGTAATGCCGGCGTCGTATTGGGGCGCCTCTGGGGGTTGTAGTGGGGCGCCCCTGGGGTAGGGTGACCCGTGTATCGCTTATGTTTTTGTGTTTAGGGGCGCCTTAGGCGCCATAGCCTCAAGTGGCGGGCGGGTGATCGGCCCGCGAGGCGTTAGTAACGGCCACGCCGTTACACTACCCCCTCTCTAGACGGCGGATCGTACGTGGTCGGCCGAAACGGTCGAACCGTATTATCCACCGTCCAGTAGGGAAGGTGGCTCGGAACTTTCGAGTGGCGTGGGCGGTATGGCGCTGGAGGAATCACGGCGGCTGGCCCTGTCCTACGCCCCGATGGTTTCCTCGTCCTCTTCCTCGGATGCCGCCTTGAGGTCCTGCACATGGATGTGGCGGTGCCATCGTCCTCGGGCGTCCTTGAGGTCAACGATTACGGGGGATACGATCCTCCGGACAGTCATCGGTCCGCTGTACTTCGGGGCCAGCTTGGCGTTGAACGCGTTGGCCTTGCTGGACAGGGGGCGGTCGCGTTTCCAGACGCGTTCGCCCAGCTGCGGTCGCCAGTCTCGTCGCCGTAGGTTGTACGGCTTCTCTTGCCGCTGGAAGGCCCGGGCGAGGTGGATTCGGACCACCTTGTAGGCGTCCTCCAACTGGGTCTGGCGGGTGCTTGGTCCTGGTGCTGGTGCGGTTCCTGGTCGATCCTCTGGATGTGGGCGGGCGAGCTCTCGGCCGTGCAGGATGTAGGCCGGAGTGTATCCGGTGGCCTCATGTCGGGCGGTGTTGATGGCGAACTGTAAGGCGGGGATTCGCTCGTCCCAGTCTTTGTGCCGCCGGCCTACGTACTGGCTGATCATTGTTTTAACCGTACGGTTCGCTCGCTCTACCGGATTGCATTGCGGAGTGTACACGGGGGATGTCCGATGTTGTATCCCGTAGGAGGCTAGCAAGGCCTTAATGCGTTGCGCGACGAACTGAGTCCCGTTATCGGACACCAGGGCGACCGGACACCCGTGCCGGTATATCAGGCGGTCGGTGAGTGCTCGGGCTACGGCTACGGCGGTGGCTTTTCTAAGCGGGACCATCTCGATCCACTTACTGAACCGGTCTTGTATGGTTAATAGCCAGGTATGGCCGCTAGTGGATCGAGGCAGGGGACCGATCAGGTCTACGGCGGCTTGTTCCCATGGTGCGCGGACGGGGGTGGCCATCATCCGTCCAGCCGGTCGTCGTTGACTGGCCTTGTGCCGCGCACAATTAGCGCACCCTCGGACGTACCGGGCAATCTCCCGAAACATGCCGGGCCAGTAATATAGCTGGGCCACCCGAGCCAATGTTTTGGAAATGCCCAGGTGCCCGGCGGCCGGGTCGTCGTGCATTCGCTGAAGCAGGGCGGGTCGTTGGTCTGTAGGCACGCACTGCTTCCATTGCTCTTCGGCTGGTGTTTCCCGGAAGTCCAGATCGTGGAGTATATGCCTGTACAATCGTTGATCCTGGATTTTATAGTCCGGGTGATCGGTCGGATGTCTCCGTACTTCGGCTAGTTTACGGTGGTACCACCGGCATTTCGGCCGGGTTACCGCCAAAGCTTCCGGGAGGCGGGAGAGGGCATCTGCCACCTGGTTAAGTGTCCCGCGCCGGTACTGGATGTCGAAATCATGTTGTTGTAATTCGAACATCCAGCGGGCTAGTCGTCCGGTAGGGGCCTCGATGTGTTGTAACCACTTTAAAGCTTGGTGGTCGGTCACGACGGTGAATCGGTAGCCCTCGAGGTAATCCCGCATCCGGCGTATACCCCACACGACAGCCAAGCACTCTAGTTCGGTAGCGCTATAATTCTTCTCGGCTGCGTTGAGGGTCCGGCTGGCGTACGCGATAACCCGCTCTCCTTCGCCGAGGTGTTGGGTTAATACGGCCCCTAACCCGTGGGCGCTGGCGTCGGTTTGTAGTAGAAATGGTCGCGCAAAATCTGGACAGGCGAGGACAGGTGCAGTGGTTAAGGCCTGTTTTAGTTTCCGGAACGCGGTTTCTTCTTCTTTTGCCCAGGTCCAGCGCGCTCTCTTTTTAGTGAGTCGAGTGAGAGGGGCGGCGATAGTGGAGAAGTCAGCGATGAATCGGCGGTACCATGACGCTACCCCCAGAAATTGCCGAACCCTGCGGAGGGTCGTGGGGGCAGGCCAATCGGTAATGGCTCGCACTTTCTCTGGGTCCGTCCGGATTCCGTGCCGATCGATAACGTGTCCGAGGTACCGGAGACTTGGCCGGCAGAAGTGACACTTTTCTGGGTTGAGACGAAGTCGGGCGTCACGGAGGCGGCGAAAGACTTCGGCCAAGTGGCCTAGGTGCTCCTCGAAAGTACGGGATGCGACAACTATGTCGTCCAAGTAGACGAGGACGTGTGGCTCTAATTCGGGTCCTAGCACGGTGTCGAGCAGCCGTTGGAAGGTGGCCGGTGCTGAATGCAGTCCGAATGGCATGACGCGGAACTGCATCAGCCCTCTCCCTGGCACCGTGAAGGCGGTTGCGGGGCGGCTCTCCGGAGTTAGTGGCACTTGCCAATACCCGCTGCGTAGGTCCAACGTGGACAAGTAGTGTGCGCCTCGTAGCTTATCCAAGGTGGCGGCAATGTGAGGCAGCGGGTATGCATCTTTCTCGGAGGCCGCGTTTAATCGGCGGAAGTCTATACAAAATCGGTAGGTCCCGTCTTTCTTCTTTGCCAGCACTATCGGAGAGCTCCAGGCGCTGGTGGAGGGCTCGATGACTCCTTCGGCTTCCATCTTTTGGACCTCTTGGTCGATCACGGCCTGCATGGCCGGATTACGGGGCCGATATCGTTGTTTAATGGGCGGCCCCGGTTTTAGCCGAATTTGGTGCGTGGCTTTGTCGGTCGGGCCGCGGACCGATTCGAACTTTGGAAGTTCGTTATTTAGAAAGGCCTGTAGCCTTAGCGCCTCGCTGGTAGTTCCTGGGCTGATACTGGCTGTCGCGATTCCATCTTTGGTTGTTGTCTCGGTGACAGGTCTGGGCGGCGGGCGCAGCTCGACTCCTAATTTCGCCCAGAGGTTTATGCCTATTAGTACGGCGTTGTCTAGTTGTGGTAGTACGGAGAAGCGGTGGCGGTACGATTTTTCTCGTAACCTGACCGTTGCTTCGATGGTCTCGGCAATGGGGACTTGCGTCCCGTCGGCCAGGCGTATCTGGGCTGCCTTGAGATCTGGGCTAGACGGTGTGCGGTTGATTCGGCGGGCCGTTTCAGCGTTTACGAATGAGATCTCTGAGCCGGAATCGAGGAGGCCCCACAAATGTTGTCCGGCGATCTGGATCCGGAGGTGCGGTCTCGGGTTGTATTTTAGGCCGAGTCGGGCTGGACGACGGCCGCGACGTCTCCGGCCCGCACCCCGTTTCCCGTCGGGGGGTGACAGTCACGGGTGAGGACCCCGTCCTTGCCACATCTCGAGCAGAATTTCTTCGGAGGTCGCTGGCAGTGCAGGCGTGTATGTCCTCGTTGCTTGCACCTCCAGCAACATTCCTCCCGACTGTAGACCGCAGAAGCTACGACCGGGGTGTGGCTTTGCGGCACGTCCCTTCGTCGTTCCTGTCTCCGGCGGTCGGCCTCTTCGTATTCGGTGGCTTGGATGCTCAGATCCCCGACGCTGAGCACGTCCGCCCGACGGATGTACAATTGGTACTCCGGATCCATGTTTTCGTACAGCTGTTCCAGTTGGTCTAGGGGTGAATATCCTCCGGCGCGCCGCATCATGGTCAAAACCTCGGTGGCGTACTTTTGGAAGAACTCTTTAGGGCGTTGTTGACGTCCCTGGATCGTCCTTTTCATCTGTCTCTCATACCCGCTTGGCAGGTATTGCTGGCGGACAGCTTGGCGAAAGTCGGCCCAGCTGGCTATGGTATCGCGGATGTTGCGATACCACAGTAGGGCGTCTCCCCGTAAGAGTTCGGGTAGCCCTAACAGCATCTGGGCGTCGGTGTAGCCGTAGCCCAGGCACAGCTCTTCCGTACGCTCGAGGAATGCCAGAGGGTCCTTGCCCTCGAAGTGGCACTCCCATTTTCGGATCTGATCCATGATCCTGGCCGGTTCAACAGGTGTCGGGGTGGTAGCTTCTTCGTCTTTGGTTGGGCTTCCGGTGGCCATTTCGACGTTGATAGTGGGCACAGGTAGGTGAGTTCGAAATAGCGCGGGGTTTTGCCCGACAAATCGGCGGAGGCGTCGGCGGACCTCGTCTAAAGTTCCTTGGCTATCGATTCCGTGTCTTTTGGCCAAGGCAATAGCTTCGGATTTTGATAATTGATTTACCCACGCGGGCATCTGGATAGGCTTAAGCGAGTCGGGATCTCCACTGGGCAGGTCCCTGTTCGGGCGCCATGTAACGGTTCACCTTTCCCGACGCCGCGGATCGGCTCGCCGGTTCCAGGATTCGGGAGGAAGGGGGAGATTCAGACTCGCTTATTCCTTATTAACAATGCTTTGGTTTATTCAAAAAGAAACAAATAAACAAAATGTTTGTTGGCATAAAGCCTAAATAGAGAAACTTATTGACTACTCGGTATAAACAAAATGTTTGTTGGCATAAAGCCTTAAATAGAGAAACTTATTGACTACTCGGTATAAACAAAATGCGGAGGCGTGTAGCCTGTAGCGGTGTCCGGAAAAGATTTACAAATTACCCGGTATAACTTAGAGATATGGTGTACGGAGGCGTATAGCTTATAGCAGGAAGAAACCGGAAACCGGGAAACCCGGCGTAATGACGAGAAACCCGTCACCCGGTGTATAGCAGGAAGAGACCGGAAACCGGGAAACCTGGCGTAACAACGAGAAACCCGTTGCCCGGCGTGTAGCAGGAAGAGACCGGAAACCGGGAAACCCGGCGTAACAACGAGAAACCCGTTGCCCGGCGTGTAGCAGGAAGAGACCGGAAACCGGGAAACCCGGCGTAACAACGAGAAACCCGTTGCCCGGCGTGTAGCAGGAAGAGACCGGAAACCGGGAAACCCGGCGTAATGACGAGAAACCCGTCACCCGGTGTATAGCAGGAAGAGACCGGAAACCGGGAAACCCGGCGTAACAACGAGAAACCCGTTGCCCGATACTAAAGGTAGGAGGCCAGAAACCGAGAAACCCGGCGTAACAACGAGAAGCCCGTTGCCTGGCTAGGAGGTCCGGAACAGGACTGGTGCCGGCTCATCCGTCGAGCCGGCTTATATACCCTGCCGGCGGTTCCCCCACTCTACATCGAGGCTGTGGTGGGGGTAATGCCGGCGTCGTAGTGGGGCGCCTCTGGGGGTTGTAGTGGGGCGCCCCTGGGGTAGGGTGACCCGTGTATCGCTTATGTTTTTGTGTTTAGGGGCGCCTTAGGCGCCATAGCCTCAAGTGGCGGGCGGGTGATCGGCCCGCGAGGCGTTAGTAACGGCCACGCCGTTACAGTGGTAGTGCTTGATTCCTTGAGGACCCCGTGATGTGGTAAGTAGCACTTGGGACTGGAAGCGGTTGTAGGCGTGCTAACTTTCTTCATGTGTTGCAGGTCCTCGTACTCTTGCATGAAGTCTCAGTAGAGGTCACCGAACCGAGAATCGTGTACGCCTTTCTTCTCCATCGTTTCCAAGAGGCGCTCTGCTGGTCGACGAGTTTTGCTGAGCGGTGTCGACGGTGAAGCAAATGGCAGCCTCACCATGTATCTGCCGCTGGACGTGCGTGTAAATGTGCGCACAAAGAAGTCCTCGCATCTGGCTTCGTCGGAGGTGAGCGGGGCACCAGCTACTGGCTCGCGCTCCTGCTCCCAAAATCGTCGAACCAGGTCAGCGTCGTCATCGGCGGTGCACTGGAACGTGCGGCGATGTCCATCGGTTGCTGCTGCGTCGTAGTCCCCGGACAGGATCCATCCTAGACTGGTCTGCTGGGCGATCGGCATTCGTGATCCATCCTTGCGAAGGCCTTCCTCAAGAATCAGGGAGTAGACCTCTGCTCCAAGATGTAGCTCCGCAGGATCGTCGTCCAGGAAGCGCGGGTCGGCCAGTTGGAGTCTTTGGATATGAGACCAGCTGCGGTCTTCGCGATGAACTGAGTCTTGTTACAGCGAGATGTGAGGCATCACAAAGGCCACCACGCGGAGCTCGGCGTTGGTCACGTCTGACGTGATGTGCAGTGTGACCTTGCCACGAGCTGATCCAGAACGAGTCCCTCCGATGCCGAAGATGGATAAATCCGTGGAAGCTCGAGGCAAACGGAGACGCTGAGCTAGGGCCTCGGAGATGATGGACACCTCGAAGCACTGGTCGATCAGGACTCGAACAGCGTGTGATGATCCGTATCGATCAGCGACCTTGACGCGAGCGGTTGCGAAAAGGACGGCCTTGTGGTCCTCGGGTTGCCGTGCAGTGGCCAGTGTGGTGGTGAGTGTGGTAGCCTCAGCTGACGGCGTTGACGTGGGTGCTCCGTGCAACATGGTGTGGTGTCGTGCGTTGCAAGTTAGGCAGTTCTTCTTAGATTGACACCGTGATAGGAAGTGATTGCCCAGACAGTTAAAACAAAGTCTGTTGATCTCAACAAACGTTTTCCGCTCGGCCGCGGTCTTGGCCTTGAACCCCTTACAGGTCATCAGTGTGTGCTTTTCACGACACAGTGCACATTGTGGTGAATCCGTGCCTTGGTGCTTTGTGACGTATGCTTTGACGACTCGTGATGCCTCTCCGGAGCCTTTGGTGACACTCTTCGGTCGTGCGGCGTTGAGTGTTAGAATCCGTCGACTTATCAAGTCGAGAAGTGCCTCGTTCTGTGGTGGTTCGGTGGAGTCTGACGTGGCTGACTCCCATTCGAGGCGAGTGCGTGCGTCGAACAGTTCGATGACCAGGTGGTTGAACAGGTCCATCCCGTGAGTGTTGATTGGACGTCCGATACTCTCCTGTGCATTGACGGCGGCGGTGACAGCGTTGTGGATGCGGCTCAGCTCCTCGACGGTATCTCCCTTCATCTTTGGTACGGCGGTGAACGTGGCAAAGTTGGAGCGGATTAATTCTCTCTTATTGTTGTAGTGCTTGTCCAAGATCGCTCAAGCGCGATCATAGTTGTCACTGGTGACAGGTAGTGATTTTATTAACCTTTCAGCTTGCCCTGTCAGACATGAGCGGAGGTGGTAAAGACGCTCGATGTTAGAGATCGCATTACTGCTCACCACGGAAAGGAAGAGATCTCGAAAGGATGGCCAGTCGGCGTAGGCGCCAGAGAACGGCGGCAACTTGATGCGTGGCAGTGAAGACTTTGATGTGGCATCGACTGATGGAGGTACGTTTGGCTTCTGGAAGTGTTCGGCATAGCCATCCAATGTACTTCGCTGTCACGTAGAGGTTTTCGGTGTCTCCGTGCAACTCTGACTTGAAGTAGTCGCTCTCACAGAATTTCTCTTTCAGGGCCGCGCGAATAAGATCATGCTGTGCTTCGAACTTCGTCCACAGTTGATCCAGGATCCTGGTGCGTGTAGCGACGGCACTGGCGGTGATGTTGGTGGTGCCCAACTTCTTCAAATATTCTACGGAGCGCGAAATGGGGACCTGGATCTCGCGTTGGCAATTGATCAACGTGTTTACATCCATGATGATCTACGAGCACTCACTAAACTGCACGAAGAGTCATGTTCACGAACTTGCGGATGCTGGTGCGACGGATCCGGCTTGAAGGACCAGAAATATGTTCGACAACGTGCCTCGCGTAAGAAATGGTCGCGTTAAATAGATAAGTCACCCGTTGTATCAAAGAGCGTTTAATTATTGACAATACACACTATTCGACAAAATACACGCACAAGAAAATTAACACAGAATTTTGATCAGTTTCAGAAGATGTACTCGTAATCACAAAGAATAAGCGGCGGTCGTCAAATAATTTTCGGCGGTTTAGCGATAAGCGGACTAGCGATATGCGGTTCACGGTGGAATACGATAAGGCGCGAATTTCGGGTGTGAGCTCTCTTTTATGGTTTTCCCGAGGAAAACCCACCCTCTTGGAAAGCGCCAATTATTGTAGACAATTTTAATTATAAATTTAAAGTATAAGACAGGCGATAAGAGCCGATCGCGGAAGACAGTGCGTTATCCCAACGAAACTAAATTTTTTTCGTTAGAATTAAATATCTGTGCACAAGGCACCAAATTCTACTTGGTCACTGTCAAGATTTTAAAATATAAAATAATCTCATATATTTGAGATTTAATTTCAATAATCCTTTAACCCCCCTACGGAAATAAATAAATGCAAGAGAAAAATATAGATCCAGCGATACACGCTGGCTTAAAGGCGTTTGTTTATCAACATTATTATATATATCAGAGAAAAGTATAGAATCGAAAGGATCTGAATAGCTCAGTTGGAAGAGCAGTCGCCCGGCAAGCGAAAGGTCTCGGGTTCGATTCCCGATTCAGCGACTTTCGGATCTATATTTTTCTCTTGCATTTATTAAACACGTTTAACGTGTGAGTCGACGGAAGGGTGATGAGTGCAACGAGAAATTCTGCCGATTTTACAGTCCAGACGCTAAAGGACAAATTGAAGACCTTGGGACTAAGCACGACCGGGTGCAAAAACGAGTTGATAAACCGGATGACGGTGGCGGATCCTGCGGGTGGTTGGCTTCGCGAAACGGACGTGGTGCAGAACAATCTGTCGCATGACGGAGAGAGAGAGGCAGACGTATCTCGCGCCTCGGCCATGAGTGAGACGGAGATGACGCGACGAGAGCTGGAGATGCTCAGGAGAGAGCGGGAACTCCTGGAGCGAGAGCTCGCAATGGCGCGGCGAGAGGCGGAGCTCCTTCGAGAGAGAGAGAGAGAGAGAGAGAGAGAGAGAGAGAGAGAGAGAGAGAGAGAGAGAGAGAGAGAGAGAGAGAGAGAGAAAGTCCAGAGCTTCTTAGGATTATCGGGTTACTTCAAAAAATTTATTTGCAATTATTCGTCGATCGCAAGGCCCTTAACTAATTTGCTGAGAAAAAATAATGCTATTTGTTTTGAAGCAGGGGAGAAAAACGCGTTTGTTGAGCTGAAGGCTGCCTTGGCGAATAAGCCCGTCTTAAAAATCTATAATGTAAATGCGACCACCGAGCTCTATACCGATGCGTTTAAATACGGATACGGTGTTATCTTATTGCAATATGGCGGCGACAATTTATTACATCCCGTGTATTATGCGAGCGGCCGTACCACTGCGGCAGAAGAAAAATACAGTAATTACGAGCTCAAGGTGCTTGCAATTATTAAAGCTTTGAAGAAGTTCCGCGTATATCTGATAGGGATATGTTTTAAAATAATAACCGACTGTAAAGCGTTCAGTCTGACGATGAGCAAGAAGGATTTATGCGTGCGCGTGACTAGATGGGCGTTATAACTCGAGGATTTTAGCTACTCGATTGAACATTGTCCGGGAAAGTCGATGACTCACGTCGATGCCCTGAGTAGAAATCCGATGCCGACGTGTATGCTGGCCGAGCGTGAGGACAGCGCAGCGTAGCGGCGCAAATTCGGAAGGGTCGGCGTAACAACGTTCGTTTGCAAGAAATAATAGAATTGGCGGAAACAAGAAAAATAGACGTTTTTGCATTGCGGACGGGAATTTTATGTAAATTAACTAACAAAGAAGAACAAATTGTAGTCCCACGATCGATGCACTCGCAAATAATACGTTATGTGCTTGACAGAGGTCATATGTCGGCGAGTAAGACGGAGCGTATAGTTGCGCGAGAATATTAGATACCGGATTTGAAAGCGAGAGTAGACAAAATTGTAAAAAAATTGCGTAGCGTGCATTTTAGCCGAGAGAAAGTGCAGTAAAAAAGAAGGATTGTTACACCCTATTGAGAAGGGTGAGGCTCCCTTAGACACTTTTCACTTCGATCATTTGGGACCGCTCCCCTCGATGCGTAAGCGTTATCGTTACGTGCTGGCAGTGGTGGACGCTTTCACCAAATTCGTGTGGCTTTACGCGGTTAGAACGGCGAGCGCGGCGGAAGTTTTGACGTACTTGACAAAGCAGTCGCACGTCTTTGGAAATTCGAGAAGAATTATATCGGATCGCGGTTCGGCATTTACCTCGAATGACTTCCGAGAGTAGAGCGGAGAGAGTGAAACACGTCCTCACCACGACGGGAATGCCGAGGGCGAATGGGCAGGTCGAAAGAGTCAACCGGACATTAATCCCGCTGTTAACGAAGTTATCCGCTCCTCAACCCGAGAACTAGCACAGATATCTAGACTTAGCGCAGAAATACTTAAATCGCGGCTACGCCGCATAGAAGTATAGGGACAACGCCCTTTCGATTACTTTTCGGGGCCGATATACGAATGAATGACGACGTCTCTATCCGCGAATTGGTAGAGAGAGAATTGATTTCGATGTTCGAGGAGAGTCGCGACGAGATAAGGGATCGAGCCAAGAATGCTATCCAACAAATACAGCGAGAAAATAGGCGAGGCTTTAATGAAAAAAGGAAAGAAGCTAGGACTTATGCGATCGGTGATCTTGTCGCTATCAAAAGAACGCAGGCCAACCCTGGGCTGAAGTTTGCAGCCAAGTACTTAGGACCGTACCGGATAAAGAAAACATTAAGGAATGACCGCTACATCGTCGAGAAGGTGGGTGAGCATGAAGGGCCCTACGAGACGTCCGCAGCGGCCGAATATCTTAAACGTTGCGTAGACGAAGAGACAGATAATATCTGAGGGCAGATATTAGCGCAGGATGGCCAAGTTGTAGGAATCGAAAATCCGAATTTATCTCGTATTATTATATGTTTAATTTATTTTTCTTATTGAGCGTGTTCGGACGTCCCTGTCAGGGTAAATGATTGATTTATGTCAGTATTTGGATAAGCCGAATGTTTTGTTTTCAAAGAGACTCGTGCTCTTGTTTGTCTCGCAACGGCTAAAATCCCAAACAAGGAGGCAAGCGTGTCTTTGCCGGATTGGCTGGCGGATTTTTCGAGATCGAGACGCGGAACCGTTTTGGCGAGCGTTGGCGAAAGAAAAGTCAGACGATAAGAGTCCGCGAAAGAATATAGACGCGCGTGAAAAATCTTCGAGCGAACGTTAGGCACACCGCCGCCCGCGAATAAATTGTATAAGAGCTGTATTAAATCGAATTTTGCTAAATAGAATAAAGACGACGCTTTATAATTTAATTATTTAATTGTTGTGTAAAATAAGATTCCAAATATATAATTAAATTTTTCTAACTATATATATGTGTGCTTTACTTTTTTTTTTAATTACTAATATGTAATATTTATATATAAGTCCAATATAATTGCATTCATTGACAAAGATTTTAAGCACCTAGCTATGTATCTAATAACAATGTTATACCTATACCAATAATATTGGCAATAGTGAAAATCATACACTTTTGGGACCATTTTTCGAGTGAGTGATTATTCAAACTGAATTTGTTTACGCATTTGTTTGCGACGTAACAATAAGCAAAACATTCGTTTATCATTGCGGTATATATTTTTCTGAGTATTTAAACTTTTTGTAGTTAATAAGTGTATATATGCAAATATCTGTAATATAATATTTTTATTGAAATCTATGAATATATTTACCTTAAAACTCCAAGTACCATCTTCCAGCATGGCTACAGGAAAAGTACTAAATATGTATTCCAGAGCTTTGAACATAGGATACCATGCTATATAATCTTTTTCTTGATGCAGATATGATGTGAGATTCAAGAATATAGAGAAATTGAGTTGGCCTGTTATCATTAAATGAAATGCATCATCGATAATTTGGGCACGATTAAGAACATGAATTTTCGTGTAATCATCAAAGTTTAGGTAATTCGAAATTCTTTGCCAATTCTCATCATCATAGTTCACGCGATAATATCCTGTCAAGTAGTAAATAAATTTGATCAATTTTTATTGTTTCGAATAATTTTATCAGAATATATTTTCAAATATTTCCATTTCATACTTTTGTTTATATCATTTATAAATGAAGAACGTACTAAAAATTTAATATAAATAAAATGAAAATATATGTAGAAAATTAATTATAAAAGTGTCATCCTAATACTTGAAATAGTAGAAAAAATGAAACTGTGCAAGATATTGTTGTAATAAAATAAAATAAATTTTATAAATATAATTATCTTTTTAATAATTTTTGCTATTATAAGAAAAAAAAAATATTTGTAAAAATATGATATTAATATTGAATGATATTATTTAGAAAACGTATATTTTAAATATAATATTATGTATATAATATTGCAAAATATGACACAAAGCATTTTAAAACTATTATATAGTTATTTAATGAATATTTCAGATTTTTATAGGACAATGAGTAAAATAGATAAAAATATGAAATAATGTCAATTATGTGTGTGTAAAATAAAAACGAGAAATATATGTTATGATAAGTCCATTGATTGATATTTACCAATTTGTTGTATATTGAATATTACCCAATCATACTTCTTAAGTGATATTGGTAATGATAATTTTAAATCCCTTGACACGCATACCATATTATGAATAAAATTATTAAAATCGAGAGACATTTCCGTAGTAAAAGTTACAGGAAGGCAGTCGATATTTAATGTGTCGATATATTGTAGCGATACATTTGCTTCGCTTATAATATCATGATAATTTCGTACTACTTTAATGAGAGGAAAATACTTTTCCAAAGCCCAATCTACCATTCTTGTTAGTTGTGGAACAATATTTAGATTTTTTGTTAAAGCAGCTTGTTTTATAAAATTCAAAAAGTCTAGATCATGTGGTCGTCTAAATTCACAAATTATGTAAAATATACATAAAAAAGAAATATGTTAAAATTGTCTGTGTAATGTTAATATTATATAAAATTTTAATAAATACTAATTGTAAAAAGCAAAATATGAAATTGCTCTTCTATTTATATATTTATATATCTTATATTTATATTATAAAGAATATAACGTAATTTTTAATAAAATTTAATAATTTTATTAATTTTTTTAGGTATTTTTAGCATTAACATAGATTATATTTGTGCAAAGTATTGAGAGAGTTATAGAATAGTTAAGAAATAAAACAAATAAGAAGTTGAAGACAAAACGAAATTAAAAGAAATAATATAAAAGAGATCGATTTACGAGAGACCAAAATAAAAATAGAAGTGTAATGGAAATGAAATATTAGTGTTTTAGATATTTAAAAATCTGTTAAATAAGGTTAAAAACAAATGTAGCACAAAATGCAATTAAAAAACAAAAGAAATTATAAGAATTAAAAACGATATAAAGAAATGCTACTTATTAAGATATAGGGAGCCACCTCCGATTTCGATGACCTTGGCATATGTTGTCAAGGTCATTGTCCTGAGTAATAAAAGTATCAAATTGATTTTAAGCGTCGCTCATTGTTTATAAAAAAGCTATTAAAAGACAAGTTTACTAAATATTACTAATATTTATGACATATATATTTAAATGTATTATATGTTTGGATGCATAATGAAGTAAACGCGTGGGTCAAGAAGGAGCCTGGAGCTGCGCCGGGAAGAGGAAAGCCTATTCAAAAACTAACCTTTTACCAACATATGTCCGAAGAATGAATTTTAAACAATGTTTCTGATATTTATATAAATATTCTTTTGCCTTTATGGTCAGAATAACTGTTATATTTAAAAAACTTTTTTTGTTAATAACTTTTTTATAAACAATGAGCAACGCTTAAAACCTTTTTATACTTACTCACGACAGTGACATTGACAACATATGTCAAGATCACAGAAATCGGAGGTGGCTCCCTATATCTCTATAATTACCAAGTAAAATAACAATGTGTATGTATATAAAAAGGTGACAACGATAAAACAACAATTTCTTTTTACAAAAACGGTTTTTATGAGAAAAATAATGAAATTAAAAATAAATCTAGTAGCAGCTTTAGAAAATAGCGGAATTGTTATACTATAATAAAAAAAAGCATTAGGAAATAATGTCAGAAGTCAAAAATAAGGAACATTTTATAAAACTTCTATTATTAAACATTATTTATATTACACAATTTTATTTTTTTAATATTATATTTTATATTAAATTACTCACGTGCTATTTACATATAAGCGAACGCTTTTCCAAAATATTTCTTCGGTCAAGACATGTTGCATCATACGCAGTATAAAAGGTGCTACAATTTACATCAAAGTACAAATTAGATATATTATAAATATATATAAAAAAACTTCAAAGGACCATTCAATTATAACTTTCTCTAATTACATATGTGCCGCGATTGCCGGACACTGTGTGTGCGTGTGTGTGTATGTGTGTGTGTGCGTAGATTGGCGATATTTCAATAAACTGTCATTTTGTGAAGTAGAAGGCCACATATGATCATCATCCAAATTAAGAGAATAATGTTGATTTTGAACAACAAATAAATTTATTATTTGATAATCTGGATAAGTCTACAGAAGAAAATAATTAATATATATCGACATAACCAATCTGAAGATATTTGCATTACAAACAAATACTAATATTATTAACGTTACTTCTTTGTTAAAACGAAACACTTTCTCATTTTGAAAAACTCACATTAAAACAAATATAATAATAAAATTTAAATTTTGTATTAATATAATTTGCAAATATTACATATTTTTTAAATTATTGTCTCATGATATCATATTGCAGACTTCTCTTTATCAAATTTATTTAAATAAGTATCATGTGTGTACTAGTCTTTGATTGATTTATTTTATTTTAGATTACATAGAAATTTATAATTCTAATAAAGTGGTGTTAAAAAATTATTATAACAGTAGCATTTTATTTTATTAAATTTTTAATAATTAAATTATAGTTACATGTATGTTAAAAAGGTATTTTTTAATAAATTGTATAAGAGCTGTATTAAATCGAATTTTGCTAAATAGAATAAAGACGACGCTTTATAATTTAATTATTTAATTGTTGTGTAAAATAAGATTCCAAATATATAATTAAATTTTTCTAACTATATATATGTGTGCTTTACTTTTTTTTTTAATTACTAATATGTAATATTTATATATAAGTCCAATATAATTGCATTCATTGACAAAGATTTTAAGCACCTAGCTATGTATCTAATAACAATGTTATACCTATACCAATAATATTGGCAATAGTGAAAATCATACACTTTTGGGACCATTTTTCGAGTGAGTGATTATTCAAACTGAATTTGTTTACGCATTTGTTTGCGACGTAACAATAAGCAAAACATTCGTTTATCATTGCGGTATATATTTTTCTGAGTATTTAAACTTTTTGTAGTTAATAAGTGTATATATGCAAATATCTGTAATATAATATTTTTATTGAAATCTATTAATATATTTACCTTAAAACTCCAAGTACCATCTTCCAGCATGGCTACAGGAAAAGTACTAAATATGTATTCCAGAGCTTTGAACATAGGATACCATGCTATATAATCTTTTTCTTGATGCAGATATGATGTGAGATTCAAGAATATAGAGAAATTGAGTTGGCCTGTTATCATTAAATGAAATGCATCATCGATAATTTGGGCACGATTAAGAACATGAATTTTCGTGTAATCATCAGAGTTTAGGTAATTCGAAATTCTTTGCCAATTCTCATCATCATAGTTCACGCGATAATATCCTGTCAAGTAGTAAATAAATTTGATCAATTTTTATTGTTTCGAATAATTTTATCAGAATATATTTTCAAATATTTCCATTTCATACTTTTGTTTATATCATTTATAAATGAAGAACGTACTAAAAATTTAATATAAATAAAATGAAAATATATGTAGAAAATTAATTATAAAAGTGTCATCCTAATACTTGAAATAGTAGAAAAAATGAAACTGTGCAAGATATTGTTGTAATAAAATAAAATAAATTTTATAAATATAATTATCTTTTTAATAATTTTTGCTATTATAAGAAAAAAAAAATATTTGTAAAAATATGATATTAATATTGAATGATATTATTTAGAAAACGTATATTTTAAATATAATATTATGTATATAATATTGCAAAATATGACACAAAGCATTTTAAAACTATTATATAGTTATTTAATGAATATTTCAGATTTTTATAGGACAATGAGTAAAATAGATAAAAATATGAAATAATGTCAATTATGTGTGTGTAAAATAAAAACGAGAAATATATGTTATGATAAGTCCATTGATTGATATTTACCAATTTGTTGTATATTGAATATTACCCAATCATACTTCTTAAGTGATATTGGTAATGATAATTTTAAATCCCTTGACACGCATACCATATTATGAATAAAATTATTAAAATCGAGAGACATTTCCGTAGTAAAAGTTACAGGAAGGCAGTCGATATTTAATGTGTCGATATATTGTAGCGATACATTTGCTTCGCTTATAATATCATGATAATTTCGTACTACTTTAATGAGAGGAAAATACTTTTCCAAAGCCCAATCTACCATTCTTGTTAGTTGTGGAACAATATTTAGATTTTTTGTTAAAGCAGCTTGTTTTATAAAATTCAAAAAGTCTAGATCATGTGGTCGTCTAAATTCACAAATTATGTAAAATATACATAAAAAAGAAATATGTTAAAATTGTCTGTGTAATGTTAATATTATATAAAATTTTAATAAATACTAATTGTAAAAAGCAAAATATGAAATTGCTCTTCTATTTATATATTTATATATCTTATATTTATATTATAAAGAATATAACGTAATTTTTAATAAAATTTAATAATTTTATTAATTTTTTTAGGTATTTTTAGCATTAACATAGATTATATTTGTGCAAAGTATTGAGAGAGTTATAGAATAGTTAAGAAATAAAACAAATAAGAAGTTGAAGACAAAACGAAATTAAAAGAAATAATATAAAAGAGATCGATTTACGAGAGACCAAAATAAAAATAGAAGTGTAATGGAAATGAAATATTAGTGTTTTAGATATTTAAAAATCTGTTAAATAAGGTTAAAAACAAATGTAGCACAAAATGCAATTAAAAAACAAAAGAAATTATAAGAATTAAAAACGATAAAGAAATGCTACTTATTAAGATATAGGGAGCCACCTCCGATTTCGATGACCTTGGCATATGTTGTCAAGGTCATTGTCCTGAGTAATAAAAGTATCAAATTGATTTTAAGCGTCGCTCATTGTTTATAAAAAAGCTATTAAAAGACAAGTTTACTAAATATTACTAATATTTATGACATATATATTTAAATGTATTATATGTTTGGATGCATAATGAAGTAAACGCGTGGGTCAAGAAGGAGCCTGGAGCTGCGCCGGGAAGAGGAAAGCCTATTCAAAAACTAACCTTTTACCAACATATGTCCGAAGAATGAATTTTAAACAATGTTTCTGATATTTATATAAATATTCTTTTGCCTTTATGGTCAGAATAACTGTTATATTTAAAAAACTTTTTTTGTTAATAACTTTTTTATAAACAATGAGCAACGCTTAAAACCTTTTTATACTTACTCACGACAGTGACATTGACAACATATGTCAAGATCACAGAAATCGGAGGTGGCTCCCTATATCTCTATAATTACCAAGTAAAATAACAATGTGTATGTATATAAAAAGGTGACAACGATAAAACAACAATTTCTTTTTACAAAAACGGTTTTTATGGGAAAAATAATGAAATTAAAAATAAATCTAGTAGCAGCTTTAGAAAATAGCGGAATTGTTATACTATAATAAAAAAAAGCATTAGGAAATAATGTCAGAAGTCAAAAAATAAGGAACATTTTATAAAACTTCTATTATTAAACATTATTTATATTACACAATTTTATTTTTTTAATATTATATTTTATATTAAATTACTCACGTGCTATTTACATATAAGCGAACGCTTTTCCAAAATATTTCTTCGGTCAAGACATGTTGCATCATACGCAGTATAAAAGGTGCTACAATTTACATCAAATTACAAATTAGATATATTATAAATATATATAAAAAAACTTCAAAGGACCATTCAATTATAACTTTCTCTAATTACATATGTGCCGCGATTGCCGGACACTGTGTGTGCGTGTGTGTTTGTGTGTGTGTATGTGTGTGTGTGCGTGTGTGTGCGTGTATGTGTGCGTGTGTGTGTGCGTGTGTGTGTGCGTGTGTGCGCGTATGTGTGTATTTTTATAAAAATGATATTTAATTAAAATCCAGATAAAGAATTAATTCCAACTTAACAGATATTTTATAAATAATATTAGTAGTTAAAAATTTACGCGGACTATTCTATTATATTACGTTATACCTCTGATAGATTGGCGATATTTCAATAAACTGTCATTTTGTGAAGTAGAAGGCCACATATGATCATCATCCAAATTAAGAGAATAATGTTGATTTTGAACAACAAATAAATTTATTATTTGATAATCTGGATAAGTCTACAGAAGAAAATAATTAATATATATCGACATAACCAATCTGAAGATATTTGCATTACAAACAAATACTAATATTATTAACGTTACTTCTTTGTTAAAACGAAACACTTTCTCATTTTGAAAAACTCACATTAAAACAAATATAATAATAAAATTTAAAATTTTGTATTAATATAATTTGCAAATATTACATATTTTTTAAATTATTGTCTCATGATATCATATTGCAGACTTCTCTTTATCAAATTTATTTAAATAAGTATCATGTGTGTACTAGTCTTTGATTGATTTATTTTATTTTAGATTACATAGAAATTTATAATTCTAATAAAGTGGTGTTAAAAAATTATTATACAGTAGCATTTTATTTTATTAAATTTTTAATAATTAAATTATAGTTACATGTATGTTAAAAAGGTATTTTTTAATAAACAATTAATTAATTTAAATAATGTAATTTTAAGATAATTGACAGAGAATCCATATAGATTTTTTAAAAAGGGTTTGATTTAAGAAAACCTTGCAATCTGAATACTTAAGTATTGTATCGTTTGCGAGAAGGTGGGAGCGAGATAGTGTTGAAAATATTTAAACTAAAGTACCTCATTGACAGCATATGTTGCAAGCAATGTTGCAAGACCTTTATTAAACCAAAAATCCGACCCTGACGCATTGTTCATCACATCATAAAACCATTCTTGTGTCACTTTACGTCCTACTAATTGAACTACTTCGATTTTCTGAGCAATAGGATATACATTTTTATCGTAGATGATATCGGTTTCCCTGAAAGTTATAATTAAATGTTAAGATTGAAAACTTTTATAGAAAATACAATTTTATTTTTGTTACAATATTTTAATTTAATTGTTAGATGTACAATATACAAACTCATTGGTACAATTTAGCAAATTAATATTGTAAATCGTACTAAATAATTTTATTTTTTAATTTACAATATAAAGCAACGATAAATTTCTATTAATGTATATATTGTTGACAAAGAACAATAGTTTGAAATAAATAGAAAAATGTCATTTTTTTATAATTTTATTACAGTTTTAACATATCTGAGGGGGTACAATGTAGCACACACACATATATGTATACTTTACTTTTTATGTACGTATTAAAACGGTAAACTTTATCTTTGTAATAATATGAATAAACTCAATTCTACTGAAACTGTTTGTTTTCGTAATTTCTTATACTTCTAAACGTTTACAGAAATAAAAGATATACTTGTTTTTAAATTTTATAATTTTGCATACAAATATAATTTTATTTTTAATGTAATTTGAAGCATTTGTACTCACCTATAAAGAACAAGTCCGAAAACTGTTGTGCCTTTGTCATGGAAATTTGGAATTGCAACATGAGTCATGTACAAAATATTTTTCGAACGTTTCCATGTATTTTTAAAAAGCAACGTGATATTTTTAGCTACATTACTTGCAAATTCCATGTGACGTACAGTATCAATTCTGCACCACATTGTAATGATTGTATTATCAAGATGTGATAAGTAATTAGACACAATCATTGTTGCGTGATGAGTCCACATTACAGGTGTAATATGGAAGTGTTTCCATTTCACATCGTACTCATCTGTTCCCGCCTTTCTCAATGGCATATTTGACAAAGTTGTGCAATGCTGACATCCTAAAGAAATGCTAAAGGTTGTTTTTAACAATAAATCACGTGAATGCCAACATGGAAACACTGGTCGGGCGTCTATTATCTGGAGATGCGGAGCACCTACCCACCTACATTTCGAAGAACATAAATTAATGAAATTTTTTTGACAAACAAAAATATTGGGAATTAAAAAATGTATAAATGTTATATATGCGTCAACACATTATATTTTATGACTTTATTACATATTACTATTGTATATAATAATAAAGGTAACGATTGTTCATCCTTAGATTTGAATTCCGCGATGTATAATAATTATTGAAACATTTAATACATAAATAGTATATTATTTACAATGTCTTATGTACTTGCATATTGTACTCTTTTTAATTAACATTAGTTATTTACTTACGCATATTTTTTTTTCACGTCGAAAATTCTGAAGCCTTCATCAGCAGTACCCAAATATTTTATATTTAAAGTGTAATTTCCTGGTGATAACTCATTCATAAAGAAAATATCAATTGTGTCTTTTGTAATATTATATGTCGGTTTATAAATTGTATCTTTATCATTCTTATGATGTTTTTCTAAATTTGTAAATAAAACTATATTTTCAATACATAGTTTTACTGAAGATAAATATATGTGTTGCGTTTGGTTAAGAATGCTGATATTGTATTCTCCGTAGAAAATATTTCTTTGGATATATGATATGAGTTTGATATCATAATGCATTGGTTTTATATATTTTGGTGGTTGATAGCATAAAGATTCATTACGAACAGAAGTCGTCGCAGCGATAAATATTAATCCGCTAATAATAGTTCCGCTTAATAATAGTTTTAGAAATATCATCATGTCGGAGAAAAGGAATGTTTATTTTCGATCTGTAAAACACAACTTTAGACAAAACATAAATAAAGAAATAAGTATAGCTTTGATATCTTTTTAAATCTTTCTTGTATATAAACAAGAAATAAATACAAAAAGTATTAAAATTGTGAAATAAAAAAAACATCCTAATTAGTGAAACATTATATGGTGAGGAAGCGGTGTGCAAATTTCCATTTGCACAATTTTCAAAAATATAATTTTATATATATATGGTATATATATATATATATATATATATATATATATATATATATATTATATACTATAAGTCTTTATATTCTAACATTAATATTATATATATACATATGGTTGATATAATTCTACGTATTTCTAAGTGTTATATTTATATTTATTTCTAACTTATAAAAATTTGTTCACTTTTTTTATAATACACTACATTTATTATGATGATAGAAAGCAATTGTTCCCTTTTTTATTTTTCTTAATTATATACATAATCTTTAATAACAAAAATTAATATTGAATTCTTCTTTATTGTTTCATAGTTATTTTACTCAATATTAGCACAACTTAAAAATCATTTTATTATAAAAAATAAGTACAAATTTTAGAAAACAGAATTTTAATAATTTAGTAATGAGAGGACAATTAAAAGTGTTTGTTATAATATTTATTATCTGTTATGTAAATTGTAATATATTTTTTAGTTTCAGAAATAATTTGTTCTATATTAAATTTTTGTGGGTCCAAGATTATTTCAACATTACAATTCGTAAAAGATTATAATATTGACATTATTTGAAATTATCTCTGAATTAAAATTTAAAGATAATTTTGAATAAAGCTGTTCTCTTTATGCTTATATGTTGGAAATTCTTTAAAATTTCGTTACATTGTATGATTAAATTTTTTTGATATTTGCAGACAAATATATGTTTCTATATTTTTAACTTATTTTGACTTACCCAATATTTCGAAACAGTATGTTGATTGCAGAAGTATATTGATATAAATTTATTTTTTTTAATTAACTGTAACAAATTAATGCTTTAGCAGCATCCAATGTTCGAAGAATATAAAATGTTCACATACACTTTATTACAATTATTATATCTACCACGATATGGTTCGAAAGACCACGAAAGACTAACCGATTCTCTGTATGTGTCATCGCGATAAATATGTGTTAGGTCAACAAAACTTCTGAGGTCGTTATATGTATATTTGTGTGTGTGTGTGTGTGTGTGTGTTGGCATTTGTAACAGTTGTCTTAATTAAACATATTCAATTTCTGACCAATTAATCAAATAAATATGTCTAGTATTAATTAAATAAATATGTATTATTTACAAATTTATATCACTTTCGAAAAACATAAAATTAATCTTTCTAGCTCTGTTTCTAATAATAATTAATAAAACAAAATATCGCATTTTTTAAACGTTAAAATTTTTACAGTTAACAAATAAAAGCAAGTATTGTAATTGTTGAGTATATAGTATGTAATACATCTAAACACATATCTTTTCAGTATTTAACATATATGTATAAATTTAATAAGGTTATTAAAATATTTACGTAAATATTTATGCTTTAAAAAAATATTAATGTTGAAAGAACAACCAGTATAACTAAAATTATTATCTGCCTAAAAAGTAACATGCTCTTAAAAGTATTTTTCAAATAAGTTTTATAATAAAACAATTAAACAAAAATCTTAACTATAGATCAAGAGGTAAAAAAGGCAAGTAAGAGCCAGCGCAGTATTTAGGGCGCAAACAATATAATGCTTAGTTTGTATCAAATCGATAATAGTAGGAATGAAATTGGCTTTAGAAAATTGACAAATTACATTAAAGTGGACTGTATTTCTGATAGTCTTATGTAGTACATGTGTCTTCGATGAGCGTTTTACGAATTCTGCGTTCTTCTTTCGCCGAAACCCTCGCGCGGGTATTCTCATCGCTTGTTTTTGTCGTTCGATATTCGGCAACCTTCGATTTTATTCCGTAAAGGAGTTCATTCAACCTTTTATTATATAATTTAAAAAATTCATGTAACCATATGTTGATAAATGTTCGAAAATCGAACGTCTAAAGAAAGCTGAAAAGTATTAAAACATTATTGCATCAAATATTCAAATTCATGCAGTTTTCTCATTTTACATGCAACATGCATCATGCTTAATTTTATATTGATATTATTTTCAAATAGCGCTCGGCCGCACAGGTATACGTATACCCCGCGCCTGCGAAAAGGAAGCGCTTACGTCAAATCACATATAATTGTAAACACCTCGGTCGCGCGAGAGGAGATACATTTTAGTTCGTATAATAACAAAACTACGATGTGCTGGAAAGTAAATAATTACACTAAACGCTCTTTCGCCCTCAGCCGAACGATAAACTAAAGAAAATTGTTCTCGAATATTCCAGAAATACGGGCCTATATAAACCTCCTCTCTCGTGACCGCGGCGTTCTTTTCCGATTACTTGTCGCGTCAAGAGTGTGCTTCTACTTTACGAAAAAGATCGCTTGTCTTTTTTCGTGTCTAATTACAGTTGCTTGCGGAACATTTAGTTATTAA
Organism: Nylanderia fulva; assembly: GCF_048542155.1. Lineage (NCBI taxonomy): Eukaryota > Metazoa > Arthropoda > Insecta > Hymenoptera > Formicidae > Nylanderia > Nylanderia fulva. Next base: position 115,098 of record NW_028190710.1, on the reverse strand, counting down.
TTATCGACTCGGCTATTTCTTTTGGTTTATTCTTATCAGTTAATTCTCTGGCAATTTCTGTGCGGTTTAAACAATTGTAATTTTTGTTGTTCGTAGTGTAAATATATTTTTTGTTCACGTTACGCGTGTGTCGAGTGCAGTGCTTCGCTGTCTTTTCGCTTCCGACCTTCCTATCCTGCTTTCCGTCGCGCACAATAAATGATTTTGTAATTAGTCCTTTTATCCTGTCAAGATCAGACACTGGCTTCAGACGATTTTTGGAAAACGAGTTGTTCCCGTTTCGCTTAAGAATAACATTAATTTGGGATATGAGAATTATTTTATACAGTTTTGTATTGTTGGAAATAAAATAATATGTTTTATATTATTTTAAGTTACAATCTAAATATTATATATTTTGTTTTATATTGATTTTAAGTTACAATTTAAATATGACTCTACTTATAAAAACGAGACATTTTTTGATATACATTATATGTATAAACTATTTCGATAAGTAAGACACTTTTAAACTAGCAGCGCACAATTGTTATATCTTGTTTAAAGTAAGACTACAGTAATTATTATAATTAAAAAATATTTATAAAAATATTAATAATACTAATTACTTTATTTTATGTTTGTATACTGTATCGTTTATGGGATTTAGGGGCGTAAGATATCGAAATTTACGCGAGGCCGCTCTTCGCGAGTAAAGTTTATCGTGCGTTAAGTTACTCTGCGGGAGTCATCCGAGATTCGCGAAATTATCGTGTGATCTCCCGATATCGTCTTTATAACGATTTTGGTCGCGTAACATTTGAAAAATTGTCACATTAAGACTTACTGGCGAATCTGCGCCGAGTAACGTGTATTGTTTTCGATAGTGAATATGGTAATTATATATATAATGAATATTTGCGAAGTTTATGTATTGTATCGATTTTCGTAATCCACAGATCTATATGGGTCCGCGCACGCGCCGCATTCCGATCTGATCACGCGTTATCCGCGTGTTGCAAAGGAGCCCGGCCGTGTTTACCACGCGGCCGATTATAATACCGGGTTTTGAGGAGTCTCGTCATTGCCTAGGGGAAATGTCCATAGAGAGATGTTCGTAAAGTACCGGAGGACTATTCGTCCTTATATCCGCCGTTTCGTACGATGTATCCAATGTTATATTACTGTATCTTACTTTTATTATCCACTGTATGTAATGTGTCTATGTAATTGTCTTAATATTGTTTAAAATACATTGTTATATATTTTATTAGCCCAATCTCTGTGTTCTAATTAAAATCTCCTTTCCAGAATCTCTGAAAACAATATCTGTGAACCGCGCTCCTCTGCTGAGCAGGGCGTAGCTGGAGAATTTACGCTTTCTGAACGAATTTTGATACCGTGACACGCGGAATCGCGCCTGGCACCTGAATATTTAGAATTGTCGTGAATACCGATATTCAAATACCGTTAGTTACCTTTCGAATATTAACTTTTTCTGTCCTCTGGATACCGAATTATTCGTATATACATCTGATACCGCCAATCGGGTACTCGTCACCCGATTGTAATTCGGCGTTTTTCTTCCCTCGGGTTCGGCGTGCTCGAGGCCGGCGAATTAACCTCGCACAATAAATATATTCAAAATAAATAGATAATATATTTAGGTGCATTTAACATTAACAAGCATATTATATATTTATATATTTTTTATATATTTATTCATTTGTATTATTATATTATATCTAACAGTAAACTTATTGTAATATTATATGGTTATTTTCTTGTAATTATACTAGTATAATATATAGTTTAACTACTTCAAGCAAGTTTGCAAAAATATGAAAAACTTGAGGCAAACGGTCATAAAATTTAGTAAATATAGAGGCATCGAATAGTAACGCATCTATATAAACAATAATTGAAGCAGAGTAAAAGAAATAGTACATACAATATAAAAAATTATTCATGTAAAATACATTCACCTATGCATAGCTGCAATTTTTTTATTTCTATCATTGATTAAACGGATGCTTTCCTAATATATAATCTAAATCTATATCCTAATATATAAAAACAATGAAATCAATATACCGTTTATATAATAAATAAAAAAATATAAAATTAATGTTTTGAGATTAATAAGAGAGAACAATATTTTTTTCTTTTGCTTTCCATAATAATAATTATTAAATTACCTTTTCTAAGTGATAACTGCTAAATAAATCTTTTGTATTATTCATTATATTAATTATGTCTGCTAAGTCCGTCTTCCATCTTTCAACGTATTCTTCTATTAACTAAAATGTTTTATTTTTTTAACATTAGGTATTAATAAATAACGTTTTTGGTAACATTATAACACTATTAAAATTATTTTAAACATTATATAATAATTATTAATATTGCATTATTATTACATTTTGTATACATTTATAAACATGTAAAATTTTTACCTTAGTTTGATTTACGGAATATACGTTATTAATAATAATAATTAATGCTGCAGGTATAATAACAAGTCTAAAACCGATAAAACAGATGTATATATAATACAAATAAAAACTTTTTTACAAAATATTTATAAAATATAGCACATTACTTTGGTTTTATTTCTTTAAAATAACTTAATAAGTGCTCCAGTATAGTTTGATCCTTCGCATGCTTTGTAATAATATATAAGAAACTGTTAAAAGAATTTGGATATTATCTTCTGTAGAAATACTTTGTTTTAATGTTAAATACGATTTGATGCGATTAGTATCTTCAGTGCAAGCCAAGTATTCTAAAAATTTAGTGTCATTTTTTTTCCAAACCTATCACATACACAATTTCCCAAGTATTCTCTTTTTCGGTAGTTATCATCAATCTTTACAATATGTCCATTCCATTTACCATGGCATAAGTCTGAAATAAAAAGAAAATTAAATTTTCCTATTAAAAATTAGCATATAGATCTCTTGATTAAACCATTTGAACATTATAGAGAATATCAATAAGAAAATTTAATTAAGAAAGCGTAAAAGTATATAATAATATTTACCTGTATGTTTTAGATTGTTCGCAATGTTGTTTTAATTTAATGTTGGCCTCTTTCTTACAAGCGATGTCACCGAGAAAACATGCTCATCTTGCAGCTTCTTGTCGTAAACATGTTTTAGGGTCGTTACTATCATCAATTTCTTCATATTTGATTCTTTTAAGTACCCCGATTAATCCCAACTTTATGCGATTCTAAAAATCGTTAAATATATATTTCTTAGTTTATATTATAAATGTATATAAAAATCATTATATTTTTTTATTACTTCTCAATACATTCTTAAAATTTTCTTTTTCTATGAAACAAACATACATACAAATTTATTTATAGACGTGAGCGTTTATTTATGTACGTATACATATGTTCAAATATACATACATGTATGCAAAAATATGGTTTAATTTGTGCGAAATGTTTATAATATTTAAAAGGTATTATTAAAGTTATATAACTATTTATCAATTATATTCTATTTTTAGATAAGATAAAAAATATATATCTTTTTGAAATATATAATTAAATTTTTCTAACTATATATATATGTTTTACCTTTTTAAATTATTGACATGTAAAATATATATATAAGGTCAACATAATTGCATTCATTAACAAAGATTTTAAGCAACTAGCTATATATCCAATAACAATGTTGACGAGTGAGTGATTATTCAAACTGAATTTGTTTGCGACGTAATAGTAAGCAAACTTTCCTTAAAATAAATGTTATATATTAGAATAAAATATTTGTAACCATATAACATTAATATTGAATGATATTATTAAAAAACATAATTTTAAATATAATATTATGTATATAATAATGTACAATATGACACAAGCATTTTAAAACTATTATATAGTTATATAGTTGGTGCCTTGTGCACCGGTATATAATTCTAACGAAAAATTATTTAGTTTCGTTAGGATAACGCAATGTCATCCGCGATTTGGCTCTTGTTGCCCGTCTTATACGTTAAATTTATATTTATATTACAGAGCCTTGTTAAAACTCTTATATTTGATACACGCTGGCTTAAAAAATGCGTTTGTTTACCAACATTAATATATATAACAGAGAAAAGTATAGAATCGAAAGGATCTGAATAGCTCAGCTGGAAGAGCAGTCGCCCGGCAAGCGAAAGGTCTCGGGTTCGATTCCCGATTCAGCGATTTTCGGATCTATATTTTTCTCTTGCATTCATTTATTTATTTTCCGTAGGGGGGTTAAAGGGGTATTGAAATTAAATCTCAAAATATGAGATTATTTCATATTTAAAATCTTGGCCGTGTCCAAGTAAAAATTTGGTGCCTTGTGCACCGGTATTTAATTCTAACGAAAAATTAATTAGTTTCGTTAGGATAACGCATTGTCATCCGCGATTTGGCTCTTGTTGCCCGTCTTATACGTTAAATTTATATTTATATTACAGAGCCTTGTTAAAACTCTTATATTTGATACACGCTGGCTTAAAAAATGCGTTTGTTTACCAACATTAATATATATAACAGAGAAAAGTATAGAATCGAAAGGATCTGAATAGCTCAGCTGGAAGAGCAGTCGCCCGGCAAGCGAAAGGTCTCGGGTTCGATTCCCGATTCAGCGATTTTCGGATCTATATTTTTCTCTTGCATTCATTTATTTATTTTCCGTAGGGGGGTTAAAGGGGTATTGAAATTAAATCTCAAAATATGAGATTATTTCATATTTAAAATCTTGGCCGTGTCCAAGTAAAAATTTGGTGCCTTGTGCACCGGTATTTAATTCTAACGAAAAATTATTTAGTTTCGTTAGGATAACGCATTGTCATCCGCGATTTGGCTCTTGTTGCCCGTCTTATACGTTAAATTTATATTTATATTACAGAGCCTTGTTAAAACTCTTATATTTGATACACGCTGGCTTAAAAAATGCGTTTGTTTACCAACATTAATATATATAACAGAGAAAAGTATAGAATCGAAAGGATCTGAATAGCTCAGCTGGAAGAGCAGTCGCCCGGCAAGCGAAAGGTCTCGGGTTCGATTCCCGATTCAGCGATTTTCGGATCTATATTTTTCTCTTGCATTCATTTATTTATTTTCCGTAGGGGGGTTAAAGGGGTATTGAAATTAAATCTCAAAATATGAGATTATTTCATATTTAAAATCTTGGCCGTGTCCAAGTAAAAATTTGGTGCCTTGTGCACCGGTATTTAATTCTAACGAAAAATTATTTAGTTTCGTTAGGATAACGCATTGTCATCCGCGATTTGGCTCTTGTTGCCCGTCTTATACGTTAAATTTATAAAAAATTATGATTTCGTTTAAAAAAAAGTAATACTTCGAAATCCCAATGTCTCTGCTTGGAATAAAATTATGCTTACGATTGTGGACGACCCGATTAGCCGTCACTAGTCGCCCGCGCTCGTGTAAACGGCCCCTTTCGGGGCCCACCACACGAATACGTTGGGAATCCGCCTTTTCGCCCCCACCCGTCACTCGACCCCCTCCAAGCTAGTCTTAGAGTGGGGTGGCCGACGGGTATAAAGAGCGGCGCAGCCGAGACTTCGACACCAGTCCCGTCCTGGTCCCTCGAGCGTACTCAGGGATCACTCCTCAACTCCCACACTCCAACTCACCCCGGCCGACGAGCGTTCTCGTCGTGCAGGCCGAGCGTTCTCGGTCACCGGGTCCTGTCGTAACTCACCCCGGGCGACGAGCGTTCTCGTCGTGCAGGCCGAGCGTCCTCGGTCACCGGGTCCTGTCCGTAAAGCACCCCGGCCGACGAGCGTTCTCGTCGTGCAGGCCGAGCGTTCTCGGTCACCGGGTCCTGTCCCGTAACTCACCCCGGCCGACGAGCGTTCTCGTCGTGCAGGCCGAGCGTTCTCGGTCACCGGGTCCTGTCCGTAACTCACCCCGGCCGACGAGCGTTCTCGTCGTGCAGGCCGAGCGTCCTCGGTCACCGGGTCCTGTCCGTAAATCACCCCGGCCGACGAGCGTTCTCGTCGTGCAGGCCGAGCGTCCTCGATCACCGGGTCCTACCTGAAAGTCACCGGCGCCCGACGGAGATCGCCCTCTCAGGGCGCCCGTACGCGTGTCCGCGTTGGAAACTCTAGCAATAAGTCGTGTCCGCGTCCGTATAATCTGGTCGCGTCTCGTCCGTAATATTTCTATCCGTCAATCCTAGCAATAAGTCGTTGTCCGCGTCCGTATAATCTGGTCGCGTCTCGTCCGTAATATTTCTATCCGTCAATCCTAGCAATAAGTCGTGTCCGCGTCCGTATAATCTGGTCGCGTCTCGTCCGTAATATTTCTATCTGTCAATCCTAGCAATAAGTCGTTGTACGCGTCTGTATCATCTGGTCGCGTTTCGTCCGATTATACTGTGCTGTGTATAATGGTTTGAATCACGGGAGAACCACAGGAAGGTGGCCCCGAATAAACTCTACTTTTACCAGAGCAACCGTGTGTCATTGTAAATCTGAGTCTCCCCTCTTCCCGAATCCTGGCACCGACGAGCCGATCCGTGGCGTCGGGAAAGGTGCTTCGTTACATGGCGCCCGAACAGGGACCTGACTCGACCGTCTGAGACTCCGGTTTGCAATCCACATGCTTGGGTGGATCTACCGCCTAGATAAAGAGGAAGCCGTCCGATACCTCGCCACCCGCGATCTAGACCCAGAAGGGAGATTAATCGACCTCCGCCGCCGCATAAGAGACCACGTAATGGCCCAATCAGCCAAACACCGGAGCGGCCGAAACGCTCCACGCGCCGCTTAGCCGCGAAGAACGTTACCGGAGTGCACGCGGAACCCCCGAACCACCAGAAGCCGACCCGGCTAAGGCCCTCAACCAGATACGCAAATGGGGATGCCATTTTGATGGTAAGGACCCCCTCGCTTTCCTCGAGCATCTGGAGGAAACTCCGTGTGGCCTATGGTCTGGAAGACCACAATCTTCTCACCGGTCTGTCCGAGCTGTTAAAGGGCGACGCCCTTCTGTGGTGGCGAAACACCAGAGAACAGTGGTCCACATGGGCCGGGTTCCGAAAGGATTTCTTGGCCCAGTATCTATCACCCGGGTACAAACGACAATTACGACGGGAAATACAAGGCCGGCGACAGAAGCCAGGAGAGGCGTTTACGCGATACGCTACCGCCGTACAGACAATGATGCGTCGGGCTGGCGGCTACACTAGCCAGGAACGGCTCGAGCAATTATACGAAAACGCCGACCCGGAACTCCAGCTATACGTTCGATTGGACGAACTGCACTCCGTTTCCGCGCTATGCAGTCGTGCCGCCGAGTGGGAGGAAATCCACCGGCGTCGCCAAGAACAACGCCGCGAAACATTACGGTCCACCGAGGCGAATCTTGCCGCCACTACCTATGACCGGGCGAGTTGCTGTTGGCGATGCAAACAGCGAGGGCACACACGACTCGACTGTCGCCGCCCAGCACGGAAGTTCTGCTCGCAGTGCGGGAAGGATGGCGTCCTAACGCGAGACTGCCACCCTCCGACGGAAAACGACCGGCGGGTCGGAAACGAGGCGGCCATCGTCCGACCCGCGTCCAGATAGAGTACACACCGCGGCCGCATTTACCAGTCCCAGATTCACCGATTCAACACCTGGGCACTTCTCGATTCCGGATCCGAAGTGTCGTTTGTGAACGCCGCCATGGCCAAACGCTTGTCTGATCGCGGCCTCCAGATCCAGCCGTCCGAAGAACCGGTCAACTTAGCCGACGGCTCCAAGGCACCCACCTCCGGTTCGATCCGCTTCGCCATCCGAGTCGGCCCTCGCTCTGTCCGCCACCGCTTCCAGGTCCTGGATAACCTCAGCAGCGAGGTTACTAATCGGAGTCGACCTATGGGCTCGGTTACGCATTACGCTGCCGCCTCCCCCATCCAACCGACCAGGGAGGACGGCTCCGGCCCAGGTGGCGTCTGTCTACGGCAAACTGTCGCCGGAATCTCCCCACGCTCACAGAGGAAGACCAGCGTTTCCGGCAGTTCTTGGATACCGAACTCCGGTTATTTGAGTCCGTGCAGGGGCCCACCGATCGCACCAAACACCAGATCAGATTGCGGCCTGGAGCCCCAATAAAGCAGAGATACCGACCCCGTAATCCGGCCATGCAGGCCGTCATTGATAGCGAGGTGAATAAAATGTTGGAAGCCGGAGTGATCGAACCGTCCAACAGCGCCTGGAGTTCCCCCGTAGTCCTCGTCAAGAAGAAGGATGGAGGACACCGATTTTGTATCGATTTCCGCAAGTGAATCAAGCCTCCGACAAAGACGCCCTACCCACTGCCGCACATCCTCGCTACCCTCGATACGCTCCGAGGGGCCCAGTACTTTCAACACTCGACTTAAAGGACGGATATTGGCAGGTGCCACTAGATCCGGTCAGCCGTCCAGCCACCGCCTTTACAATTCCTGGGCGAGGACTCTACCAATTTAAAGTCATGCCTTTTGGGTTACAGTCAGCACCGGCCACGTTCCAGCGGTTGCTGGATAGTGTCCTCGGCCCGGAACTCGAAGCCACACGTATTGGTCTACCTCGACGACATCATCGTAGTCAGCTCGTCACTGGAGACCCATATGGAACATTTGGCCGAGGTCTTCAGACGGTTGAGACAAGCGCGCCTTCCGCCTTAACCCACAGAAGTGCCACTTCTGTTGCAGCCGTCTCAAATATTTGGGGCATATAGTAGACAAAGACGGGCATTCGACGGACCCAGACAAGGTCAGCGCGGTAGCCGCGTGGACGACCCCCGACAACCGTACGTCAAGTGCGCCAATTCCTCGGCGTCGCCTCCTGGTACCGCCGTTTTGTACCAGACTTCTCCACCACCGCCGCACCGTTGACACGCTTGACCCAAAAAAGAGCACGTTTTGCGTGGGGGACCAGAAGAAGAAAAGGCTTTCGACGAGCTGAAGCGGGCGCTCACCACCGCACCAGTTCTTGCTTGTCCCGATTTCAGCCGACCATTCACCCTCCAGACCGACGCCAGCACGTGTGGGCTAGGTGCCGTGCTCACCCAAGAACTATCCGAAGGCGAACGCGTCATTGCCTACGCCAGCCGTACACTAAATAGCGCAGAAAAGGAACTACAGCGCTACAGAGCTAGAATGTCTGGCGGTAGTGTGGGGAATCCGCCGAATGCGCGACTATCTGGAGGGTTATCACTTCACGGTTGTCACCGATCACCAGTCGCTTCGATGGCTGCAGAGACTGGAAGCTCCCACCGGTCGCCTAGGGAGATGGGTATTCGAGCTTCAGCAGTACGACTATGACATCCGGTATCGTAAAGGAAAACTGAACGTCGTGGCCGACGCTCTCTCTCGTCAACCCAAGGCCTGTGTCATACAAGCCGCTCCAGACTGTCAATGGTACCGCCGCCTTTATCACCAGGTACAACAACACCCGGCCCGAACATGCGGACTACCGCATCCAGAACCGACAGTTGCATCGACACATCCTGCATGATCTCAACTTCCACGACTCGCCAAGCGAGGAGCAATGGAAACAGTGCGTCCCGAAACCCCAGCGCGCGGAAATACTGCACCGACTGCATGACGACCCGACCGCCGGACACTTTGGCATTGCGAAGACCATCGCACGAGTAGCGCGCTTATATTATTGGCCAGGAATGTTCCGCGACGTCACTCGATACGTCCGTGACTGCCGAAACTGCGCCATCCACAAGGCCGCACAAACCTTGCCGGCCGGGAAACTTCGAGCCACCAACGTCACGCAACCCGTGGCAACAGGTCTCCATTGATCTGGTCGGACCATTGCCACGATCGACCAGTGGCCATACCTGGCTGCTGACCATGCAGGATCGATTCTCCAAATGGATAGAGATGACGCCGCTCCGCCAAGCCACCGGCCCGCCAACGTCACACGAGAAGTAGCTGGACGTATTATATATCGTCACGGCTGCCCGGACATCATCGTCTCTGATAACGGGACTCAGTTGAGATCGCACCAGCTCGAGGGATTACTACGATCCTTCGGGATCAAGCATAGAACCGCCCCCGCCTACGCACCGCAGTGCAACCCGGTCGAGCGAGCCAACCGCACCATAAAGACCATGGTGGCGCAATATGTGGAAGGCCGACATCGCCGTTGGGATGAACACATTCCCCAGCTCCAGTTCGCTTTCAATACCGCACGACAAGAATCCACGGGATACACCCCGGCCTTTCTGATGTACGGCCGGGAGTTACAATCACCGCATCCCGACGACCCGCCGCCCGGCAACGACCAGCAACGCTCCTGAAACAGTTCGACGTCGACTCGAAGACGCCTACGAAATTGTCAGAATCAACCTGGCCCGCGCCTTCCAACATCAACAGCGAAACTACGATTTACGTCGACGCGACTGGCGTCCACAAGTTGGAGACCGAGTATGGAAAAAGGAGCACCCGTTATCGAACAAAGAGCGCGGCTTTAATGCCAAACTAGCACCAAGATTTGGTGGCCCGTTGACGATCAGACGCATCATCTCCCCCGTCATCGTGGACCTGAAGGACGACCGAGGTCGATGGCATCGGCACGTCCACGTGAGGGACTTGAAATCCGCCTCCGAACCGCGTCCTGCGACCGAACCCTAGTCCGATACCCGAGCCACGCGCGCCGATTAACGCCGCCGGTCAACCGTTAGGCATGTTCGCGGTTTCGAATCAAAATACGTGGAGCGGCACTCTTCATGGTCCGCGTCTTGTCGAAAAATCTTTGGCCCGAATACCGGGAACGACATTCTTCATGGTCCGCGCTTCGCCACCCGGTCCCGAACCGAGAGCGGCACTCTTCATGGTCCGCGCTTTTGCCACCCGGTCCCGCACCGGGAGCGGCACTCTTCATGGTCCGCGTCCCGATCACCGAGGGGTATAAAGAACGGGCACCCTTGGGTCAGAACTCATCCCGTCACGATGGAAACACCAAGCGAAGAAGCAAACCAGCGCTCAAAAGAAAATCCGTCCGTTTCCGGACGAAATCTGCCCGTTTCCGGGCAAACCACCCGGCCAGTACCGGGAATAGGGACCCACATCCAGCGGTCCGACGCCGAGCAGCGACGTCGGAATTTGGTGCTCTTGGAGGCACCTCCGCCTCCCCCGGGTAGACGCCGACCTATCCCGGTGAACACCCGGCATCGACGACCACCGGTCCTCTCCGACTCCCCGGCCTCCACCGTCGCCGGCGTCACCAGGCCCCACGACGACACCGGCCAGCGCACGCCAGCCCGCTCGACCATCCGCGAACCGATCGGTTCCCTCAACCGGCACCCGCCGACACACGCCATCCGCTGTCGCATCGCCAGCCACCACGCGCCAGTCAGCGACTCCTGACGAAGCGGACCAGCCAGCGCATCGCGCCAACACAGGCCAACAGGTGCGATCCCTTGTCGCGCCACCAGCCAGGGAGAGCCACCCCAACCGGCACCACGCCGACCTCCAACCGGCCAGGCCCCACCAGCGCCAGCACCACCGCCCGGGACCGCCACGACCCATCCAGGTCACTCTGGGGGATGGCCAAACCGTCGACATACCGTACCACGCCGCCACCATCTCACGGCGGTATAAGGTACGCAACCCGACGGGCCGGTGGATCATCAGATTCGACCGACGAGGAAGACCGCGAACGATCCGTCGAATAGCCACCCCCCCCCTAGAAAAGGAGGGTGATTTGTGACGACCCGATTAGCCGTCACTAGTCTGCCCGCGCTCGTGTAAACGGCCCCTTTCGGGGGCCACCACACGAATAGTTGGGGAATCTCGCCTTTAGCCCCCACCCGTCACTCGACCCCCCTCCAAGCTAGTCTTAGAGTGGGGTGGCCGACGGGTATATAAGAGATGCGCAGCCGAGTACCTCGACACCAGTCCCGTCCTGGTCCTCGAGCGTAATCAGGGATCACTCCTCAAACTCCCACATCCACACTCACCCCGGCCGAAGAGCTTTATCGTCGTGCAGGCCGAGCGTTCTCGGTCACCGGGTCCTGGTCGTAACTCACCCCGGGGCGACGAGCGTTCTCGTCGTGCAGGCCGAGGCGTCCTCGGTCACGGGTCCTGTCGTAAAGCACCCGGCCCGACGAGCGTTCTCGTAGTGCAGGCCGAGCGTTCTCGGTAACAGGGTCCTGGTCCGTAACTCACCCGGCCGCCGAGCGTTCTGTATGTGCAGCCGAGCTTTCTCGGTCACCGGGTCCTGTCCGTAACTCACCCCGGCGACGAGCGTTATCGTCGTGCAGGCCGAGCGTCTCGGTCACCGGGTCCTGTCCGTAAATCACCCGGACGACGAGCGTCCGTCGTGCAGGCCGAGTTCCTCGATCACCGGGTCCTACTGAAAGTCACCGGCGCCCCGACGGAGATTCGCCCTTCTCAGGGCGCCGTACGCGTGTCGCGTGGAAACTCTAGCAATAAGTCGGGTCCGCGTTCCGCTATATCTGGTCGCGTCTCGTCCGAATATTTTATATCAGTCAATCCTAAGCATAAGTCGTGTCCGCGTCCGTATAATCGGTCGCCGTCTCGTCTCGTAAGTTCATCAGTCAATCCTAGCAGATAAGTCGTGTCCGCGCCGTTATAATCTGGTCGGTCTCGTCCGTATATTTCTATCTGTAAATCCTCGCAATAAGTCGTGTACGGTCTGTATCATCTGGTCGCGTTTCGTCCGATTTATACTGTGCTGTGATAATGGTTTGAATCACGGGAGAAACCACAGGAAGGTGGCCCCGAATAATAAACTCTACTTTTACCAGCGGCAAACGTGTGTCTTGTAAATCTGAGTCTCCCCTTTCCCGAATCCTGCACCGACGAGCCGGATCCGTGGGGAGTACGGAAAGGTGCTTCGTTACAAAGATAAGGACGTCTTCTACTTCGAAATCTTTTATATAAAACATTTTCCAATACAACGATAAGACGTCTTCTACTTCGAAATCTTTTATATAAAACATTTTCCAATATCTTGTATATTTTTTAACATATTCACTTGTGGTAATTAAAATAGAACACCCTGTATGTATATAGACCAAATTATTTTTCTTATGTGCTTTGTGATAATTTAGTTGTCTTGTTGCGATTGACGCAGTGTTTGCGCAACAATAAAATCAAAATTATGTATTAGAAATGAAAGCTGCCAAGCTTTCATCGCGCTTTTATTTTATTATTAAAGTCTATTTAATTAATTTCTGGTTAATCATTGCTGATTTTCGCAACTATCCTATCCTTATTAAAAGCTAGATAATATTCCAATTAAATTAATGTAAATGTGAAGCATTTACATATATTTGTAAACTATTTCTAAATATTTAAATACAAAATAGTATGTAAAAAAATCATTAGTTCTATTCAGAAAAAAATTAATTAATTTTTTATTCTTTATAAATTAAAGACACGAAATAATGAAATTAACAATTTTCTAAAAAATACTTACTCCAAAAAGTTGTTCTGATATCTTCGAACCAATTAAAAGTTAAAAAGCCATACAACATGCCAGTATGTAAAATAATAATATATATGATATTAAACCACTTCAAGTCAGTCTTGAACGTGAATAGTCCTTCAAAATTTACATGTGTCTTCTTTTGATTCTGCATATCGTTTTTATCATTTGTAACCTTTGTGATGCTTGAAAATTCTTTATTTTGAAAAATATCCTTGACATTTATTTCAGGATTCGTATTCAAAATATTAACTGCCATTTCCATTTATGAAGATCTCTAAATCAGTAAATATAGGTTATCTTAATAGAATGTTGCAACTTTTCTAAAAATTGGTTTCAAATTAAACTTTATATATGCAAATTAACAGATGATATACTGAAATGCTGCATTCAATGCAATGATACGAATCTTATGTCTTTCTGAATTTACCCGTGTTCTTTCATGTTCTCTCTCTCTCTCTCTCTCTCTCTCTCTCTCTCTCTCTCTCTTTCTCTCTCTCTCTCCCTCCCCCCATATTTTTTTAAATATTTACCTGAAGTATTTAAAATTTTAATGTAGCACACATTACATATGCTTTGTTTTGAATTATTTTAATTTAAGAACTCTTTTTGATATATTGTAATATAATTCGATAATCTAATTTAATATTATATATGAAAACAATAATTTTTAAGATTAGTGACAATCAACTATCAAAGTATGTCTACATTTATTTCAGATTTAAAATGTAAATTTTTTGAGCAAGAAATAAAACACTAAAAAATAATATTTTCGAATAGCTTACGTTTTTCGAATATATAATTATATAAGAAAAATTATCACATTAATTATGAAAACGTGATAAAAATTAAAACTATAAAAAATTAAAAAATCGATTTAAATAATAAAATTTACAAGTATCATAACTATGATTATTTCAAATTTTACAAGATAATATTCTCATTTCCTGCTTGAAAATTAAGAAGGAATTACCCTTAATAAAAGCAATGATTAATATATTTTTTCCAAAATAATAAAACAATTTAAAGATTTATTTTTACTTTTTTATATGTAACCAAAATAATTTTTTACAAAAATTATTTAATATTTAAATAATGTATTACAAAAATTATTTAATATTTAAATAATGTATTACAAAAATTATTTAAAAATTATATTTATAAATGTTGCGACTAGAGCGAATTGAAAGTAGTACGCGCGCGATAATGAGAGAGAAAGATGGAATGTAAATCATTCACACACGGTTATCGGACAAAAAAGTAACAAGCGTTTATTTCGCACAACAAAAAATAAAATACAAAAAAATGACTTAAATCGCGAAAGCGCGTGTGGAGAGACGAGCAACCTCAATGCAGTTTTAAATCCCGAAGTGAGCGACTTCTCAGTAATATACACGCAGGGCGCAAAAAGCTATGCGCGAATAATTTCACCTGGCGCGAGCGACGGACGGTTTTATAATCAGCTGAATTGCTCGATCACAAAAGATAATTGTTGTTCGACCTTTGTTAGTCGCACGCGCGTTTTTCGACTTTTCGTTTTTTAAAAATATACGACCAGCTGTTCCAGCGAGAGGACAGAACACACGCATCGATTTTCAACGCGCATTCAGTTTACAAACAGGCCCAGCGTTTGCCTCGTCTTGTCAGCTGTTTGGGTTGTCAAAAAAACGTGTAATCGTTGAAGAGTGTTGGGCAGGTTCTTAGAATTAGCCAAACAATTTGCGGAAATGACTGCGCAAGAAATACTCGATCACTGTTTCACTTAGATAATACCTACAACCTTATAAATTCCACCGGTTATGATTGCTTCAAATTTAACGAAATATACCGGGTGATTCCAATTTCACGGGTTCGCGCTCGAACAATAAATTATATTCTATCTTCATTAATAACACAAAAATTTTTTAAATATTCGCACCAAAGTATTGAAATAAAAAATCACACCAAGTAAATTTAGGAAGATATAATGTTTTAAAAAATAAAAGTTAAAAAATAAAAGAAACAAATTTAATTAAAATTAAGCAAAAAACTTAGCGCTGTAACTTTTATAATGTTTTATATAGTAGTATAATAACGCATTCAACTAGCCTTAAAATAGCCTTTTGCAAAACAGCGCAAATATTTAAAAATTTTTTGTGTTATTAATAAAGATAAATTATAATTTATAAACAAACTAAGGTTCAATAACAGCTCTGTAATATAAATATAAATCTAAATCATAAGAAAGGCGTAAAGAATCATACGCGGATGTTTTCTACGTATATTTACAACGAAATTAAATTTTCGTTGGAAACAAAGCGTGCGCAAGGCACGTATTATTCTCGGTGTACCAACCAAGACTTTAAAAATTGAAATAATCTCTTACTTGAGATTTAATTTCAGAAACCCCCTAACCCCCTTGCGGAAATAATTAAATAAATGTAAGAGAAAAATATAGATCCGAAAGTCGCTGAATCGGGATTCGAACCCGAGACTGAAATGCTGCATTTTAAAATCTTGGTTGGTACACCGAGAATAATACGTGCCTTGCGCACGCTTTGTTTCTAACGAAAATTTAGTTTCGTTGTAAATGTACGTAGAAAACATCCGCGTATGGCTCTTTACGCCTTCCTTATGATTTAGATATATATTTATATTACAGAGCCGTTATTGAACCTTAGGTTGTTTATACACACGCCGGCGAATAGGCGTTATAGAGTATATGTAAGCAGAGAAGGGTATAGAATCGAAGGGTCTGAATAGCTCAGATGGAAGAGCAGTCGCCCGGCAAGCGAAAAGTCTCGGGTTCAATTCCCGATTCAGCGACTTTCGGATTTATATTTTTCTCTTACATTTATTTAATTATTTCCGCTGGTGGGTTAGGGGGTTTTTGAAATTAAATCTTATTAAAGAGATTATTTCAATTTTTAAGTCTTGGTTGGTACAGCGAGAATAATACGTGCTTTGCGCACGCTTTGTTTCCACACACACACACAACAAAAACTTACAATTAGTTTCGTTGAAAATGTACGCAGCAACATCCGCGTATGGCTCTTTATGCCTTCCTTGATTTAGATTTATAATTTATAAATATAATTTTTAAATAATTTTTGTAAAGAATTATTTTGATTACATATGTAATTTTTGAAAAGATTAAATATTTTTGATGGTTATAAACTTTAAAAGAATAATAATTTTGACTTACTTGGCATAATTTTTTATTTCACTATTTTTTGATGCAAATATTTTAAACTTTTTTTGTGTTATTATTAAAGATATAAAATTTAATTTATAAATATAATTTTTGAAAAAAAAAATTTTAATAATTTTTGTTATAAACTATTTATGTTAATTTTTTGACGAAAGATATACTTAGCGCTTTTTTTAACATTTGTGATGTCTTTTTTACGTATACATATAAGTTGATTATAAAAATCTAGACGCGATTTCCGCTCTTTCTTTGAGCCTTCTTCAGCGCATACAGAAAACAAAGATTAAGAAATTATACGGATAAATGAATCATGATGTCACAACGTGAAAGATTGTCTTACTTCATAATATAGTAAGGCGATATTATTATTATTATATTTAAAATTTTCACAAACACGATGTTTTTCTTCATCAGGTTTAAAAGCCCGGAAGTATTCGTTTATTATGAGTATTAATTTGCCGTTATTCATTGCTAGTGACAAAAAGTGCGATTGCAATTATATCAAGGAGTTGAAAACCAGGCTAATACATAAGCATAATGGAAATAATATATTATAGAACGTATCAACTTATCTCTTTCCTCATACACAGTCGTAGTTGATTCGGAAGGCTAAATTATTTCTTTCATCGAGACAACAGATAAGTAAGATAAGATATGGTTAAATATGATTCTTTTCTCACCAATATGCGACAATTACTTTTTGCGGTGGTAGTTTCGTCGTCGCTTGTGCTGGCTGTAGATATGTATATTGTAAAGATGGACAAATAATCTACAATAACGAGCGATAATAACAAAAGACTATGAAACCGGTACCCAACAGCGAGAGTTAAATACTATTGATATTATTTATATATAGAGGGGGAAAAAGAAAAAGAGGGGGAAAGAGAGGGGAAAGAAGGGGGAAAGAGAGGGGGAAAGAGAGGGGAAAAGAGAGGGGGAAAGAGAGAGGGAAAGAGAGGGGGAAAGAGAAATATTATTAATACTTTTTCTCTAAATAAAACAAAGAATTATAGGTAAATTTTTTTCTTGCAAAATAAATTAGAATAAATATTCATTTATTGCAATATACAATTCAGATTTCTTTGAAATATATTCTCAATGTCGTGATTCTAAATAATATTCAAAAGATTTTATCCGTTATTCTTATCGCTTACTCATTGCTTATTAAAAAATTATTAACAAATAAAGATGTATGAAAAATGAGGTTCAAAAATAAATAAATAATAAAAACTTCAATATTACATGTTTTATAGTTATAAATATTATTATGTATATACACGCGCAATTTAAAAAATTAAGCTTTTGTTACGTTCTGTGGACTTCACGATTCTTTTCTTTCTCACGACCAGAATAGAATTTATTGTTAGATAAATAAAAATGAAGGAAATGATAATCTGAATAGCGCATATGATAAAAATCGTAAACGTGCCAACACAGCCGGATATATCGTGAAGGCCCAACAAATATAAATTGTAAAATATGAAGACAGAGCTAAAAGTGACGAAAGCGAGGAAAGCGAGAGAAAAATATATAGTATTTATATAAATTAGTAAATAAAACGTGCAGAGCAAAAGCAAAAATTCTTGTGTACAAATTGAGAAAACACGGCGATAACGCACCGGAAGCAAATTTTTCTCAAAAAAATAAGATTAGACCACATTAAGACCCGTCGATCCTTGCCAAACAAGTAATAAATAGGCAACCCAGTCAATAAAAAGACATCATTAATAACCGCCAAACATAGCGATATACGCCGAGGAAATCTAACAACAAACACCACCGGCGATACTCAATCTATGAGACATCCCCGCTTTTTGGAAACAAACTCCGATTCAAAGATCCTTGTAATAAAATTTCCGATTCGTCGATCTTTGGAATTCACCCCGCGGTAGGAGAAAGTAAAAATATTAAAAATTGCGTTTACGGATTTTCATTTGCAGGATCTTGTTAAGAGGATAAAATGGAGAGCATGAACCAAAAAACGGGATATGAGCACGAACTTTGCCACGGAGCACTCACTACCTTTTTCTCCGGCGAAACTATTGTAATTAGTACTCTATTAGTGCTTTATTAGTGCTTTTGTGCGCAATAAGTGGTTGTCCGACGAACCAACGGACCACCAAGCCACCTGCAGCCAACCGAAGTTCCATCATGCTAAAAATTAAGAATCAACGCTCACAATAAGTAGTAAGTCTATTTAATATATCCACATTTCTATACATATATTTTTATAATTCAATATAATTCTGGGACTCTAATTAGATCATTGAATTATTTTATTGTTTCGCTGTTGGATTTATTAACAAATTATTGTGAAAACCCTTCGTTGTGAGTATCCCCGGAAACTTTTAAATAGGACGTTGTCTCACGCAACAATCCGAACACGTGTAACGCGAGATATACCCTTCGTGAATAACACGCCGCGATTGCGTACGGGACGTAACATCCTTTTATTTTTCTCGAGGTCTTACCCGTGCTGGCGTCGAGGATCTCACCGCTGCACCAAATTATGTTGTGCCCGTCGCCGAAGGTAGAAACGTTTAGGTAGAGGATCGTCACGCTCAAAGGGTTAGGATCTACGTACTAAGTAGACATTCGCGAGTTCAAAGTAACAACATTTTATTCTAATAATAGTATAATTTGGCAATGCGCGGACCACTGCGCGTGGCACGTTCTAAGATCGGACCCCTGTTGATCGTTGTCAATCTCCTTATATTTGCTTTAATTTAGGGCGTTGCAGCCTCAGCATGCCGTATTCTTCTTTTGATGTTTGCTTACTCGTACTTCTTGGAGTCCGGCTAGTATCGAGGTCGCTTTCGCGCTACTCGCTTTCTTCGCTTGCTCTTACCTACTTTACTTATTTTGTTTATTAGTATTTTTGTTAATATTTCCTAATTATATTATTAATCTCTTTTTTATTGTTATTATATTATTATTGTTTAAAAGAAATTTACGAGGTCGAGTCACGACAGTGTGCGTGTCTATATGCGTGCATGCGTGCAAGCGCGCGCGTGTGTGTGTGTGTGTGTGTGTGTGTGTGTGGTGCGAGAGAGAGAGGGTGGAAGGGAAAGAGAGAGGGGAGAGAGTGTGTGTGTGTGTGTGTAAAAATATCTAACTAGTTTCATTTTGCAGCGCATAAATAAAGTCGTACGGCAAGCGGTAAATCGGGAGCGGAAGAGAATGAAAAACCGTGAACCCGAACCCACATAATACGTTCCCGCGCCGGGATATATAACTAGCGCAGCAGGATACGCTCCCGTGCCAGAATATGTGCCGCAAAATACGTGCCGGCACCGGGATATGTGCCTGGCGCAGTAGGATATGCTTCCGCGCTAGAATATGTGCCCGCTGCTGCAAGATACGTATCTGCACCAGGATATATATCCTCCGGGCTTACAGGATACGTACCTGCACCAGAATATATGCCCGGGCTATTTTCAGGATACGCGCCCGCGCCACCATACATATATATATATATATATATATATATATATATATATATATGTAATGGGGTGTCCACCTTTATCGTTGCTCTCGCAGAATGTATCTTGCAAATAAACATACTCTTCAAATATTTAAAAGGGTATATGCCTATTTGCAAAAATCACTCTTCAAGAACTACTCTCGAAAGCAATTTGCAAGAGAATACGCACTTTATAATATTTATTATTCCCTAAAGGCATGTTAGTTGAATCTCGTTCCCTTTCTATCGAATCCCTTTCTAAAGAATGCATATTAGTTGAATCTTGATAATATGCCCTTTTTAAAAAACAGAATAATATATTTTATATATATATACATTGGTCAAAAAAGTTATCGCAACACGCAATTAATATCAAAATTTCGCAAACTCTACGGAGTAAAATAAATTTTTTTCGCAAATCTTATCCAAATTTTCGTAAAATATGGACTTTTTCCTACAAATTAAAAAAAGCAAAGTTCTTACGACTTTTTTGGCAGAGTTACAGCATATCAAAGTTATTTATGCATTTTTGTGCAATTATTACCAATATTAGCGATACCCGACGCGCACTAACGATGGTTGCGCGACAAATTGGTAATGAAGATTTCCCTCACAGAATCAGTAATCAAAAAATTAAAAGACGTGGTTTAAGATCGTGAGTTCAACATTTTTTTTCCAAATGTATGAATTTTGAAGTATGCATTTTTTTCATACATTAGAAGAGGAAAATGTCGAAGTTGCGATCTTAAACCACGTTCACGTAAACGTCTTCTAATTGTGTAATCACTGATCCTGTGAGAGAGATCTTCATTAGCAATTTGTCGTGCAATCATCGTTGGTGCGCGTCTGGTATCGCTGATGCTGGTGATAATTGTACAAAAATGCATAGATAACTTTGATATGCCGTAACTCTGCCCAAAAAAATCGTACAAACTTTGCTTTTTTTAATTTGTACGAAAAAGTTCATATTTTACAAAAATGTGCAAATAATAAGATTTGCGAAAAAAATTTATTTTACTTTGTAGAGTTCGTCAAATTTTGCAATTTTTTGAAAAAAAACACCTTACTTTTTGAAAGAGTGGAAAGAGGAGAAGAGGATGAAATCAAAATCAAACGAAAGTTTCTTAAAGTAGAGACTTCATCCTTTAAAACAAAAAAAATTTTTAATACGATAATTTTTTGCGGAGATTTGCTTATTTGAATTTACGCAAAATTTTGATATTAATTGCGTGTTGCGATAATTTTTTTGACCAATGTAATCCTTTTTTTTTTCGTTCTTTTTGTCCTTTTCAATAGATTTATCTAAACATTTCTTCTCCGATGAAGCCTTGGTTTCAGTATTTTGTATACGTTTTATACAGTCAGATTTGTAATGTCTAGCTTTATGACAATTCCAACAAAAAGGTTTCTTTGGCTTAGATTTATTTGGGTTAAAATTCCTTTTTTTGTTTATATGAGAACATCGCAGTTTGTGGATTTGTTTTATTCCAATTAGTGTCCTGTAACAGTTTAGTTTTAACTAAATCACTAGTGATATCCGCATCTAAATGTTCAAGTGCCATGCACATAGGTTGATTGATTGATGTGTCAGGGAGACCTAGTAACATAATAGCTCCTAGAAATTCATCAACCGGTTTATCTACAACACGAAGTTTTTCAGCGAGCGACATAACTTCATTGACATAGGTTTCTATTGAAGTAAAATTTTCCAATCTTACGGAACATAGACTACGAAGAAGTCCCACACGTCGATTGAGTCCCTTATCTTCAAATGCATTTTCAAGTGCATTCCATGCCTGCTTAGCAGTTTCACACGTTATAAGGTATGAAAAGCAGCATTGATCAATCTTGAGATTAATCTTCGAGAGAGCTTTCTCATCTCTTCGTAATTTTTCTTCGGCTGTCGTTCTATTTCCTTCGACGTATCCACTGATAGCACTTCACAAATTGTCATGCCGCAAATAATTCTTCATTTGGAATTTCCAGTTAATATAATTTTCTTGTCCTTTGAGCTTCGCAAAAGCGACCGAGAAGCCGGTTCTGTCGCCATGCTTTCGACGGATACGTACAAAAAAACAACAGACCACAGAAAAATAGATAAATTGTATATTTTTCTTTGACTTAAATTATATTCCCGGTATCTACCGAGACTGAGCCCATAACCTGTTGCAGGTATATCATGCAGAATGTGGAATGAATGGATAAACGACACTTTGTTCAGAGACAAGATATATAATCTGAGATAAACAAACGAGCAGACATACAAGACAAAGACTTATGTTAGTACCAAATAATACAATAAAAAAAGGGAGCAGCACCCAACACAGCATTAACAAGAAGCACTACCCATGAATTAATTGAGTTATAAAATGATAAATTCTAACACTGTTGATGAAGGAAGTTGAACGAATTGCAAAAGAGAAACACAAATCTCATCAAATTTCTATAATTTCAGGTATATGTTGTTGACTCATTCTAATTAAATATTTAGAAGTTTTATTATAAATAAATGAACAAAATTAAACATTTTGTTTTCCGCACAAACTGAGCGTTTTTATACTTTAGGTTTGCAGAAAATTAATTACAAAATTGACATGTGATTCAAATGCATTTATCTCGTCATAAGGATATTGTAAGTGACAAATAAATACTTGCAAAATATTAATGTATATGTATATGACTAATATATCTTTATATATAAGCACCGTCTGTCTGTATGTATGTACGCGAACTACTTCCGCATTTGTGGACCGATTTTCGTGAAACTGGTACCAAAATGTTGCAAATTTTTCGGGGGTGACTGCTGTGGGTTTTTTTTTTAATTTTTTAATTTTTTTTTTCTTCAGAGGAGGGTATGTTTCTTTTTTTGCAATATTTCTGAACACATGGTATCAAAATGTTGCAAATTGTTTGGAGATAGCGACGATGCGGTTTTTTCAAGTGTTACACCCCCACCCACGCACCCACCCACGCATTCACCCACACGCATGCGCATTTATGGACCATTTTTCACGAAATTAGTACCAAAATGTTGCAAATTTTTCTGAGAAAACTGTTGTTTTATTTTTTTAAGTTTACGCCTCCACCCACACACCCACCCACGCAAATGTATATTTATGAACCGATTTTTTTTTAAATTGGTACCAAAATGTTGCAAATTTTTTGGAGATGGCGACGATGCGGTTTATTCAAGTGTTACATTTCAACCCACGCACCCGCCCTCGCATTCACACAAATGCATGCGCATTTATGGACCAATTTTTACAAAATTGATACCAAAATGTTGCAAATTTTTCTGAGAAAACTGCTGTTTTATTTCTTTAAGTTTACGCCTCCACCCACGCACCCACTTACGCAATCGCATATTTATGAACCGATTTTTCTTAAATTGGTACCAAAATGTTGCAAATTTTGTGGAGATGGTGACGATGTGGTTTTTTCAAGTGTTACACCTCCACCCACGCATTCACACATTTATTCACAGATTTTTTTGAAATTTGTACTTAAACTTTGTCGGGGATGGCTACTATGATTTTAACAAATTTATATCATCCTATTTATCCACTCATGCACCCATGTGCATACGCATTTATTGACTTGGTCACACCAAGAAGTAATTTAAAAAAAATTTGTGTACGTGTTTGTGATTATGTGTGCAATTCGTGTAAATAAACCTTTAATTTGTATGCCTTGGCCATAGTAACATTTAAATTCAATATTCTTATTTTATACAAACATTTCCTTAAACTTTTTTTAAATCAATGTGACACATAATACGGCTTAACCAACATGTAAAAGAATGAGGGAGGACTATCGAAATGTAGGACGCGTTTCTAAAGAGGACAAGAAGTAGTGCATTTTTCGAGAGGAGAGAAATGCATGAGGAAGAGAGTTGTGTTCTTAAAGAGAGGAGAGAGAGAGCTTTGTCAAACGACAAGGAAAGAGTGAAATTGTTGAGAAAGGAGAGGCGTTTCTTAAAGAGAAAAAAGAGAGAGAGCGCTCTTCGACAAGAATGGACAAGAAGGACGATTTTAGAGAAATGAGAACAGAAAGGAAATTGTTTTCAAAGAGAGAAAGAGAGAGAGCGGTCCTAAAGAAGCCGCCGTCTCTAAAGAAGACGATTTGTTTAAAAGGAGAGAAAGGTGTCAAAAAGAGATAGGAGTAGAAGGGAGAGGCGACGAGCGGAAGGATGTAAAGAGAACCGAAGCAGATTCACACATGTGGCTTTGGCTTTTAAAAAGAAAAATGTGACGAGATCGAAAATGCTTTAATCTTTAATTTACTATGTAAGACTAAAGAGAGCAGCGAAAATGCATGCATGCAGTTCAAATCAGCATAATGTAAGTAGATTTTAATTTTAGAGAGAGAGAGAGAGCGTGTGTCTTAAAGAAAGAGAGAGAGAGAGAGCGTGTGTCTTAAAGAAAGAGAGAGAGAGAGAGCGTGTGTCTTAAAGAAGAAGAAAGAAAGAGGGAGAGAGAGAAAGAGAGAGAAAGAGAGAGAGAGAGCGTGTGTCTTAAAGAGAGAGAGAAAGAGAGAGAGCGCGTGTCTTAGAGAGAGAGAGAGAGAGAGAGAGAGAGAGCGTGTGTCTTAAAGAAAGAGAGAGAGAGAGAGCGTGTGTCTTAAAAAAAGAAAGAGGGAGAGAGAGAAAGAGAGAGAAAGAGAGAGAGAGCGTGTCTTAAAGAGAGAGAGAAAGAGAGAGAGCGCGTGTCTTAGAGAGAGAGAGAGAGAGAGAGAGAGAGAGAGAGAGAGAGAGAGAGAGAGAAAGAGCGTGTGTTTTAAAGAGAGAAAGAGAGAGAGAGCGTGTGTCTTAAAGAGAGAGAGAGAGCGTGTCTCTTAAAGAGAGAGAGAGTGTCTTAAAGAGAGAGAGAGAGAGAAGCGTGTCTTAAAGAAAGAGAGAGAGAGTGAGAAAGGGGGAGAGGGGGAGAGAGAGAGGGGGAAGAGATAGTAAAAGAGAAAGAGAGAGAAAAAGATAGACATGTGTGTTTATGTGTGTTAAAGAGAAAGAGAGAGAGAGAGAAAATGATTAATCTATTAATTTATCTATTTTTAGTAGTACCTCATGTACACAAAACAGCGATAATTGAATCGACTGTAAAATACAACCCTATATGGAGGAATGTAATTAAGGTTAAATTACAGCAAAATATGAGAACTGCGGAAGAAAAAGAATTTGCAAATTGGTTAATGCAACTCGGAGATGGTAAATTATCAAATACAGATGGACTAAATCTAGACACGATTAAAATTCCACAAGATTTTATATCAAAAGAATCTCTTATTAATGAGATTTTTGGTGATAGAATTACCATGAAAAGGAATAGAGAAAATCAAGATCGAGCGATTCTTTGTCCTAAAAATGAGGATACTTTCAAAATTAATGATGAAATTCTTTGTCTAATGGAAGGAGAAGAAAAGGAGTATCTCTCTATTGACTGTATTGTAAGTGATGATCCACAGGAGCAATTAAATTTTCCAACTGAGTTTCTAAACTCACTGACACCTTCTGGAATGCCAGTTCATCGGCTTAAAATAAAAGTTGGTGCTACAGTAATCTTATTAAGAAATTTAAATACTAGAAAAGGACTTTGTAATGGTACAAGATTTATTATAACTAATTTGAAAAATAATATAATTTATGTAGAAGTTATAACAGGTCCTGCTCGAGGACAAATTGTTATGATTCCGAGGATAGATTTAATTACAAATGATTTGGAACTGCCATTTAAGTTTAAACAAAGACAGTTTCCTATTCGAGTGTCATTTGCTATGACAATAAATAAATCACAAGGACAAAGTTTAGAAAAAATTAGAATTTATTTGCCACATCCTGTATTTGCTCATGGTCAACTTTATGTGGCATTTTCTAGAGCAACAAAAAGAGAAAGTGTAAAAATTAAAATTGATGAATGTTGCAATCAAGGACATTTAATTGAAGAAAGTGAAAAATGTTTTACAAAAAATGTAATATACAGGGAAATTTTGTAAATTGAAGAATTATGACATTGTATGAGAGCTAATAATAGCGGGTTAGCGGTGGGTACATTAGAAATAAAAAAAATTGAGTGTTCGAACGGCTAATTGCAAACTGAAAAGACTTAAGAACATTATTGCTTTAAAAACTCATGCAATCGTGACATGCAACATGCATCATGCATCATTTTTTATTAATATTCTTTAAAATAGCGCTCGGCCGCACAGGTATACGTATACCCCGCGCCTGCGAAAAGAAAGCGCTTACGTTAAATCACCGATAATTGTAAACACCGCGGTCGCGCGAGAGGAGATACACTTTAGTTCCGATAACAACAAAAAGATTATTTTTCTAAAAGTAAATAATTACACAAAACGCTCTTTCGACCTCAGCCAAACGATAGAATAAAGAGGATTATTCTCGACTATTCTAGAAACACGGGCCTATAAAAACCTCCTCTCTCGTGATCGCGACGCTCTTTTCCGATTGCTCGTCGCGTCAAGAGTGTGTTGCTACTGTTTGAAAAAGATCGCTTGTCTTTTTCTCTTTACCACGTTGAATTACCGTTGCTTGCGGAACGTTTAATTATTAATTACCGACTTGGCTATTTCTTTTGGATTCTCCTAATCAGTTAACTTTTTTGTAAATTCTGTGCGGTTTTCAGTATTTGTATTTTTCTTCGTTTTAGTTTAAAATATAGTTATATCAAACGATACGTGTGTGTCGAGTGTCGTGCTTCGCCGTCTTCTCGCTTCCGACATCCTTATCCTGCCTTCCGTCGCGCACATTATTTTGGTCCTTCGAGCCGGATCCTCCAGAACCTCCTGTGAATCCGGTGCCACGGAAGCGTAGAGTTTTTCAGTGTAGGTGAACAGTGCATCTGAAAATAAGACAGTGTCAGAGATGGCAGACACAACGACTATAATTACCAACGCCACCGCGCTATATGGCAAGATTTCGCGCGCATACGATAACCTTCGTAAGCTCGGCGAGGCCAACATCACACTCGGTGCAGTGGAAGCCCGGCTTCTGAATCTCGACAAACTGTGGGAGAAGTTCGATGCGATGAATGATATCTTGGCTGAGCGTGTAGACGAAATAAAGCATGACGTCTATGCTAAACAGGACATACCTTCACTCGGCGAAGAGTCTTATCTAGTGAACAAGGGCCTGATGTTGGAGATGCGGCGTACTCTCCAGAAGAAGGAACGCGCCGAATCGGAAGCTTCCCGATTCAGCGATTTTCGGATCTATATTTTTCTCTTGCATTCATTTATTTATTTTCCGTGGGGGGGTTAAAAGGGGTATTGAAATTAAATCTCAAAATATGAGATTATTTCATATTTAAAATCTTGGCCGTGTCCAAGTAAAAATTTGGTGCCTTGTGCACCGGTATTTAATTCTAACGAAAAATTATTTAGTTTCGTTAGGATAACGCATTGTCATCCGCGATTTGGCTCTTGTTGCCTGTCTTATACGTTAAATTTATATTTATATTACAGAGCCTTGTTAAAACTCTTATATTGATACACGCTGGCTTAAAAAATGCATTTGTTTACCAACATTAATATATATAACAGAGAAAAGTATAGAATCGAAAAGATCTGAATAGCTCAGCTGGAAGAGCAGTCGCCCGGCAAGCGAAAGGTCTCGGGTTCGTTTCCCGATTCAGCGATTTTCGGATCTATATTTTTCTCTTGCATTCATTTATTTATTTTCCGTGGGGGGGTTAAAAGGGGTATTGAAATTAAATCTCAAAATATGAGATTATTTCATATTTAAAATCTTGGCCGTGTCCAAGTAAAAATTTGGTGCCTTGTGCACCGGTATTTAATTCTAACGAAAAATTATTTAGTTTCGTTAGGATAACGCATTGTCATCCGCGATTTGGCTCTTGTTGCCCGTCTTATACGTTAAATTTAATTTTTTGTGTTAAAACGGATTCAATATAGGCTATATGAGGATCGCGCGAAGCGCGGTCCGAATAGAAAAGCTTTGAGGACCGCGCGAAGCGCGGTCCGAAAAGCTAGTACATATATATTAGTCATGTATACATAAATATTAGTCATTTATTAGTCATATACATACACATTGATGTTTTGCAAGTATTTATTTATCAACAAGTTTATCAACAAATTTATATTTTATTTTAAAACAACAATCTTATAACCAGAAAATATTAACATATTCTATAATTCTAAAATCTACAACAAACATTAATGCAATAGATAGATATATAAGATTGTTGTTTTAAAATAAAATATAAAGTTGTTTAATTTCGAGGAACTGTCTCATAAATCTTGCCAATCTGCAGTGAAACAATAATAAAAAATCAGCAGAATAGAATATTTTGTGAATTAGCTATTTTATTTTCATCGTCAGACTCATTTAATACAAAAAAGATATCATAGTCTTATACATCGCACAACTCTTACCTCGGTAAAAATCGATATTATAACAAGGATAATGTACTTCCTTCGCATGTACAATATTTTATGGAGTAGAATTGTAGTATAGTACTCGAATTATGACATAAAATAAAATGACTTTTTGATCAATAGTACATCTCATAAAATATGTGAATCACAAAAATAATAATGGATATATATCATTTGATTACAAGCACTAGGAAATTAATCGTTATAAAGTTGTGACTCTTTGGCACAATGTATTAACTAAACAAAACTAGTTATATTTGTACGTAAGAAATAATAAAATAAAAATAAAAACACGAAAGTGTACAGGCCACAATTCTCACATACAGATGTATGGCAGTTGGGACTGATAGGTTTGCAGAAAATTAATTACAATCTCGTCATAAAGATTATCTGATCTTTGGCACAATGTATTAATTAAACAAAACTAGTTATATTTGTTCGTGAGAAATAATAGAATAAAAATGAAAACACAAATGTGTACAGGCCACATCTTTATATACATATGTACATATACATTATATACATAAGTACATTTTATTATCTTAAAACCTGCACCAACATTTGTCCAAAGAAGTATATATGAATTTTGTCTAATGATATAAATAAACTTCAAAAATTTAATCATTTTTATAAAGAATGCGTTCTCTCTAGATATATCTTTATACATAATAATGTCGTAAAATCGTATATAAGTGTATAAATACAAATATAAATACATATTCATATTTACATTTGTGTAATCCCTTAAAAAAGGTTAAAAAAAGGCGCCCAGTTAACGGCATGCTAGTAACAAAAAATTACCCATTGCAAACCCTAAGACTAATTGTAAAATCCTAAGACTTTTAAAAATATTTTTAATAAAAATGGTTGTACAAGATAGTTATTTTTATCTATAGTAAGCAAAGAGGACCGTCGTATTTTGATTTGAAATATGACAGAAGTGGTGACGGGTTCTTCGCTCATTTATTTAGATGTTTATCATATACAATGAATGATATAATCTCTAAAAACTTATCTTTAAAAAAAAGGTAAAAAAAGGCGCCCAGTTAACGGCGCCCAGTTAACGGCCAGTAACAAAAAATTACTCATTTCAAACCTATGTAGAATCCTATGAAAAATTAATCATGGCCAACTCATGTAGAATTCTATGAAAAATTAATCATTGCAAACCCATGTAGAATTCTATGCAAAATAAACCATTGTAAACTTATGTAGAGAATTGTATAAAAAATTATCCATTGTAAACTCATGTAGAATTTTACTACAAAAGTAATGATATAAAAAATATTGTGCCAAGTGAAAGTAGAAACTTGTACCAGATGAAAATTAAAATTGCAATATATATTAAAATATATTTTAATTGCAATAAGTTTTAAAGTAACAAATAATTTAATTTTAATATTATTAGAATATTATTTAGCAGTGCGCCAAGTTTTTTAACAAAAATTTTATTTTTTTTATTTTATATTAATTATAAATTTGCATAAGTTTTTAAATATTAATTTTTTGTAAAAATTTTTATTTATTTGCGCAATTTTAAATTTTTACTAGTTCATTGTACGACTCTATATATGTTTGCAATTTTAATGTTCCACTGCTACAAGTCTCTACTTTCACTTGGTGCAATTTTTTTATGTTATTACTTTTGTAGTAAGATTCTACATGGCTTTACAATGAATAATTTTTCATATAATTCTCTACATAGGTTTACAATGATTTATTTTGCATAGAATTCTACATGGGTTTGCAATGATTAATTTTTCATAGAATTCTACATGGGTTTGCAATGATTAACAACTAAGATTAAATTACGGCTCTGTATATATTAAATATAAATCTAAAAGCGCAAGAAAGGAGTAAAGAGCCATACGCGAATGTTGCTGCGTACATTTCCAACGAAACTAAGTTTTTGTTGGAAATAAATCCTGCACAAGGCACGTATTATTCTCGGTGTATTACCAAGACTTAAAATTTTTAAGTTTTGGTAAACCTTCGATTTTATACCTTTCTCTGCTTATACTCTAAATGATGCTTATTCGCCGGCGTGTATACTACCAAGACTTAAAATTTTTAAGTTCGACATTAAAATGACATTAATTTTTAATACAAGATCTAAATCGTTTTGACTATATAGATGATAACATCATACATAAAAATACATAGATGATTCTGTGATAAATTTTTCAGATCAGATCTGCAAAATTAGAATCTGCAAAAGTAATACAAAATATATGGCTGAGTAGCTTTTTTAAATATTTAAAATAATAAAACTTTATTTATATACTTTAATTTTTATTTGGCGCAGTTTTTTGATGTC
Organism: Nylanderia fulva; assembly: GCF_048542155.1. Classification (NCBI taxonomy): domain Eukaryota; kingdom Metazoa; phylum Arthropoda; class Insecta; order Hymenoptera; family Formicidae; genus Nylanderia; species Nylanderia fulva. Next base: position 84,273 of record NW_028190710.1, on the reverse strand, counting down.
ATAATTATTTTGTAGAATTTTTTATATAATTGAATTTTGTAGAACAATTTTTTGTGGGACAATTTCTTAGTAATTAAAAAATAACATTGTTTTTTTATATAATATTTTTACTTGGTGCTTTTTTACCTTTTTTTAAAAAAGGTAAGTTTTTTTATGGAAGTATAGTCTTACATTTATTTAAATACATTTTCTTGCAATACAATAGAAGCTGCTTTGCAGCATTAAAATATTTGTGTTGCATTATATCTATTTTGACCTATTTAAATTTAAAATTCTAATAATATCCGTTGAACTTTGATTTATTTAAATCTTACATTTATTTAAATACATTTTCTTGCAATACAATAGAAGCTGCTTCGTAGCATTAAAATATTTGTGTCGCATTATATCTATTTTGACCTATTTAAATTCAAAATTCTAATAATATCCGTTAAACTTTGATACCGCATGCAATGTGTTAATTCAAATTGAATGAATAATCTATTTTATTTTGCATATTCTACTTTGATAAATACAAAAGTCAAGGTTTTTAAGCTTATTAATATTCAATATGATGTATAAATACTAATGAATGTAGTTTTGTAAGGTTGGGTAAACTCATATCTTCTGCAGTAGAATTCCACATACTATAAGCACCATCCAAATGAAAAGAATAATGTTGATTTTGAACAACAAATAAATTTATTATTCAATAATCTGGATAAATCTATAAAAAAAATTACTATATCAATATAATCACTCTGAAATTACTTGCAAAAGAAACAAATACTAATATTATTAGCGTTACTTCTATGTTAAAAAGACACACTTTCTTATTTTTAAAAACGCATAAATAATAGTTAATAATTTTATTGTTGCTAGTAAATTAATAAATCAAAAATACCTTGATATACGAATAAATATAATAACAAGTTTAAAATTTTGTACATATATAATTAGCAAATATTATATAGGTTTAAAATTATTATCTCACGATATTATATTGCAGAGTTCTCCTTATCATATATATTTACATAAATATTGTGTGTACTAGTTTTTGTTTTGATTAATTTATTTTATTTTAGATTTCATAAAAGTTTAAGAATATCTAAGTGGTATTAAAAAATAAAAACATTTCTAATACTTTACATTATAATTATATGTATGTGAAAAAGTACTTTTTAAATAACAGTTTAATATTTTATATAATGTTAAATGTTTCTAAGACAATTTACAAAGAGTTTATGTACATTTTCTAAAAAGAGTTTGATATACGAAAATCTTGCAATATAAATTAAAGCTTGTTATCGTTTGCGAGAAAATGGGAGCGAGATAGCGTTGAAAATAGAATAACCTTATTGACAGCATACGTTGCAAGCAACGTAGTTAAACCTTTATTAAACCAAAAAATTGACGGAAACGGTTTGTTCAGATTATAAAACCATTGCTGTGCCACTTCATGTCCTACTAATTGAGCTACTTGGATTTTGTGAGCAACAGGATATAAATTTTTATCGTAGATGATATCTGTTTCCCTGAAAATTATATTTAAATGTTAAGACTGAGAACTTTTATAAAAAATAAAACTATATTTTTGTTAGGATATTAACATTTTATTGTTAGATGTATGATTTACAAACTCATGGATATAATTTAACAAATCACTATTGTAAATCGTATAAAATAATTTTTTTTTATGTTTAATTTACAAAATGAAACAACGATAAATTTCTGTTAATGAGTATATTGTTCACAAAGAACAATAGTTTGAAATAAATAAAAAAATGTTATTTCTTTTATAACTTGATTGCAGTTTTAACATCTATCTTGTGGGGTATGATTTAGCATACATACTTTCCTCTTTATGTACGTATTAAAAGAGTAAACTTTGATTTTTTAATAATATGAATAAACTTAATTCTATTAAAATTGTTTATTTTCGCTATTCCTTATTTTTAACATTTACCAAAACAAAAGATATACCTATATTTAAATTTTATAATTTTACATACTAATATAATTTTATTTTTAATGTAATATTAAGCATTTGTACTTATCTATAAAGAACAAGTCGGAAAACTTTGTCATGGAAATTTGGAATTGCAAGATGATCCATCATCGAAATATGGTTTGAATGTTTCCATTCATTTTCAAAAAACAACGTGATATTTTCAGCTACATTTTTTGCAAATTCCATGTCAAATCTAGTATCAATTCTGTACCGCATTTTAATGATTCGAGTTTTTCTATCAAGTCTGAATAGGTAATTAGACACAATCACTGTTGTGTGATTAGTCCACATTACAGGTGTGGTACCAGTAGTATAGTGGGCACTATGGCCCGTCATAACAAACCCTCACCACCGACCCGTCTGGCGCCGAGTCTTATCTTATCTTTCCCCCATCACCGGCGTCTGGTTTTTCCGAGTGTGGGTGTAGGGGGAGAGGGTGTTGGGGGAAAAAAAATGGCGACTTGGCCCCGAAAGGTGGGGATGAGAATTTTTTTTATTTTTTTTTTATTTTTTCTGATTTCCTCTGGATTTGAACCTGGGGCCTTCGTGTTTCCGAGCAGGGTCCTAGTATGTTGAGCTAAACGAGATCTTACTAGTCTAAGGATTAGATGAGGTATTTAAGCTAAAGTTGCGTAGGGTACGGTATGGGGGTACGGGTATACGTATGGCAAGGATAGCTCGTCGAATCAAATGGTCGATATTGGACGGGGTGGGGTAAAAACAGTTAGGGTATACGTATGGCAAGGATAGCTCGTCGAATCAAATGGTCGATATTAGACGGGGTGGGGTAAAAACATTTTGACCAAGAAAAGCGTCATGCGGTCGACCGGGGATCGGTGGCAGGTAGTAACTGACAATGCCGTAGGGTAATAAAAAAAGAACACGCAAATATTTGTACTGGCGAGCATTCCGACTCGTGTCACGATAAAAAAAATAATGCATTATCGTAGATTAGAAAGAATGCTTATTATTGAAAAGATGTCGGATAAAATTTTATTTTAAAATAACTCGTTGCTTAATGAAGGTAAACAGAAACATGGATGTTGAGGAAATTTCTGGAAAGAGGAAGTGAAAGAAAATTGAACAATGGTTTTAAAAGTACAAATATGATTTATATTTAAAATATTTTTACAGAATAAAATTATTCACAAACATTTCAAGAAAATATTCGTCGAATAATTATTAAAATTTACGTTTTGATATAATTGTATGTACAATTTGTTCGAAATAAAGTGAAATTATTTCTAAAAATGTTATCTCAAAGTATACATCGAGAAATGTTAAATCTTTCAGTTGGGTACGTACATTACGTTCTATTTCCTTACTGTTACCTCTGATCGTGAGTTTCACGATACTGTTATTAATGCTACCGTTGACAGGAAGATTTAACTGTATTTCGTTAATTAAATATCGAGCACATTCGTTGACATTAGTTGAAATAAAATTTAGACGATTTAAATTAGCGTTCACACAATCAACTATATTTTCTACACCTTGAAAAGTCGTTCTCTGCATGACTATCGCAATGTTGTAAGTTTTACGTTTCTTCGCCTTCGGTCCGTTTTCGTTCGTATCCTCCACAGTCTCGGAAGAAAGATCTTCTTGCTCGTTTTCACGATATGTTATTAGTATGGCTCTAGCACCATATGCGGTAGTGAAATTTACAATTATCTTGTTAAAGATGATCGAGCTCAAATTAATTTTATCACCGTTTAAGTAGCTCGACATCGTTTTCATGTTTTCTTGAAATTTTTGCCACGATTCCATGTCGAAGCAAATCCCTACAGCTCCGTGAGATGTTAATTTAACAACAGGCAGAAAATCCAGTTCGACGTTGTCTTCCGTCATAAGACCCACTTGAATTTTCTTCGTGTAGGATGAATTCAATCCGTATGTTGTTGACAGCAGCATACGTGGTTGTTGCTCGATTTTCTTAAGATTGTTCATGGTAGTTGCTACCGCGTAGAAAATCAAAGATATAATAATCAAAGACACGGAAAAATCGAAAAATCGAGAACTTTTTACTAACAAACTTTTTTACTAACGAACTTGAAAGTCCGGACGATGAAAGACGAGTGAGCGAAGATTTTCAAGAAAATTTATAAGAAGGAAGATAAAATAGAAAAGTGGTAGGGAGAAAATGTATGCGTAGATAAATAAAAATTATGAGGAAGGGATTTTTTAAACAATATAAATAATATAATTTTTAATGTGGAAGGGGAATTTTTTAAACAATAAAGCGATAGGGAGAAAATGCATGCGTAGTATAATAAAAATTAAGTGGGAGGGGAATTTTTTAAACAATATAAACGATATAATTATTAATGTGGAAGGGAAATTTTTTAAACAATATAAATGATATAATTTTAAATCTGACTTCAGAGAAAATATAAAATTCCTATCGCTATCGAGAAAAGATACTTGAAAATTCCTCATCATGATTTCTATAAACTTTTTGTAACTAAGTAAATAACGTCCTAGATTAAATATTTTCTGTATCTAAGAAAATATTACCATATATATATAAAACATGGGTAAAAATACACGGCTATGAGAAAAAAAGATAAAAAAAAAGATAAAAAAAGATAAAATAAAATCGAGAAAAGATACCTGAAAATTCCTCATCTTGATTTCTATAAACTTTTCGTAATTAAGTAAATATCGCCCTAGATTAAATATTTTCTGTATCTAAGTAAAGATTACCATATATATATATATAAAACATGGGTAAAAATACACGTCTATGAGAAAAAAGATAAAAAAGATAAAATAAATCGAAAAAGTTACCTGAAAATCCCCCATTTTGATTTCCATAAACGTATAAATACGGCTCTCGGAGTTAAGTTAGCTAGCTACATTTTTGAATTTCGTCTCTCACGTACTCACGTATTCGACGCAAGTGTACTATTAAATTTCAAATAATGAGTTTGAAAAAAGTAATTAAAATTTGTCTATCACTAGCGCAGAGTTTATGCGGAAAAAATTTTTCCAAGCATATATATGAATTAACATGCGCGAGTGAAGACAAATGCTTCAATATTTTTGGAAAATTCGCGGGGGAATGTCCCAACGCTGTGCTAGCGGTATTATTCCGACTAGGACATTTTAGTGTTTTTCGCGAATTAGTGATTATCGCGGGTGAGGTGATCGAGTCGCGATACTATTTTGGTGGTGAGAAAGAAAACGACGCAGCAGGTCACATAGAATATCTCCTCCTACATTTTCATCGAGTTCTCCGGGGAGAAGATAATAATGGTAAGTTTTTATTTTTTTTTTTACACTTAATTATAAATAAAAATTAATTATCATGTGACTAAGATTCTTGTGAACAGTTAACATCTATTTAATATGTGCTTACTTCTGTCAGTCTTACATTGTTCATCAAAACAAGCGTTAACATTGTCGGTAGTTTGCATAGAAGTTGATTTACTGTTTTAAATTTGATGTACTTGAAAAGGGCTGCAATGACAGCCGAAACGTTGTTGTATTTCAAATAATTATTTATAATAAATTATTGCCAGTCTGGTCGACTTTAAACATTGAGGAGTGGTTTTTTAGCAAGAATTTAACATTCGGATTTTTAAAGTCACCCCTCCCATTGGTCGCGGCCGTAACAGGATTACGCACGATGTTATTGCTAAACGCTCGATTTTAACAATTTCCAATACCGATAATTTATGTCTTCCTCGCGCACTTGTATCGGCTCTAATTTTTAACGAGCGTGGAAATTTACGCACGGGAGAGTTACACGCGAAATGGAATGCGGTGAGAAGACAAAACTCGGTGTTACAGCGCGAGTTTGCGTTGCAACTTACGAGGAATGCCGGTGTCACGATTCCGGAGGAAGGGTGTGGAATTGATGAAATCGAGCGTTTTCAGCAATATCTCGCGAGCGAAAATGTCGCGATAATAATATATAACGACGATACTTTTGGTCGAGGGGGTAATCCGCTATTCGATGGAAACGCATTTCTAACCACTTTGCAGCGGGAAATAAAAACTCGTCTAAATCTATTATACAGTTTAAATAATAAACATTTCGATGTAATTTTAAATTTAAATGCAGCAGCAGGCGGGCGGGGATATTGTATCCCGTGTAATTTAAGTTACCGCTCCGATGTGAGAGAGCATCGATGCTCTAATAAATGTCCGCGATGTAACGGAGAGCCGCCGTGCGAGCAATCATTCGCGGATCGTACTAGGTGCGATAATTGTAGACGTGAATTTTTCAATCATGCCTGCTTGGAGCGTCATCGCGCGGTAAAATCATACGATGGTAAATCACGTCGGAGTGTTTGTGAAACTATACGATTTTGCGAAGATTGCGGACGTTTGATTCAAAGAAATAATCAACACGAATGCGACACGGCTTATTGCGCTACGTGTCGTTCTCTTCAACCTTTGAATCATCTTTGTTACATGCTTCCCCTTCGTCGGCATGGCGATAATCGTCCCGATCCGAGCACTTCCGAACACGCGTATGGAAATAGCGAAACAACAACAGCGGAGAAACGACGACGACGACGATGACGCCGAAGGTTCGATTAATCAGACTCGCGAACGCGTAGAAAGCCGGGTCGCATTCGTGTTTTATGACTTTGAGACGAGGCAAGACGAAACGCTCCAAGGTAGCACAAATGTAAAAATTCACGTACCTACGCTCTGCGTCGCTCAACAAATTTACGAGGAGTGTGCAGAAATAGATGAAATGTCGGTGCGATGTCGCTGGTGCGGTATTCGCGAATTTATATTTTGTCGCAACCCTGTGCAGGAATTTGTAGATTTCGTAACGCGGCCGACAAAATATTTTAAACAAATAATTTGCATCGCGCATAACGCGAAATCATTCGACGCGCAATTTATTTTGAAATATATCGTGGAAAACCATGTCTTAGAGCCTCGAGTCATTTTAAACGGTACGAAAATAGTTGTATTAACGCTAGGTCATACGAAATTTATCGATAGTATCAATTACATGCCGATGCGTTTATCCGAATTACCTAAAGCTTTTTGGACTGACAGAAGGTACGAATAAAGGCATTTTTCCACATTTATTCAATACTATCGATAATCAGTCTTATGTCGGAGCGTTACCCGGTGTTCAATATTATTCACCCGATTCTATGCAGATGAAAGAACGCGAAAAATTTCTCGCGTGGCACTCCGAGATGACGCACGCGAACTATGTGTTTGATTTTCAACGTGAAATATTGCTTTATTGTCGTAACGATGTAGATATCCTTAGACGAGCGTGTATGGCTTTTAGAAAAATATTCTTAGAGCGTGGAAACGTGTGTCCATTCGAGGAATGCACAACCATCGCCTCAACGTGTATGCGAGTATTTAGAAAAAACTTTTTACGCGAAAGAGAGATCGGTATCATTCCAATGGGGGGATACAGACATGCGAATATTCACTCGCGTAAAGCCCTGCAATGGTTGATATGGAAAGAGCGGGAGCTCGCTCATCATATTATCCATGGTGGTCGCGCTCGAGAATATCGATTACGCGATGGTACGCTAGTCGATGGATACTACGAGTCGGTAGAAAATAACGTAACGCAATATTACGTATTACAGTTTCACGGTTGTTTTTGGCATGGTTGTCCAAGATGTTTTCGGGTAAATCGCGATAGACTGCTTTCGACAGATCGTACAGATACATGTGATTCACGCTACGAACACACCGTTGCAACGACATTTCGTCTTTGTAAGCGCGGATATAGGGTGATTGAGAAATGGGAATGCGACTTTGATCGCGAGATAAATGAAAATGTCGAGATGCGCGAATATCTACATCGACATCAAATGATAGACGTCAAACCGCTCGATCCCCGAGACTCATTTTACGGCGGACGCACAGGAAATATCGTAACGCGATACGAGATCACGGGTACGGAAAAGATACGTTACGTGGATGTATGTTCTCTGTATCCGTTTGTTGTGAAGACCGGTGATTTTCCGATTGGTCATCCGACAATATACGTAGGTGAGGAATGCGATGAATTAATCGGATTATCACCGGGATATAATTTCGATTCAGTCGAGGGGGTCGTGCGATGTAAAGTACTTCCTCCCCGCGATCTCTTTCATCCTGTATTACCCTATCGCGTGCAGGGTAAATTATTATTTGCGTTATGTCGTAGTTGCTGCGAAACATTTTCTCAGATTGCGTGTACTCACGAAGCTCACGAACGCGAATTCGAAGGTACATGGATATCGTGCGAATTACGAAAAGCAATCGAGAAAGGATATTTCGTGACAGGGGTTAGTGAGATTTGGCAATATAACATCACTCGTTACGAAACCGGTACGCGACAAGGGGGTCTATTTACGGAATACATCAATACATTTCTACAATTAAAGCAAGAAGCTAGCGGATGGCCGAGCAACTGTGTCGATAACGTTGCTAAAGAGCGTTACATCCGTGAGTATGAGGAAGTAGAAGGAATCGTTCTTGAAAAAGATAACATTGCACACAATTCCGGTTTACGCTCGGTGGCTAAATTATGCTTGAATTCTTTTTGGGGTAAATTTGGTCAACGTGCAAACTTGCCGAATACCGTGATTGTCAAAACACAAGAACGATTAATGAGTTTGCTCACTAGCCCTCAACATGAAATAATCGATATATTGCCTGTAAACGATGAGGTGATATATGTTTCGTTTCGACTACGAAAAGAGGCGATCGTACCTTCGCCTCTTACTAATGTTATAATAGCGGCTTACACGACGGCTCAAGCGCGATTAAAATTGTATGATTATTTAGAAAAATTAGACAAGCGCGTTTTATATTACGACACGGATTCCTGTATTTATGTAAGTCGCGGAGATCCGCAGGAATACGAACCGCATACGGGTAATTTTTTAGGCGACATGACGGATGAACTCGCTAGCTACGGACAAGGTAGTTACATCGAGTCGTTCGTATCCGGTGGTCCGAAATTTTACGCATATGTGGTCCGTACACCCGAAGGACTCACACGCGAAGTTTGCAAAGTAAAGGGTATAACCTTGAATTTTGAAAACTCGCGTTTAGTTAATTTTAATAGTATTAAAGATTTATTGTTGCGTAAAGAAAGAGAAGAAGAAGAAGAAGAAGAGGAACGGGAAGAGAAAGCGCTCGGAGAACAGGTTGAAGAGGCGATTCCTGGGACATCGATAAATCTTCGTTTTAAAGCCATTCGGCGAACCGCATTTCACGATATAATAACGCGTGACGAAACAAAAATATGCAAGCCTGTGTTATTAAAACGAAGATTTATCAAAAATCGATATTCTCTTCCTTACGGTTATTTACCGAAACAATGACATTGCTCTCCTCTTCACACTCTTCTATCTTTGCGGAGATACGCGTGCGTTTTCCGCCACTTGCATAGAAATGCAAATATTATGTAAAAGTGTAAATATTGTAAAAGTAAAATGTAATTCATCAAATATTATAAAATATTATACTTTATACTATATTTTATAAATCGGAGTTTTAAAATACCCGTAGTTTTAATTTTATTTTTATATTAGAAAGGATAAGGAATAGTTTAACTAAAGTTAGAATATGTAGATATTAGTAATAAGAAAAAAATACTTTGTAAATATAAATACAAAAATTTATATTTTTAATAAAAAATATTGTTCAGTAATAAAATTTATATATTTTAATAAAAAATATTGTTTCCCCATCCTAGTTTTAATAATAATAATTAACCTTTTAAGCGAAATCATTTTTATTTAGTGAAATATTAAATTTTTTAACAAAAATTTTTAATATAATTTTTTTTTGTCTGAAAAACTTTAACATAAAAATATTTAATTTTTAAAAAATTCTTGTTACGTACAATTTTTATATATTCAAATATATTCATGCCGAACTCACATACGTCCGCTATCGCAAGACATACACACCAACGAGAACATTTGATTAAAAGCTGATTGTGGGCAGCGCAACGTAGCGCTCGTCAGCTGATCGGTAGCGGTGCGCTAACCAGGCGCTCATCAGCTGATCGGTAGTTGCGAGCTAACCAGGCGCTCATCAGCTGATCGGCGCTCGTCAGCTGATCGGCGCTATTCGCTAGCACGAGCATGCGACCGCCGCGGGTTGGCCCCCGGTGCGCGAATAAGCTTTTTCCGCCGTAACTCATTTCATACTATGAGTAATATTAAAATTTAAATACACGGATGCTCTTTACGCTAATTTTTTGTTTTTAAGAACGCGCCGGATTAGACTTTCTTTCATTTACGAGATTGTACGTAAACGGTGAATATCGCGTTCATTTTGGGGAAATGGATGTACGCTGGAAAACATCCTTGGACGTCGATCGTCTGCGGGCCTACGGGATGTGGAAAAACGATTTTCGTGAAAACATTTCTTCGTTATTTGTCCGACGTGTCCGATACTCGATTCGAGAGAATTTTATTTTATTACGCCGAGTGGCAAGATGCCTATCAACGCCTGCAATGCGATGAAAATGAAAGAGAAGAGAAGAGTAGCGTAAGAAAAAAGAACGTATATGCAAATAGCGTTCCGATAAACTCGAAGAAAAATATAATCGAATTTCACGAGGGTTTACCGCGCCCGGAAGATTATTCTTACGATCCACTCACCCCGAAATTAGTGATAATCGACGATCTTATGAGAGAGTCGTCATCGTGCGATGTTATCGTAAATCTGTTTACTAAAGGAAGCCATCATAAGAATCTCAGTGTTATTCTCATTTCGCAAAATCTCTTCCATCAGGGACGCGGACAACGCGACATATCTCTCAATGCGAATTACATAGTAGTTTTCAAAAATTCCACGCGATCGCGCGCAAATTCGGCATTTAGCGCGTCAAGTATATCCGGACGATCCTAAGTTTATGGAAGAAGCGTACTACGACGCTACCTCGAAGCCTCACGGGTATTTATTGCTCGATTTAAAACAATCGACTCCAGATGAATATCGATTTCGGACGTGTATCTTTCCCAACGATAAACTGCATTACGCGTACATTCCACGTAGATCGATCAAAAGAGGCGGAGGCGTATAAAAGACTCGTATTCACACACGACTTGTCACTCGTGCAATTACACTGCGATGGTAAAAAAAGAAAAAAAATCGCAACCGGCATCATCGTCGTCGTCGAAGAATTCATCCGACGGAGCGGTAAAAATCGCTAGACGATCAATCGGCGAAAGAAACACGAATCTTTTGAAAACTTTATGTTATCTGAAAAAAAATCAAAGAACAGCGTTTTTACGTTCCGTCAATAATAATCTCATTAAGTGTATTCAAGAGTGCGTTTTCAATACTCTTAAAGGTAATGTACCGCTTGCGAGTAGTGAAAAGAAACGCCTTGCTAGACATAAATCGATCCTACGTCGTATTGCTGCGAAAAAAGATAATTTGAAAGTTAAGAGAAAACTATTGGTGCAACGCGGCGGATTCTTACCCTATCTTATTGCTCCTATACTTGGAGCTATATTATCCCGGATCATTGGAGATTAAAAAAGGGACGCTATTCTGTGTATATTTGTTGCGTCAAATGTGAAAAAGATAAAATATTTACAATTCAATAATGGAAAGAGCAAAAAAAATGATTTTAATTTCGTCGGAAAATCTCGAAAGACTGCAGCGACAACCGGAAATTTCCTCTAACGCGTCGGCCGATAATTCATCGAATAAAATTACCGAGATATCGAATGTGGAAAATGATACTAATAATTCCGTACGGACCCCGGGAACTCCTTTGTCACGGCTCGATGCAGAGATGTGGCGTATTCTGAATCTCACACCTCAGGTCAGCGAGGACGAAAGATGGAAAATGTATAAGGAGGTACTTCAGCGTTATCTTCAATTTATTCGTGCTGCGAGAAAACGTTTACGCAAAAACGTGCACGTCAGCGATGAACGCGATGGAGAACAGGACGAAGACACGAAAGAGCAAGAGGATGATAACTTCGATGATGACGATGAACTTATGGAAACGCAAACTTTAATTACCAGCGACGGTAACATTAGCGCCGCTAGTAGTAGTAGTTTCGAGAAAAAACGCGCTCAATCAGCGGAAATGATACAAAAAATACTTAATAGTGTTCCGAAAAGTTATCGTAGTAAAGCACGCTTGATAATGAAGCAACTGCTTCGTCATCTAAGATTAACTGGAATAGACAAGGGCTCGTAACTATAGACGGCGACATTGTGGAGGGTTCGAATATCGCGGAACTTATAAACGATGCGGTACGCGAGAGAAAAACGGTAGAAGCAACCGGAAGAAATCAGTTTGCTCGATTACTACGTGACATAGGTACGTCACCGCGTCTCATAGGAAATCAAAAGTTATTAAAAGTAGGCGCGCGATCTCGCTATATTACTACCGCGTTACCTCGCGGATCCTCCACTCCGATCACACGTTCAAAATCGCACAGTCACAGGTTAGACGAAGCGAGTGAAACCGAAGGAGATAAGCAATTTATATCCGCCGACGAAGAAGGTGACGACGACGGTGACGACGATAGAACATTACCATATAACGTAGTTTCTCCGTCAAAGAAAAGAAGAGGTTTACTCGATTGGATAAATCTCAATTGATGGAATTCGAAAAATTGTATTACGACCCCTCGCATTATGCAGGCTACTCTGCGGTGGACAATTTATCGCGAGCCGTTAAAACGAATTTTACGCGTAACAAAGTCGTCGAGTGGCTTAAATCACAGGATGCATACACGCTGCATCGGCCGGTACGACGAAAATTTCCTCGTTTACATTATAACGTAACAAATATCGATGATTTATGGGAAGCCGATTTAATCGATCTTCGTAATCTCAAGAGCTATAATGACGGCTATTCTTATCTATTAACGGTTATCGATGTGCTTAGTAAATTTGTTTGGGTAGAACCTTTACGTGACAAAACAGCTACCTGCGTAATAAAGGCCTTTCAACAAATATTTTCGAGAAACGAGGGTCGACTACCTGTATACTTACAGACCGACAAAGGCAAAGAATTTATCGCCCGCCCTGTACAAAATTTCTTAAAAGAAAAAGACATCCGTTTTCGCGTAACGCGCAATCCCGATATTAAAGCGTCTATAGTGGAACGATTTAATAGAACACTCAAGGAGCGGATGTGGCGTTATTTTACGCATAAAAATACACGTCGTTACTTTGATGTTTTACAAGATATTGTTCACGCTTACAATTCATACTCGTCATTCCACCATCAAAATGCAACCCGCTGTCGTTACACGAGAAAATGCTCGTACCGCGTGTGAAAATATGAAACGACGATGGGATAACGATAAAGAAAAGAAAAGGAAGCGTGGGCGTAAACAAAAGGCTAAATACCGCGTGAACGATCTCGTACGCGTCAGTAGAGCAAAAGTAACGTTCGAGAAAGGATACGAGGCGAAGTGGAGCGAGGAGATATTTCGAATTCATCGAGTTCTCGAATGGAGAAAACCCCGCGTATATGAATTAAGTGATTTATCGGGTGAAATTATAGACGGAATTTTTTACGAACAAGAATTAGCACCGGTTATTAAAGACTTACGCGACGAGGAATTTATCGTCGATCGTGTGATAAAAAGCAGAGGACGCGGTAACAATAAACAATTATTAGTTAGCTGGCAAGGGTATCCTTCTAAATTTAACTCCTGGATACCCGCTTCGAATTTAACTATTCTTCGAAATGAGGGTGGATCAATTTCTTCTGGTTCTTCCAAGCAATAGCAGTATACGCTATTCCCCCGACAATAAAACCTCATCGTTCATTACGGAATTACCTCAATCGCTGCACTTACACGGTGACTGGGAAGTCGCGTTGAGCGAAATCCAATTCCCTAATACCTTTTTTCATGTAAGGCGCGAAGAAAATGTACTCAGTTTCAGTCGATATCGACCCTCAAGTTAAAGAGAAAAATAAAGAAGATGAGGTGTTAACTTCGAAGGAAGCCATAATATCAAATGGCGTTTATAATAATATGGAAGAGCTCGTCTCCGCGATTAATTCGTCGTGCAAAGAAGCCGGTTCCCATATTCGTTTGGAGCAAGAAAAATTTACAGGCGGTAGTATTTTTTTCTTCCTCGCGTGTCCCGCTGGTTGCAATCTGATTCATTATATGCATTTTTCCGATAGACTTTTGCAAATGATCGGTTTAGCTGATTTTATTTATAACGCTCCTAAGGGGAGAAGTCACTATTGTTCTATGCTCACGACATCTAAGCTTAATTCCAAAGAAAAATCTACTTCAATTTTTCTTCAACTCGGTTCTCTTGACGAAAATGGAGTACGTCGCGAAAGGATTCTATAGTTACGAAGCGTGTAGTTTGGCGCGGGGTATTCCCGATAAACTGTTCGTTTATTGCGATATTTGCGAACCTTACATAACAGGCGATGTGCAAACTCCTCTTCTCCGAATAGTGCCTGTCACAGGGGTGGGGCGCGATTACGAATATGGAACGAATCAAGTGAAATATTTCTCACCTCCGCATTATATCCCGGTGCGCCTAACAAATTTCCGACGGATTGAAATCGATATAAAAGACGATACTGGAAAAAATATACCATTTGAATCCGGCACGTTAACGGTGACTTTACATTTTAAACGTATCGATTAGATTTTTAAAAATACTCTGTAAAGATTTTTTTGATAAGAAAGAAGGATTTTGTTCATTAATATGGATTATTATTCGGAGTATTATAACGGATTACAAAACGGTGGAACTCGCGGCGGTGGAATCCCACGAGTTTTTGTCGGTTCACCCTATCAACGAGGTCATGGAATAGGTAGTTTTCTCGGAGGAATGTTCAGACGCGTATTGCCTTATTTAACTAGAGGACTAGGGGCAGTGGGTAAAGAAGCTTTGCGCGCCGGGGTTAATATAATCGAGGATGTTGAAAATAAAATGCCGTTAAAGGTAGCTGTCAAGCATCGTATTGAACAATCGCGTGACAATCTTAAGAGAAAAGCTAGGGAAAAAATAAGTAGTCTAATGAAAGGTAGGGGATATAAATCGGATGAAAAAATTCATGTAGCGCAGTTTCCTTTCGGCAAGCTTAAGAGTCACGTCGCTAAATCCTCGGTAAGCGCATCGCGTAAACGTCGTAAGACAAATAAGAAAAAAAGTTTATCGAAAATCAAGTCGCGTGGGAAAAAAAGAACAAATACAAAAAAAACTAAAAATAATACGAGGAAAAATCGCTCGACTGTAAAAAGACTCAAGTTGTCCGCGAAACGGCGTAAAGCTAATAGCGGTAAAAAGCGTACAGTATACGATATATTTTCATAATTGCCATTATTCTAAATACGTTTGTTCGTGACAATAACGTTGGTAGAGCAGGTGGTGAAAGAAAAAAATGTCATTTCTTCACACACACTCGAGCGAGTGTTTAAAGAGCGAGCTCGATCTCTTCTCTTTACCGCCCACGCAAACTAGCATCGAAAGTTCGCAATGGATTTATTACAAACCCGTGACCTCGCTTTCGGACGACTCCCCGCTAGAATTCGTCATCCCGGGTCACGGAGAAGAATATTTAGATCTCACACACACGTTACTAAGTCTTCGGGTACGTGTAGAAACCGAGCCGCTACCCGGTCTCGCCACCGGATCCGCCGTCAACGTGGGCCCCGTAAATCATTTTCTTCATTCCATCTTCAATCAAATCGACGTGTATTTCAATCAAAAGCTCGTGTCGCCTCCAAACAACGCTTATGCGTACCGCGCGTACATCGAAGCGTTGTTAAATTATTCATCACCCGCAAAAACTTCCCATCTAACCTCGTGCTTATGGGATGCGGATACACCCGGTCACATGGACGATACAGTAGGAGCGGAAGGCAATACCGCTATAGCGAGACGAGCTCGTTACATACGCGGAGGGCGCGCGCTAGATCTTATAGGTCACCTCCATTGCGACGTTTTCAATCAGGACAAATTCTTAATTAATGGCGTCGAGGTGCGGTTGAGACTCGTGCGCTCGAAAGATACGTTTTGTTTCATAGAAACTAATTGCACGTCGAAAATTCGTATACTCGATGCAAGCCTAATGGTGAAAAGAGCAAAAATAAGTTCCGGAGTATTACTAGCGCATGCTAGAATGCTGAGCAAAGTTACCGCCAAGTATCCGCTTACGAGAGTTGAAATTAAAACATTCACGATTCACAGTGGGGTTGTGGGTGAATCGTTAGATAATGTTGTAACGGTTCACCTTTCCCGACACCGCGGATCGGCTCGCCGGTTCCAGGATTCGGGAGGAAGGAGGAGATTCAGACTCGCTTATTCCTTATTAACAATGCTTTTGGTTTATTCAAAAAGAAACAAGTAAACAAAATATTTGTTGGCATAAGGCCTAAATAGAGAAACTTATTGACTACTCGGTATAAACAAAAATGTTTGTTGGCATAAAGCCTTAAATGGAGAAACTTATTGACTACTCGGTATAAACAAAAATGCGGAGGCGTATAGCCTGTAGCGGTGTCCGGAAAAGATTTACAAATTACCCGGTATTACTTAGAGATACGGTGTACGGAGGCGTATAGCCTATAGCAGGAAGAGACCGGAAACCGGGAAACCCGGCGTAACAACGAGAAACCCGTTGCCCGGCGTGTAGCAGGAAGAGACCGGAAACCGGGAAACCCGGCGTAATGACGAGAAACCCGTCACCCGGTGTATAGCAGGAAGAGACCGGAAACCGGGAAACCCGGCGTAACAACGAGAAACCCGTTGCCCGGCGTGTAGCAGGAAGAGACCGGAAACCGGGAAACCCGGCGTAACAACGAGAAACCCGTTGCCCGGCGTGTAGCAGGAAGAGACCGGAAACCGAGAAACCCGGCGTAACAACGAGAAACCCGTTGCCCGGCGTGTAGCAGGAAGAGACCGGAAACCGGGAAACCCGGCGTAATGACGAGAAACCCGTCACCCGGTGTATAGCAGGAAGAGACCGGAAACCGGGAAACCCGGCGTAACAACGAGAAACCCGTTGCCCGATACTAAAGGTAGGAGGCCAGAAACCGGGAAACCCGGCGTAACAACGAGAAGCCCGTTGCCTGGCTAGGAGGTCCGGAACAGGACTGGTGCCGGCTCATCCGTCGAGCCGGCTTATATACCCTGCCGGCGGTTCCCCCACTCTACATCGAGGCTGTGGTGGGGATAACGCCGGCGTCGTAGTGGGGCGCCTCTGGGGGTTGTAGTGGGGCGCCCCTGGGGTAGGGTGACCCGTGTATCAGTTATGTTTTTGTGCTTAGGGGCGCCTTAGGCGCCATAGCCTCAAGTGGCGGGCGGGTGATCGGCCCGCGAGGCGTTAGTAATGGCCACGCCGTTACAATGTAATACTGGGACAATTACCGAAACGAATAATAGTAGGTTTCGTCGATAATAAAGCGTTTAACGGTGACAGAAAATTGAATCCGTTTAATTTCCAAAATTACGGAATAAATTTCTTCTCGCTATACGTCGACGGTACACAAATACCCAGTAGACCGTTACAACCGGTTTTCTCGTCTCGCGAACCGCTTTACATCGAAGCTTATCATACGCTCTTTTCAGGGACGGGTATCCATTTTTTGAACGAGGGAAATTCTATAAGTAGAGATGATTATTCTCAGGGATATACGTTATTCGCTTTTGATCTTACACCCGATCTATCCGCTAATTGCGCCGGTCATTGGAATCTCGTGAGACACGGAAGTCTTCGGTTAGAAGTGAGATTCGAGAAGGCACTCACCGAAACAATTAATTGTATCGTTTACGCCGAATTCGATAATGTCGTAGAAATCGACGCATCGCGTCAAGTTATCGTCGATTTTTCCGGTTAGCTTTTAACGCTCGTTCACCAACATGTATTCATACACAGTAATGTAATACGCGATTAGAAAATTTTCCCCCTCCTCTTCCTTTGAAAATTTCGATAACGCTATTCACGAAGTGGAAACTATGTAACGCGCTAGAATGAATTCAGTTTTGTACGAGACACGAACAAACGCGCACGTTTCGCTAAGAGCTTGTACCTCACTAACGAAAATCTCACAATATGGACATAGTCGTCGACATACAAGGTTTCCGCGATGAAGCCAATAAATTTATCGCGAAGGAAGTCGCCGTTGTCGCAATCGATGCTCCGATTGTCGAGCATTGGATTATGATGCCACCATACGCGTTTGGAAAATTACCCGCAAAAGCAAGACGAGAAAACAATTGGCTCTCACGAAATTATCACGGTATCGAGTGGTTCGACGGCTCAGTTAATCCTAAATATTTTACCTCGCATCTCCGCGAAATCGCAAGACACGCGCGCTGCGTTTACGTCAGAGGTAACGAAAAAGCAAACTACTTGAGGAATTTACTTTCCAGAGATATAAATAATTTGGAGGGTACCTCACCAGCATTTAAAAATCAACCGGATGAGGAGAATATCGTACAATATTGCGGTCATCACGGGATTTGAAAATTTGGAACCTTTCATTGCGCGTTATACAATGCTTATAAATTAAAATGCTGGCTAAGTGCGCAAAATAATTGCGAGAACGTTTCGACCTCTACCGAAGCTACTTGTAGTTCTGACAAAAGTTGGGAAATTACCTTCGACGATAGCGACGATAAATACGACGCCGCCGTTTCTCG
Source organism: Nylanderia fulva (assembly GCF_048542155.1). Classification (NCBI taxonomy): domain Eukaryota; kingdom Metazoa; phylum Arthropoda; class Insecta; order Hymenoptera; family Formicidae; genus Nylanderia; species Nylanderia fulva. The sequence goes on along the minus strand of NW_028190710.1, from coordinate 65,687 downwards.
CGATGTAAATGAGAATATAACTAAAATACAAATAGAGGAGAAAAATCAGCAAAACAACGAACAGCAGATTAAAAAAGAAGAAGAGAGATTTGTGATTTCTGAACCGTCATCGACGTTGACGGATAGAAACAAGAACGAAACAATTTCCATCTCGACGCAAACTGACATTGAAAACCTCTCAAAACAACTCAAGATAGAAAAAGACGCATTGTCGAAAGAGGTAAAAACTGGTATTGTTCAAATAATACCGTACACTCGTTCGTATTCGGGACAAAAAAATGAACTCTCGCGAAATTCTACAAGCATTGCGTCATCTAGATGCCAGACATGTTGGAGTCTATGCAGCCGACAGAGTTCCGAGGGTGTGGACGAGGTCGACGGCTATCGTCGCTAACACCGACAATCACGATCGACCTGGAGAACATTGGATCGCCTTCTACCTCGATGAACACGGCACAGCCACTTACTTCGACAGCTACGGATTACCCCCCTTGTATCCAGGATTTCTCATCCGACTTCGACGAATCATCCATCGTTGGAACATTCAACAATTACAAGGAATTTTTTCTAAGACTTGCGGACAATACTGCTGTGTATTTTTATATTATATGTGTAGCGGCTATAATCTTAATCAGTTTCTCGCTCTTTTTTCCGAAGATTGCGAATATAACGATCGTTTAATCATACATTTATTTCGTAAAATTTTTACTCACAAAAAACAAGCGAATCATAACAATATATAATATGAATTTTAGTATTAATAAATAAATTTTGTTCTGTAAAAAATATTTTAAATATAAATCATATTTGTACTTTTAAAACCATTGTTCAATTTTCTTTCACTTCCTCTTTCCAGAAATTGTTATTTTAAAATAAAATTTTATCCGACATCTTTTCAACAATAAGCATTCTTTCTAATCTACGATGATGCATTATTTTTTTATCGTGACACGAGTCGGAATGCTCGCCAGTACAAATATTTGCGTGTTCTTTTTTTATTACCCTACGGCATTGTCAGTTACTACCTGCCACCGATCCCCGGTCGAACGCATGACGCTTTTCTTGGTCAAAATGTTTTTACCCCACCCCGTCTAATATCGACCATTTGATTCGACGAGCTATCCTTGCCATACGTATACCCTAACTGTTTTTACCCCACCCCGTCCAATATCGACCATTTGATTCGACGAGCTATCCTTGCCATACGTATACCCGTACCCCCATACCGTACCCTACGCAACTTTAGCTTAAATACCTCATCTAATCCTTAGACTAGTAAGATCTCGTTTAGCTCAACATACTAGGACCCAGCTCGGAAACACGAAGGCCCCAGGTTCAAATCCAGAGGAAATCAGAAAAAATAAAAAAATAAAAAAATTCTCATCCCCACCTTTCGGGGCCAGGTCGCCATTTTTTTTTCCCCAACACCCTCTTCCCCCTACACCCACACTCGGAAAAACCAGACGCCGGTGGTGGGGGAAAGATAAGATAAGACACGGCGCCAGACGGGTCGGTGGTGGGGGTTTGTTTTGACGGGCCATAGTGCCCACTATACTACTCTTGTATGAATATTGAAAATAAAGAATGGGCCCCTCCATCGCCCATTCTCGTGAGAACGCAACCATATATTTTTCTTCGTCTCTCCGATTTTAACACGACATACATATTTCTGTCTGATAATTTTTTTCTTGATGATACTTTTTGAAATGTCATGAAGCCTAGGTCAAATTAGAAACTTATTGCACTCGTTTTAATGCAGCGCTTACAGCAGCTTTTATAAAGCGCCAGAGCAGCCGATATTTTATTTTGGCGCTTACGGCAACTTTTATACAGCGCTAGAACAGTTGATGTTTTAATGTAGCGTTTACAGCAGCCTTTATACAGCGCCATTATTTAATCTGTTCTAAGAACAATATGTATGCCCCTTGTGCTTCTTTGGGCCATTTTTTCTTGAACACTTCCATATCATTAGAGTAATACCATTCCGATTTTGTGTCAGCTCTCAACATACACGTGTAGTGACCACGATTCATTTCTTCACCTTCGTGAAATATAGCGCTTATTAACTTTTTTTTATTAATCGTGATATTACTCGTCGGCACGGCGGTAATCCGATTGTTGATAATTTTTTTAGAAGCACCGTTTACAAAAGTATATAAATTGAGCTGTATTACTACGACGGATAAAGTTGATTCGATTACGGTTTTCTTTTTCAACACGGTGCCCTTACATTCGTTACAATTGCCGTTTATCGTTTCCCATTTAGAAAATTCTACATTAATCAAACTTTGTAGAGTGACACCTTTTTTCCTTTTTAATGTGGAATGTATAGGTAATATTAACAAACTACTGCTTTTCAGCTTAGTTACATTGTAATTACATTTGACATTCGAGCAACATGTTACGTGCTTTAATTCGAGTTTTAATACATCATTGATGTCGGAATACGTCGACATTAGAGCCGTCAAAAATTCCGAAACATCTTGTTGTGTTCGTTCTTCGAAGCGTTTTCCGACAGATCTTCTAACCGCTTGAATGTTGCAATATTTACGTTCACCATACGCGCAGATAGCATCAATCAATGCATTAGATGCTATATTTTTCAGTATTTGTTGCCTAATACGTACGCAATGAAACGCACATTGTAATATTACATTAGCGTAACACGAAACAGCATCGTTATTGCAAAGGCCATATATTTTCCACGTAACTATACTTTCTGGTTCCTCACAATCATAATTCTGCATATCATCAATGATATTAGGGATATCCCATCGACGATCGTACATTTTCACAACCTTTTTCTCGGACGGATTGATTTGTGGCAGTTCAGATTTGAATATAGATCTCAGTCGATTATATTCTACAATGGCTCTCGAGTTTGCTTTAACTGATGCTGGATTGAAATTTATCAAATGTAGGCCTTCCAATTTACTTACTCGTGACAAATCTACATAGGCTTGACCATCACTGAATACAGTCGTTCCTAAATCCATCATTGCATTGTTACACGTAATTCCTTCGATTATAAATAATTCGACATTCTTTAATTTGTCTCTCAAAGTTTTCAAGACCATGTCTAACAATTGCGTATATTTTGGTGTAGATTCATGACTAACCGGTAGTTGAAACATTCTATGGATTGTCAAGCCATCGATATTGAATGCTGCGATACCCGTGGGAGCAGATATGGCAGTCGTTTTTTCCAAATTTATTCTGATCTAATGTTTAATCGTTTCAATTAGAAAACTTTTCCCTGTACCACCCTCGTCACTTACGTACAGTCGCAGAATCTGATTCTTATCTTGTAAAACTTGGCATACTCCATCAAAGACTCTTTTCTGGTCTTTGTTCAATTGCGACATCATTTGCGATAAATCAATCTTACCAAAATCTTCCAGATCTTTCATCGCGTCGTCAGCTTCTATCGGATTACAATCCAGTTCATCGTCATCGGATTTGTCTCTGTCTGCTGTTTTCAGATCATTTTCGCGCTTCTCGATTAATTCAGCAACGTTCTCAAAAGCTTTCTGTATTTCTTCGAGCCTTTCGTGATATTTCATTGCCTTCGTTAAAACAGACTCTGAATTCTTAAAGGCATCCGTGTAAGTCTCGAATGTACCTTTGAGTTCACTCAAATCTCTCCATGGTTTGAACAGAAGAAGCAGCGAGTAAAAGTATTTTTCGGGCTCAGTTTTTATATTAAATCAATAATGGTTAATTAAATAACCCTTTTTTCGTTTTTTTAAAAATAAACCCGATGCCAGTTTGTAACACTTGACTTCGTCATTATTTGACATCTGTTTCGTAATTTCCCAGAATCTGGCAAAATCGTACAAATTCAATGATTCTAATTCCTGAGGTCTATTTGGATAGTAATCATCGATGAGTGACGAACAGTAAATATTCGTAGAATTTTCATCAAGAGCTTAAATTTCATTAAATGTTTTAACTTTTCTATTTCTCACCTCATTAACATCGATCCATTTGACCATGATATCATTATCCGTACCGTACAAGGGATTCCCTAATAGTGTATCCGCAGTTTCTAAAGCACCGCATTCTCTGTTATTTAATAAACGCATTGCAAAATTCCACAGTTTCGATGCCAAGGACTTATTCGAATCTATCACTTCAAAGTCTGTATTGCATTTTTCCGACTTTGTCGTGTATTTTGTTAAATATAAGTTTAAAAACTCTGATTTTTCTCTAATAAATTGTATGTCCATATTTCCTTCCCAGGCTAATTTGATAGACGGATTATAATCATTTATAAATCTTTCCGACTCCTTGCGAGGAAGATCGTACAATCTGCTCTTACTGCGTAAATTTTTTCTACCGACTATCGAAGTGATAACGTCTCTTAAAACGAAATTCTCAGTAACTGGCCGAGGAAAATCGAACCGACACTTTCTGTATATATTAGTTTCCGTTTTTTTCGTACGCATGCAATACGAGTTATGTTTATGATTTTGATCACTTATTACCATATCGTACAACGTTGGCGAAACATTTTCATCTGGAATTTCACACGTTACGTATTTTTGAATAAACGTAGCAACTTCTTTATCCGGCGATTTTCCTAATACTGGAGCATCTTTTATCCAAATCATACAATGCATGTGCTGGATACTTCTACGTTGATATTCCAGTCGCCAGAAGTAATGAATAACCTTTCCTATTGGATTATCGGACGAACAAATAAAATCAATCATAGCTTTGAATTTTATGCACATGAATCTAGAAGTACTTACAGGATCGTATGCGATTAGTTCGCTGATGCCTAACTTCTCTTTATCGGGATTCATATCTTGTAAATATTCACCCAAATCGGACCATTTCCATTCACTAGAACTCAAAGTCAAAAACCACGTCGCTGGACCGTAATGCAATGTCATGCATTTTACATTATTGGACGGTTGTCGCCAAAATTGATCCGTATTTCTCAATTTTGCGAAAATACTCATTAAATTCGATTCTAATTGGTAACCTTTCAATTCGTTCAAGTATCTACCAGCAGTGTATCTCTCGTGGGTTAGTAACCATCATCGTATAATAGATACCACTTTTCAACTGTCGGTAGTTAGCATCATTGAGAAGGAAGAACAGATACTGCAGATTCAACCTGAATCTACTATGTTTCGACATCAATCGTGTTCTAATAAATAAATATTCCGGCAATGCAAAGTTTCTATCTTCTCGTTGTCCATTGACACCATCAGGATATAAATCAGGGAAACACATGACATCCAGATATTTATAACGATTATCCATTGGAAAATCTTCAATTTTCACCATTTGATAAAGCTTCAATGCAGATTCGTTATTAATTTTTTTTGCGTGTATTGGGTATATTGTATACTTATCGTTAATATCCGAATGTTCAGTGATTTGTGTGAGAAAAGCCGTACATTTTAAAACGGTTTGATCATTATTATTTTTGTTTTGCTGTACATTGTACAAATTCAATGCTGGTAATTCCTCAACCACCTCATTTATTTCGTCATTGTCGCTTTCCTCATCGACAATCCTATATTCTGTTTCCTGCAATTTATCCTTTAATAGATCATCAGATGACGCTGGAAGACGAATTTTTGAGCAATGAATATTATTTTCTTTCAACCATTGTAAAGCCTTATACATTTTATTAACATCTACCAAATTTTCCCAAACCACTTTAGATTTCTTGGGGTTACCTCGAACGAGAATGTGCAACTCGTGATTCAAATTTATAGGATCTTCCGGAGGACATACCTTATCCAATGTTTCTTGTAAAGGCAGAGGCAAATGAAATGTTCTACCTTTTCCTAAACAGAGTTCGATTATATAAGTTTCTTGATTTAAAATGTGCTATATTTAAATCATTTAATTATTTTTTTCGTTCAAGTACAATTAACAGCAAAAACTGCATATACGTAGGTATGTATTTGACTCTACTGCCATTACTTGAAACAAATACATTATTTGATATTAACAAATTGGAACTCTGGAATTACGAGTAATTATTTTTTATTGTACAGACTAAGTTTAAATTTTTGAGGATCTTCTTTTGAACATGGCTTGACCTTTTCATTTTTATGATTTTTTGGAGATAGGGTGAGAGAAGACGAATGAGGGTAAGAGAAGACGAGATAGGCGAAAGAGGGTGAAAGAGAACGAAAGAGGGTGAGAAAGGACGTACGAAGGTAAACGAGGTGAGAGAGGGTGAGAGAGAACGAAAGAGAGTGAAAGAGGACGAAAGAGGGTGAGAGAGGACGAAAGAGTGTGAAAGAGGTCGAAAGAGGATGAGAGAGGGCGAAAGAGGGTGAGAAAGAATGAAAGAGGGTGAGAGAGGACGAAAGAGAGTGAAAGAAGGTGAAAGAGGACAAAAGAGGGTAAAAGAGGGTGAGAAAGAATTAAAGAGGGTGAGAGAGGACGAAAGAGAGTGAAAGAGGACAAAAGAGGGTGAAAGAGGACGAAAGAGGGTGAGAGGGAATGAAAGAGGGTGAAAGAAGACGAAACAGGGTGAAAGAGGGTGAGAGAGAATGAAAGAGGATGAAAGAGGACGAAAGACGGTGAAAAAGGACGAAAGAGGGTGAGAGGGAATGAAAGAGGGTGAAAGAGGACGAAAGAGGGTGAAAGAGGGTGAGAGAGGACGAAAGAGGGTGAGGTAGGACGAAAGAGGGTGAAAGAGGACGAAAGAGGGTGAAAGAGGACGAAAGGGGGTGAGAGGGAATGAAAGAGGGTGAAAGAGGGTGAGAGAGAAGGAAAGAGAGTGAAAGAGGACGAAAGAGGGTGAGAGAGGGCGAAAGAGGGTGAAAGAGGGTGAGAGAGGACGAAAGAGGGTGAGAGAGGACGAAAGAGGGTGAAAGAGGCGAAAGAGGGGTGGGAGTGGGGGTTGGAGTGGTGGTGGTGGTGGGGGTGGGGTGGGGTGGGGCGGGATGTGAGAGGGAAAGGGGTGGGTAGGAAGTTGAGGGAGGTGTGAGTGAAAGGTGAGAAGAGATTTATACGCGGGCAGAGAAGAAGAAGAAGAAGAAGAAGAAGAAGAAGAAGAAGAAGAAGAAGAAGAAGAAGACGACGTTACTTCATTTTTCATGAAAAACGTCACTTTTTGACCGCTTGTATCTCCAGAACGGCTTGACCGATTTTATTTTTTCTTGGCTCAAATTACTCGTGGCGATGCCGCCTTTCAGATTATATTACGTGCAATTCAAAATTTTTTATATTTTAGTAGTTCTACACCCCCAAAAAATGGACTTTGATGGTGCAGGATAAGGAGACTTGTAGTGTCTTTTAAGGTTTTTTAGGGTTTGAACATGGCCGGAGACACTACCGCGTCTCCTGATTTATCACAATAAAATATAAAATATATTTCATTAATTTTACTTCACGGTTTAGTAAAATTAATAAAACATGTTTCATATTTTATTGTGATAGATATTATTATTTTGAATGTGATAAATATTAATTAGAGAAATTCTAATAAAATTTTTTCTATACAATATTATCCTACGATTACCACAATTTTCAGGGCAAATTCTAAGAGAAAATTCTCTCAGATTGTGATTATGTGTTGTAATTTGTAATCAGTTATTTATTACAATAATTTTTAATCAAGTGCGTGAGTCAAAGTGTCAATAGAATTTATTACAAAAAAATGATTTCATTATGCAGTGTGTCACAGTGTGTCAATATCGGATTGTATCCAGTCAGGCAACAATTATTCGTCAAAGGACATCAAACATCTCTACAAGGTAAGAATCAGTGAGAGAGAGAGAGAGAGAGAGAGAGAGAGAGTGTGTGTGTGTGTGTATACGCGTACACACACACGCACACACACACACACACACACACACACACACACACACACAAAACGCCGCGTGTAACAAACAGCTGATCGCTTCGAGCGCCCACGTAATCGCCCGCGTCGGATAATGTGTTGCGCCGCTCCTGATTACCGCCCGTACTCGTGCTGTAATTCGCTAACTATTTCTTTTTATATTTCAAAAACTAAGCTTCGGATAAAATTTTGGCAAAGGAAAAATCGTCTTAGAATTGAGTCAGGAATACGACATTTTAAGGACAAACGGTTGTTTTGAATCACCCTGTATATGTACATATATAAAATATATAATTATATTATTGATAGAATGTAACGATTGCAATGCAACATATACAGGGCAAACAAAAACACAATTAACTACACGCGTAAACAAACATTGTAGAAATATTAAACATCATAGCAGTTTTAACCTAATTAGCAAACATCGAAAAAAATATAACCATGATTTCAAGTGGATGGAACCTAGGATTTTGCATTGTGAAAAACATAGAAGGAAGAGAGAATTAGCGGAGATGTTTTTTATTAAAATATATAAGAATAACATTAATTTGCAAAAGGACACAGAAAATCTAAATCCGATTTATGATAAGTTGATCCACAGTATATGATTGTCTATTTATTTATTTATTTATTTCGTTGTATTGTAGAACTTTGATATTATTGTGTTTTTGACGTTTGACTTAAATAGATTTACTTGTCTCCGGTTTACCATTAGTAATTTTACTGCTGTCTAATCAACATCTTGAAAGGTACATTACATTATTTTTATATTATTTTAAATTTCTTTGTTTACAACTTTGTAAATTATTGTTTCATATCTTAATCATTGTATATTTTTATTGTGCAGTTACATTTGAAAAGGACCCGTACCTAAGGGTCGAAACGTAGTGTTTCTAATTAAATTATACTGGCCAGTTAGGTCGAAATTTCAATTTTGTATGATTTTAATATATATTGCAATTTTAATTTTCCACTGGTACAAGTTTCTACTTTTACTTGGCACAATTTTTTTTTATATCATTACTTTGTGGCGATTATATCGTCACATATTCCCCAGTTTACATATATGCGAAACTTACGCGGGACGAAAGGAAAAGCGAGACGCGAGACAAAATAAACAAGTGAAAAGACACAACGGACAAGACGGGGAGACAAAGACGATAATCGAGACTCGAAAACAATAACACAAGCGAAATTAAAAAGGATGAGTCGAGAAGATTCTCGAAGGTCGTAGGAACGGGCAGGAAGAGAATAGATAGCGCGGGTTCGAGAGATTCGGCCCCCGTCAGTTATCGCGTGCGGACGTGCGACCGAAGGAAAAGTCTGTACCGATTGAAAGTCGTAAAATTAAATGGATACGAACATTAAAAGGCCTCGATTCTTTTCACACACACACTCTTTTTCTTATATATGTGCATATTACATCCTGCACTGATCAATTGGCACGTCAGGTAGTTAAAGTGGTGACCCCGACGTGATCGTGCATACGCGAAGAAAACATTTTTTTTTAATTTTATTTTTGTGACAAGACATTTCATCGAGAGTGAGGACAGTTTCGCGATCGATTGTCGAGTGAATGAGAAAGAGCGACATGCCGGTGATGCGAGACGGCGAAGACGCTATTCCACGCGTGGAGCCGGAGGCGCGGGCGCTCGAGCGGCCGGGGATTCAGGCGCCGAATTCGCACCTGAGTGCGATGCAATCGGCCCGGGTGGAGCAGCCACCGGGGTATTATTTACCTGCCCCCGAGGTGAGTCGAGTGGGCATGCGAATGCCAGAGTTCACGCCGACGGATCCGGAGCTCTGGTTTAACATCGTCGACCGGAGTTTCCGGGCCGCCGGAATTACGGTCGACGCGACGAAGTTCGGGTACGCGTTGACTGCCCTCGGACCGCGTTATACCACCGAAGTGCGCGATATAATTATGAATCCGCCCCCGGAGCGCGCGTACGAGACTTTGAAAACCGAGCTTGTTAAGCGACTAAGTCTGTCGCAAGGAGCACAAGACTCGGAGGCTCCTTGAACACGAGGAGATTTGCGATCGAAAGCCATCGCAATTTTTACGCCACCTTCGCGGTCTTGCCGGGAACGTGGTTGGCGACCAGGTGTTGCGGACGATCTGGCTGAGTCGGTTGCCAGCTCACCTTCAGCCGCATTTAATAACGCGTACGGCAGATACGCCCGAGCAGCTGGCGGATATCGCGGACGCGATCGTGGAGGCTTCCCGGGCGCCGGTGTTCCAGGTGGCGGAGACGACGAGATTCGCCGCTCCTCAGGGTCAGAGCGCGTGCGACCCGATGTCTCTGGAGGCGAAAATGGAGCTGCGAATGACGCAGATGCGACTAGAGATGCAGCGGGAGATGGCGGAGCAGTTGACGGCCATACGGAGATCGATCGAGGCGATCGGGAGTGACCGATATGGAGAAGACCGTGACGACGATCGGCGCCGCCCGCGTTCGCGCCAGCGTTCGCGTTCGCGCCCGCGAGCGCGCTCGGCAGGCCGTGATCCGCCGGCCAGTGGAATATGTTGGTATCACTGGCGATTCGGACCGAGCGCTCGACAATGCAGGCCGCCCTGCTCGATGCAACAACCGGGAAACGCGGGGGCCGGTCGCTAGTGGCGGCGAGTGACTCAGGCCACGGGGCGCGTCGCCTGTTCGTGACCGACGCGAACACAAAAGTGAGTTTTTTAATTGACACGGGCGCGGATCTCTGCGTGTATCCTCGGAAAATGGTTCGGGGACCGCGACAGAGATCGACCTACGAGCTTTCGGCCGCGAACGGCACACCAATATGTACATACGGGACAGAAACATTAGTTTTAAATTTTGGATTACGACGTGCATTTTTGTGGCGATTCGTGATCGCGGACGTTTCGCGACCTATAATCGGCGCCGATTTTCTGGCGCATTACGGACTCCTCGTCGATCTGCGAAATTCTCGTCTCGTCGACCAGGTGACGAGCTTGACCGCGCGCGGACGATGCATCCGATGCGATGCACCCTGCGTCAAAGCGGTCACAAGAGAGACGCCGTATCACCGGCTGTTGGAGCGGTACGCGGACATCGCGAGGCCGAACGGGCGTCCAAGAGAAACGATCCACACAACGCGACATCATATAGAAACGACACCGGGACCGCCTGTCGCGTGTAGGCCGCGGAGGCTCGCTCCGGACCGATTGGCGGCCGCGAAGAACGAATTCAGAAGGATGGTGGAAGCTGGAATCGCGCGACCTTCAAGAAGTAGTTGGTCGGCGCCCTTACATATGGTGCCAAAAAAGGACGAAGAGTGGCGACCCTGTGGAGACTACAGGGCGCTGAACGCGCGAACGGTCCCGGATCGCTACCCGGTGCGACATATACAGGATTTCGCGCAGGCCCTCGGCGGTAGGAAAGTTTTTACCACGCTGGACCTAGTGCGGGCATACCACCAGATACCGGTAGCGGAGGAGGACATCCCGAAGACGGCGATCACCACGCCGTTCGGCATGTATGAATTTCCATACATGTCGTTCGGATTACGCAACGCGGCACAGACGTTTCAGCGGTTCATCGATGAGGTTTTGCGCGACCTTGAATTCTGCTACGCATACATCGATGACATCCTCGTCGCGTCATCGTCAGAGGAAGAACACCACGAGCACCTACGGACGGTGTTTGAGCGTTTGCGAGTATACGGGGTAGTGATCAACCCCACGAAGTGCGTATTCGGACAACGAAGGGTGGAATTCCTCGGATACGAGGTGTCCGACGAAGGAACACGACCGCTGCCGGCGCGAGTGGAAGCAATCCTCGCGTGTCAGATGCCGAGGACCGCGAAGGAATTGAGAAGGTACTTAGGCATGGTAAATTTTTACCGAAGATTCATGCCTAAAGCTGCCGAGATTTTGGCACCGCTCAATGACCTGCTTCGAGAAAACATTAAGGGCAAGACGCCGATATCGTGGACGCAGCAGACTCAACGAGCATTCGAAACATCGAGGGAAGGCTTGGCCGAGGCCGCGCTTCTGAGGCACCCAAGGACGAGCGCGGAGCTCGCGTTGTTTACTGACGCGTCCGAACAAAGCATCGGCGCGGCATTACAACAGCGGGGCAGCGACGGCTGGGAGCCGTTAGCATTCTTCTCGAAGAAGCTAAGCCCAGCCGAATCGAAGTATAGCGCCTTTGATAGAGAGCTACTAGCGATATACTTGGCGGTCAAGCATTTTCGGCACATGCTGGAAGCGCGCGCGTTCGCGGTATATACCGACCATAAGCCAATCATCTTTGCTTTCCGACAGAAACCTGAGAGGAGCACGCCGCGCCAGTTCCGCCATTTAGACTACATCGGACAATTTACGACGGACATCCGGCACGTGACGGGCGAGGAGAATGTCGTGGCGGACGCGCTATCGAGAATCGAGGAGCTCCGAACTCCTATGAATTACGCCGCACTGGCGGAATCACAGAGGACCGATGAGGAGCTCGAGAAGTATTTAAGACGGGAGACGGGACTAAGGCTGAGCAAGGTGGAGATCCCCGGAACCGGAGTTGCGATCTACTGCGACACAGCGACGCCGACACCGAGGCCATATTTGACAAAGCCTTTCCGTCGGGCCGCATTCGACCTGGTGCACGGCCTGGCGCACCCGGGAATCAGGTCGACGGGCAAACTCGTGGCGCAGCGCTACGTTTGGCCGTCGATGAACGTGGACTGCCGGGGTTGGGCTCGATCCTGTGTGCCCTGCCAGCGGTCCAAGGTGTCGCGACACGTCTCGGCACCGCTAGAGAAATTTGCTGCTCCATCTAGCAGATTTGAGCACGTGCATCTAGACATCATCACAATGCCAGTCTCAGAGGGCAAGAGGTACTGTCTCACGTGCGTGGACCGTTTCACGAGATGGCCTGAGGCGTTCCCCGTGCGGGACCAGGAGGCAGAGACGATCGCGAGAGCGTTTTATGAGGGGTGGATCTGCCGATTTGGGGCACCCCTCCGAATTACGACAGACCAGGGGACTCAGTTTGAGTCCGGTCTGTTTCGACGACTGAGCGAGATAACGGGAGCAGAAAAATTGAGGACGACGGCATATCACCCGCAGGCGAATGGGATGGTCGAGCGGTTTCATCGCCAGCTCAAGGCGGCGATCAGGTGCCAGCGAAACGACCGCTGGACGGAGTCATTGCCGACCGTCCTGCTGGGGATCAGAGCAGCGTGGAAGGACGACCTGAAGGCGACCACAGCCGAACTGGTGTACGGTCAGGCGCTGAGGATCCCGGGGCAGTTCCTAAGTCGGCTGCCGACGGACAACGAGGACAGTGCCGTCGACTTCGTCAGGACGCTGCGTGAGCGATTCGAGAGGCTGCGACCGGTGGACGGGACCCGGCATGGAGAGCGACGACCGTTCGTCTTCAAGGACCTAGCGACGGCCGGGCGGGTGTTTGTGCGGCGCGACGGACCAAAAAGGATGCAGCAGGAGCCATACGAGGGACCGTACGAGGTCATCAGTCGCAGCGAGAAAGTCTTTGTCGTGCGCATGCACGGCAAAGAGAGAACGGTCACGATAGACCGACTAAAGCCCGCGTATATTTTTTCAGAAAGCGATACAGGAGGCGACGGGCCGGCGGGATCGACGGCGCGGGACCGAGGCAGTGAGGTCAATCGACGAGAGGAGCGCGAGGACGCGGGACCGCCGCTCCGACGAGGCGAGACGACGACGAGAGCAGGGAGAAGAGTCCGGTTCCCGGACCGTTTCCAGGCGGGCCTGTGACGTAGGATAGGAAATAATTATTTCGGGTCGCGAGGTTCTGGGAGAATTCACACGTTAAGCAAGTTATTTCATTTTATTGTATTCTATTTCTATTGGTTTCGCGGTTTATAGCGCTATTTCTCTATCTTATATTTTTTGTTTTTTTTGGTTCTCAAGTAATTGACACGCGTACGCATATGCGAGCACGAACGACACGATTATATTATATTAGCGTTCTCTTATTGTTTTTTTGTTTTGATTTTATGTGTGTAATTTTGCGTCGCGCTTACGTATAAAGGAAAATGTAATTCGTAGCGTCCGAACATCGAAATATCGTGCTATCGGTATAGCACTGGCGGGGAGTACTGTGGCGATTATATCGTCACATATTCCCCAGTTTACATATATGCGAAACTTACGCGGGACGAAAGGAAAAGCGAGACGCGAGACAAAATAAACAAGTGAAAAGACACAACGGACAAGACGGGGAGACAAAGACGATAATCGAGACTCGAAAACAATAACACAAGCGAAATTAAAAAGGATGAGTCGAGAAAATTCTCGAAGGTCGTAGGAACGGGCAGGAAGAGAATAGATAGCGCGGGTTCGAGAGATTCGGCCCCCGTCAGTTATCGCGTGCGGACGTGCGACCGAAGGAAAAGTCTGTACCGATTGAAAGTCGTAAAATTAAATGGATACGAACATTAAAAGGCCTCGATTCTTTTCACACACACACTCTCTTTCTTATATATGTGCATATTACATCCTGCACTGATCAATTGGCACGTCAGGTAGTTAAAACTTTTGTAGTAAAATTCTACATGGGTTTACAATGGATAATTTTTCGTAAAATTCTCTACATAAGTTTACAATGGTTTATTTTGCATAGAATTCTACATGGGTTTGCAATAATTAATTTTTCATAGGATTCTACATGAATTTGAAATGGGTAATTTTTTGTTACTGGCCGTTAACTGGACGCCGTTAACTGAGCGCCGTTAACTGGGCGCCTTTTTTTTATCTTTTTTTTAAAGATAAGTTTTTAGAGATTATATCATCCATTATATATGATAAACATCTAAATAAATGAGCAAAGAACCCGTCACCACCTCTGTCATATTTCAAATTAAAATACGACGGTCCTCTTTGCTTACTATAGATAAAAATAACTATCTTGTACAACCATTTTTATTAAAAATATTTTTAAAAGTCTTAGGATTTTACAATTAGTCTTAGGGTTTGCAATGGGTAATTTTTTGTTACTGGCATGCCGTTAACTGGGCGCCTCTTTTACTTTTTTTAAAGGATTACACAAATGTAAATATGAATATGTATTTATATTTGTATTTATACACTTATATACGATTTTACGACATTATTATGTATTAGGAGACGCGGGGTAGTGTCTCCGGCCATGTTCAAACCCTAAAAGACCTTAAAAGACACTACAAGTCTCCTTATCCTGCACCATCAAAGTCCATTTTTTGGGGGTGTTCGCACCCTTTGTCGCACACGATAATTTCGACACACCGTATCGGTGTTGACCTTGATGGTCGACGGAGGAGTTATCGCTTCTCAGCGACAAGGAAAGGCGTTGATAACTCGAAGGACCAAGAATAGAAAAAGGAGAGCGTAGGTCGAATGGTACTCGACGCTTTCGCGCCGATAAGGAGGAGTGAAGTCAGTGGCTTGCAAGGCGAGAATGAAGTTAATAGTTCCTTGTTGATTAACACACTCGGTTTAATTTTAAACAATACACTTTGTACTCAATAGATAAACAGATATAATCGAAGACCCGGAGCAAGATCAAGAGTATAATCGGGATTAAGTTGTTCGAGCGCACTCGCCTGCGACCTTACTGTTCGAGCTTCGCCGATTGTCTGAAAATATTGAGAATTTGCTCGGTGGCGCGAGGCCCGATCACACTCCGATCATGCCTGTTTGTCGTACGGAGCAGGTGACCCGCACGATTGTCAACCGTGATCGCGACGTGGTCGTGCTTAGTATTATTTGCTCGGACGTATACAGAATTTAACTTGTGCCTATATTAGGAAGAACAAAACAAAACCTTTTTTTTTTTTTTTTCAACAGAATCGTCGAACATGTCGATACGGTTTGCTCGTGCGCAAACATACCGCCCGCCTCGAAACTATAGTTTCGAATTAAATGAAGGATTAACAATTCGTCTCGATTGTACGGTGATGGAGAACGTATTCTCCTTGTATTACTTGCTTGGCGCCGCCCGCCATTCGCTATCGTTTTCAATGCAGATTTGATCCTTACTAAACTTATTGACGGTATTGAATAAAGGGAAAATTATCTACATGATATATCGCTTATAACTAGAGAAATAACGTATGAATGATACATTGATCCTTAAGATTATTGAATTATTACATTAAGATTGATATTAAATTGATTCTATAGAGGTTTGCCCGACTCGTCGTCGGATTGCGTCTCGATATCAATCGGAAGGATGCATAATTGTACGATAGGACGCTTATATTCGGAAGTCGCTGTCTTCACTAAGACGACGCGAGTCAAACCGTCAGAGCCCGAGGAAACATTGGATTACTCTTCTAGTTGCCATTTGCATGGCGGTAATGTGGCATTTCTCAATAATACCATGGTTCCGATTTTTAACCGAAGGTTGTTTCGTTCGCCACTTGCTCCTTTGTTGTAATGTATTTATATAGTCGGCTTGCCAAATTTTCCAGAGACCGTTCGACAAGTTGTCGTACAAGCTGCCATCGTGACAGGCGATTTTCAGTTAATGTAAAACAGAGGTTCGGGATACGTAGTTTAGAGCGGTCCCCGATGAGAAAGTGCCCCGGAGTCAATGACCTTCGTAGTCATCGATAGACGCAGTGAGAGGTCCGAGAGGTCGAGAATTTAGGCATGCTTCGATCTTACTTAGAAGAGTGGTAAGCTCTTCGAAAGTTAATTTATGCGTACCGAGGATTCGCCTTAAATGATATTTTACGCTGCGTACTCCTGCATCCCAAAGCCCTCGAAGTGAGGAGCATGTGGGGGGCATAAATGCCAGGAAACTTTGTCTGATGCTGTTTGATTGAGAAAATCTGGGATCTCTCAAGCGTCATTGTAAGCCCTTGCTAATTTCTTGTTCTGCCCCGATAAAGTTCGTTCCATTGTCTGAATACATGTCAGACGGCAATCCTCGACGGGCACAAAACCTCGTGTAAGCATTTAAGAAGTCATGAGTTGAATATCCTCCTACCAACTCAAGGTGAATTGCTCGAGTAGCCCAAGCATATGAATACTGCAATGTATGTCTGATAGATTTGATCCCGCGACCGGATGAAGCTCGAGTGTCAATGGGTCCCCGGCAACAATCTACTCCGCAATACTGAAATGCTCGTGATGAAGACGGTCACGCGAGCGCGTGGCAGTTGGCCCATGAGTTGAGTGGGGCGTGAGGCTTGTTCACGAGCGCATGTCACGCATCGATGTATGACTGCTTTGACTAGTGTTCTAGCTCGTAATATTAGGTACTCTTGCTTTAGAATGGAAAGAGTCAATTGATATCCTGCGTGAGAGAGTCGAAACGTGAGCGTCACGAATCAACCAGATGATAAGTGGATGAGATGTGAGAAGAATAGGATGTTTTGTTTGTATGGAAAAATTATGAATTCTGCAGCCGTCCACCAACCCGGATCAATCCTTGTTCGTCAATGAACGGATCGTATTGATCGTATCGAGCTTCGAGGAGAGAGTTGTTGACGTTGTCGAGCGCTTTCAGATCGCTCGAAACATGTCCCTTTGAATTGTCTTTAGCCAAACAAAAATTGCCCTTTCCCAAAATTTGTTTCTGAGACGGGGGAAAGGACTTTTCGCGTGTTTTTTCGTTTCGCGCTTATGCGACAATTGTGAGAAACGGGAAAAGCGCGTAAATCAACGGTTTTGCCACCGAATATTTGCTTGCTAAAAACCCCCCGACTTTTGTTAATTTGGTCATTGACGTCGGTTTAGCTTCTAAACCTATGGTCGCGTCCTGTGGCGAGAAATCAAAGATTTGGGCCTTCTGAGATGGCTTTTTTTTTTAGCCCCTGTGGACCGGGTTTCCCCCAAAGAGGTATCGAGGTTTTGTTTGTAAGGAGGGCCGCGCGGGGGCGCATCACCCGGATCTCCTTCCCATGGACGTGATGCTGCGTATTTTTGGGAGCTTTTTTTTTTTTTTACTACGCTAACCCATGAGACAAAAAATGTCTTCCATTTGAAGGGTGCTGGTTTAACCAAGAAAAAATACTAAATGTTGAGTCTGTCCAGCAGTGATCTCGATGTTGATAACACTTTGTGAAGGAATTTTGGAATGTTTGAGGAAATGCTGTTTTACCAGCCCGAAACTTTTAGGTTTCCCCGCCGCTACCGAGCATAGCACTGGCTACTTTTATTTCGCGACTTGAACTTGACCCTTTTATGGGTTGGGATTTCCCCTCAAGTGCACCCCGCGCGGATGATAAAAATGCAGAATTCGTCGTACGTCGCGGGGGGGATTCCCTTTCGAAAAACTTTTTTTTTTCAGCGCGTCTTTGTGGTTTGGTCAAGCCTTTAATATGCGGGTGAACGAGGATGTCATCGAGATATCGTAAGGATCGATTTAACGTTTAAAAAACGACTCGACGCTTTTTCCCGCTTTTTTGGGGCAACGAATAAAATTTCGGACGATGATTCGCGAAACAAGGTTGGCCCCCGAAAAAAAGGGAAAGATAAGGCATCTCGATTAATCGGTTTATTTCGAAACGCCCCCTTAACGCTGCCAAAAGGAATTTTGAATTACCCGCGGTCAGATAACTGGCTATGGGCTTTTGTAGCACATCGGGAAAAAATTTTGAAACGAGAAAGTGCATCCGACTAAATCTGAGAGCCCCCTATTATTTATAATTAAACCGTGAGCGATCGCGAAAGCTCTCCCATTCGTCAAGCCCCGTTAAAGATGGAAAATTGAATAGCTGGGAGTGGAAAAAAAGCGCCCAAACCCGCATGATTTTTTATTTAAATAATTGAATAATTGGTTCTGACTCACAGTCGGGCTTATCCTCGAGGAGTTTGAAGAAGGCGAAGAGATTTCCTCAGGACTCTCCATCTTTTGGGGTTGAAAATCCTCCACTTCTCCCTTTTGTGCTTCAGCGTACCCCTTGGAGAAGCTGAAATGAGTTTAAACGCATGCACCCGGGTTTCCGGGGGGACGCCCAATTCGAGAGCGAACCCGTTGGGGGCGTATAATTGTTTTTTTTCCATCTTCTTAAATTCTCTAATGCCCGGAAAAAGGTGGAAAGAAGGGGTTTTCTGAGAATTAATTTAAACGTCATCGATTGTTTATTACTTTTAGTCCAATCACTAACCCCCTCTGCCCTTTAAACCGCTCGAAGGACCAAACTTATGTTCCGCAAACCCCCGTCCCCCACCCATATTTTTGACAAACCCCCTTTGGTGTTACTTGATGTCGACGGGGAGTTATCGCCAGCGCGGAAAGGCGTTGAAACTCGAGGACCAAGAATAGAAAAAAAAGGGGAGCGTAGGTCGAATGGTCTCGACGCTTTCGCGCCGATAAGGAGGAGTGAAGTCAGTGGGTTGCAGGCCGAATGAAAATTTTTTTGTTCTTTTTGATTAACACACTCGGTTTTAATTTTTTAAAAATACCTTGTACCCAATAGATAAACCGATTATCGAACCCCCCGGGGCAAGATCAAGAGTATAAATCGGTTAGTTGTTTGAGCGCACCCCGCCCGCGGGCCCTTTTTTTCGAGCTTCGCCATTTCTGAAAAAATTTAGAATTTGCTCGTTTGGGGCGAGGCCCGATCCACTTCCCATCATGCTGTTTCTTTCGGGGGCAGGTGACCCGCACGTTGTCCCGTGATCGCGCGGGGGTCGTGCTAGTATTTTTGCTCGGACTATACCGAATTTAATTGGCCTATATTTGGAAGACAACAAACCTTTTTTTTTTTTTTTTTTTTTTTTTTAACAGGTCGTGACCGTCGATACGGTTTTCTCGTGCGCACAGGGGGGGTAGAACTACCCAAATATAAAAATTTTGAATTGCACTAATATACCGAAAGGCGGGAACGCCACGGAGTAATTTGAGCCAGAAGGAATAAAAAACGTTTAGCCGTTGGAGATACAAGCGGTCAAAAAGTGCGTTTTTTAAAGAAAAGGAAAATACCCCTCCCTCTCCTTTTTTCTCGTCCGGCCGCGACTCATCAGGAATTTTATATATATATATTTAAATCCTTTACCTTTTACTCACCCCCCTAACTCCCCACCCCACCCCTTTCCCTCCCACATCCCGTCCCCCCCGCCCCTACTTCCTTCCACCCCCCTCCCACCCCTCTTTTGGCCCTAACTCACCTCTTTTTTCCTATTTTTTTTCAGTTTTTTTTTCGTTCTCTCTCACTCTCTGTTGTCCTCTTTTCACCCGCTTTCAACTCCTCTTTCAATCCTCTTTCGTCCTCTTTCACCCTCTTTCGCCTCTTTCACCATCTTTCGGCGTCCTCTTTCGTCCTCTCACCCTCGTTTCGCGGTCCTCTTTCACTTTTCCATTCACCATCTTTCGCCTCTTTCATCCATATTTCATCATTCAACCCTCCCGACGCCTTCTCACCCTTTTTCGTTCGATTTCACCTCTTTCAACAGCTTTCACCCAATTTCGCCTATCTCGTCTTCTCTACTCTCATTCGTCCTTTCTTACCAACCCTATCGTCCAAAAAATCATAAAAGAAAAGGGTCAAGCCCTGTGCACAAAAAAGGTCCTCACAGTTAAACCTAGTTCCGGTACAATGAAAAACTGCCGTCAAAAACTATATGGCTTTTCTCAATGTCTTTTAGAATAATGTCAACAACTCTGTACGAATAATTCACTACAACCGTTGAAGTACAAAGTCTTACATTAGAAGAAGATTAGCTTAGAATAAAGGATTCACACGTATTTTTAAAAGCCTACAGACACAACGAGTGAATATAACAAAACTATATACAAATACCTTTTGCTTCTGTTTTTTCCGACTAAAACTTGTAGGTTGTAAATGTAATTGTAACCTTGCTATTCAAAACCTATTCTTCATGATCACAAGACCTACTATTTTCTATTAAAAGACTTCTGCTAAAATTTTAATAAATATATATTATTTATGATCGAAATGAAGACTTTGGTGCTTTAGAGTATATGATAGTATATGGTTTTTTTAAAAACACTGACCCGATGCATACAACAAAACTTTTCTCTGTCTGTTTCAATCAATTTCACTCGATATGTTAAATCCCAATCAACATATGCCAACCCTGAACCTGCTGGGTAATGGGAATATTAATCAATCATTATCAAAACACTAATACAGTTTTGGTACTTTGCCTTTGTGAGACCATTTCACTTACTTTTCAGAGTCAAATTGATAATTTTTTTTGTATCTTTTACTGATATTTTATTTCTTACTTGTTCTTTGAATAATTAATATGTAATTGTTTTATCGTATATTACGGACAAATACTCATAAACTTTTTAAGCGTAGACTTCATTGTACTTGACCTGAGAACTGTAATCATTTATAATTTTACTTAATATACAAACAACACCCGTTTTCAAAGCAACAATGCAAAGTTTTCTGATCAATTAATTCTCCCGAAAATCCGGTCTAAAACCAAATCGGAAGTTGATAACGAATTCGCGAAATTTGACTAAGAATGATTGGAGGTTTTTTAATTTATACATTGTTACAACTCCTTATTTCAATTATTATTCTACTAACCCATCGAAAGTTTTTTTGAGAGCAGGCCGCCATGTTTAATTTTTCTGATCTTACAACTTGGGTACCGGAATTACGGAGCAAATTAATTTTCATTGTACCGGGCTAGTAGGAAATTTCAATCAAATCAAATCTTCTATAACTATAAGCGCCACAGATAAATATGGCTCTCTGGCGCTTAATAAATAACTTCGTGCTGTACGCGCTGCAATTAAAGTGCAAATAAGTTTCTAATTTGACCTAGGCTTCATGACATTCAAAAAGTATCATCAATAAAAAATTATCTCAGACAGAAATATGTATGTCGTGTTAAAAAGCGTGAGCTAAAAAACTCATATAGTTGCGTTCTCACGTAGATGGGCGATGAGGGGCTCATTCTTTATTTTTTCAATATTCATACAATAAATATAAATTCATTCTGTATTGCAATTAAAATAAAGTGGCATGGTATCGTTAAAGTTATTACAATTATACACATTTACATATATATTAATAATATATATGTATACTATAATTACTATAATTGTTCCTTATCATTATTTTTTCAAGATTTATTGCGGAAAATCATTACATGAACCAATTTATGATCTTCTCAGGAGTCTGGCAACCACAGTGCTATAGTCCATTTTCTTCACTATGTACATAGTACAGTTAATCTAGTTTTTGAGAATCAGGAGATTGCACCGACAAAAAATGGCAAAGCATGATGCTGCAGGGAAAATGGTGAAAAAGAATAAAAGCTCTTGTGACATTAATACAGAAGATGCAAATGATCGTTAGATCAATCTTTAGCACTCATAACGAAATATGAATAACTAATAGAAATGCAACAACGCGCTACTATTCACTTACATCAATAAAAAAGATGAATTTGGTATAAATTATCTTAATATCACACTAAATGGAGAGATTCTTTAGAATGGATAACTAAGAAGCATAGAAGAATTTGCATTCTATTAAACGAGATCTATCTTTGGACGAAGGATCAGATAATTTACCATAATAATAAATACGACGTTATCTAATTAGAAACTATATTATAATCAGATATTAATGTAACACCGTATAATACAAAAGAAATACCGCATATAGAGCTATTTTATGAAAGAATAGAGCTCAATACTTGCCTCATTTTTTCACAGATTGGTCATAGGAAAACTGAGCAAGAAGCTGACTGGATGGCTTAACAGTGGGTAGAATGTTTTTAATTGCTTCTGTCAGAAAATATCGAATTCAATAATGTAATAACCTTTTTATAACAAATTATTGATAGGATTAATTAAGTAGTTTGGATACACTTTTTCAGTCTTATTTTTTTTTTGCAGAAGATTTGAGTTTTGTTTTGATAAATTTAAGTTATTATTTGTGTCTCATAAAATAATTTATTATTGCATCTTAAGTTGTCAAAATATGTTAATCTTATATGTCGACCATGGGAAAAAGTGAAAATTTTTCAAATGAAATACAGTTGTTACCCACAGTTCTATAGTTTTTTATCAATAATTTATTGTTTCGTCGAAAATTTAGTTTTTTTGATTATTAATGATTTAATTGCTATGTATAAGTGATCATGTAATAATGTACTAGGTTAAATCATTAAAAAAAAAAATAATTTATGTTAGTAAATAATTAGTAAAACGAACAGGTTTCTGGTACAAATTCAATCAAGAATACATACAGTTTAGTTTACAGCGACGCTTTGATAGTCGTATCACGTAGTATTAAGTGTAAATTGTTGTTATCGTTCCAAGTAATCCTGCAAATAATTATTGTAACCTTTGATTTTAAACATTATATTTTTTTGCCTAGAAAAAATTATTGAAAAAATGGTAATGTGAAGATTTGTATTTTGCCATATAAAAAATAACAATTTACTAATATAAATGATCTAATTAATACATTTCATAACATAATTTTTTTTATTGTTTGATCTAAAGAGAAAATACTACAAATTACGCAAATTTTAATATTTTGGTATTATACGCCAGTCCTTAACTATACATTTCATTAAATTTGTATTATTTTTAAATATTATTACGTTATTTTATATTATCGTAATTGTATTACCATTCTATTTTATATTATATAAATGTATTATACATTATCTGATTCTTTAATGATATCACATAACAGAGCTACACACAAAGTGGTCCCAATGTCGAGGATTATAATCCGTTTCAAAATCGATAGAACCGACATATTTTGCCTCGTTCTTTGGGCTTCTATATTAGGGCATTCATTATAATGTCGGATCTTTACCGGCGGTAGCTGTTTATTCGCGAAAATTAATCCCGTGCTTTCTTGTTCATACAAACTTTTGGTTTAACTCTCACGAGTTTCCGGTTTTCCGATCGGCGATGCGCCGTTCCAAAAACAAACCGTGAACATAATCCTTCTTGTGGCTGACTCAATAATCCTCTTATTTTACGCGTAAGCCGTTCTGTAAACTAGCAGAATCTAAGCCCAACCTTGTGCGCTCTTGTTACTACGTCTTATCATTTATATTTAGTTGAAATTTTAAAATAAAACTTATAAAGATTCAGCTAGTATAATAATAAAGCTATATATAACTGTCACAATCTTTATGTGCTTTATTATTCAGCTTTATTTATAAATTTTATAACCAGTAGTGAATTTCCCAGCATTGCAAAATCATCATAAAGAAATATTAGATTATCGACTTATATGTATATTACCTCTCATAAGAATTAGATATATATATATATATAATATTATATATAACGCTAATACATATAATTATTAATATCTATCTTAACATTAAAAATAATTATTACTATTTAAATTTATTTGCACAAAAATTATATAAATTACATAAAAACTAATAGAAAGGCATAAAGTTATAATAATTAATTATAAAATAATTTGTATTATTAACTTTGCAACTGTATGTTCTAGATTTTTTTAAATACAAGCATTTATAATAAAATTTGGATGCATGCACAATTTACATTATTAAAATAACTAGAAAAATACATGTTGCGAAATGTATAATCACACTTTTTTTTTATTGTTTCAACTTATTGATTTAGTATTTCTTATAATTTTTAACCACTCAGTAATTTTTTTGGAAATTATGTGTTAATATCAATAATTATTTTCCTATTAGATATCTTTATATTCTTATTTAGTTATGATATTCCATGTATACTAAGCCGACATAGATATTTTTATTACGTTTTTGATTCTCACCGGTCCTCACAGTGCTGTAAAAAAAAGCCCTGTGAATTAACAATCCCATTCCATCCAAAATACTCTTGGACGGCCGTGATTGCACGCATTGTCTGAACTGATTATCGCTTTCTAAAGGGCTGTAGCCAAAACCCAAACTTCAGATTCTCCAAAAATTTTTCAACCATTTATCACCGGATGCGCAGCGTCATACATCGACTCTAATGATGGCTTCGTAAGTCTGGTTTCATTAAATAGTACACGCATTGCTAATTTTAAATCTGTTAAAGTACTTCGCACTTCTTTGATGACTCTCGAAATTTCCTGCAAAGAGTTTGTCTTAATTAACAAAGAGAAAGATATAATACTTACTCTATAAAATTCTTTTATATTCCAGTTTTAATAAATTTTTTTACTTCTTTGTATTGAAATACATTTAAAATGATTTATTATAATATAAAAATTTAGTGCCTGACATACTAATCTTAATTTAAATATTCTCAAAAAAGAAAGAAATATAAAGCACTTACCGATCAACTGTTCTTGTCTTAGAAATTATTCATAAGCAGCATGGTCCCCTTCTTTGGGACGCTTCTTTTACTTCGAAGGCATTTATTGCGTTCGGTATTTTTAGACCGCAGATCATCAGCTAATTTGTACGCAACCATGTTCTCTGGTCTCACCTCCTTGTGCGCTGCCTTCCCTCTTATTGGTTGTCGCTAAGATCGGTGTCAAGTATTCCTTTCGCGTATTAATTTGATAAGGTAATCTCAGCATTCGAATGTATCCGAATACTTCCGGGTGTCCGGTGGCGGGTAAACGGCGAATAGTGCGATATATCTTTGAAGAGTTCGTCTGTTTGGGGCACTCTGTGTCTCCTTTCATATGTCTATGGTATATCTTAGATATCACTTGATAAGGACTCAAAGAAGGTCGAAACTATTGTGTGAATAAATCTATTTGCAGTAACGGCCGAAGAGAATATTTTTACCTTCGTTAAATGTCTGTCTGGCGTTTCTCAAATCTACGTTCTTATTTAATTATTTATTTATGATATATAAATAATTATTGACTCATTTCAATATACATATAAAACATTTTTTATTTACAAATAATAAAAATAGTCTAACTCTATGCTAATTTAAATTATTTATATATTTACATTTTTTTATTCTGTATCAATTTTTTAATATTAGGAATGTTTGTTTCACTACTTTTAACGAGACTTTAAGTAGTCCGACTTTAAAGTAATCCGAAACCATTAAATTGTTCCGGCACCGTGCATCTATTTGAGAGTCTCCTCCGCGAAAAGTTAAATGTCGTCGCGATCGATTATAATGGAGAACCCTCAAGCGTCGCATTAGCGAAGCACGAAATTTCCGCGAACTAAGGCATCGCCGCGTATCGATTCCTTCTCACCCTCATTCCCAGATACACAAGACGTCCTATGGACGTCAGTTATTCCATTTTACGTTTGGACGTCCTGGACAGAACTGAACTTCATTGTACCTCCGATTTCGGACTCCATCAGTGCCTAATTTTGTTACTCCCAGGATGCCATCAATTCTCTTACGCAACGAAATATTGCTCAAAATTTGCATAATATTTATTTCATGTATCATAATAAATATTAAGCACATTGTGCAATCTTATAAATTTATATTTTTATTGGGACTTGCAAATATACTATTCAATATTATCTTGTATAGTTCCTTCATTTGTGCTCGCCTTATGCGACGCAGAATTCGCTGTTCATCTCGCTATTAAATTTTTAAGATAATTATAAGCGCATGCAAAGTGGTATTACAGTTAAATATGTGTTATAAAACTATTAATTCTGATCAGTTTAACCTTTCTGATACTATCCCCACACAAAAAATTTAGATATTGAATAATTGACAAAATTGAACAAATAATTTCGGATAAATAAAATGCAAAATAAGAAATATTCTGCAATATTTCATGATTAGTTAATTAAACTGACTTAATTTTGCATGTCAATTATATTCTGTATAATTTCTTCTTTCTGCATTTTAAATGTCCATTTTCAACGATAGACATGTATACTAAAGACAAATATGTTTATGAAAGATTTAAATTTATTCATAAAGATCCAAAATTCGTCCATTAGATCTGCAATATTAGTTTTATATGAGATCCAAAATTCGTTGGTCCCCGTTAGCATACATCTTATATTCCGTTTTATATATCCATTTAAATCCATAATGACCAATATGGACACTTATAACGTCCAGAACCAGTTGCAAACGGACTTAACACTGGACGTCCTTTTTGGGTACGGACTTCCGCTGCAGGTAATCTAGACAATTCCGATGGATGTCACAATGGTCCGACGGACATCCGTTTGTACGTACATAGGAGTCTTGTGCTTATGGGATTGTAATTCGCTTCGCGATCCTTTTTCGCCAACTTGAATGTTTGCGGTGTTGGCGATTATGAGCTGTCGCGCACCCCCTTTTATGCCTATCTAGTCCTAATATCCAGGCTCCTTCTTCCTTTCCCTTCTTGTTCCGGCTCTTGGTGATCAACACTTTAGCGAAGGACCGAAATAGTAATGCCGCGTTGTTTGAAAAATTAATTTTAATCCGTCATTTTACCGCATGATTCATTTTCCGCCGGTCATCGGCAAATTTGTAGAGTACATCGTGCACGCGATATTTTCCAATCCATTCCGAGTCGTTTTTTGAAATACCGCATATTTCGGCTGTACTGTTACACCACGCCCGTGTCCCCACGTGCTCCGACTTACAGTGTTCCGGAGACCGCTCAAAGACCTCGCTTTCGCTACCGGGTGGCTCGCGCATCCGCGTTCGGCTCTGTCGCTGCGATCTGCGTTCAAATTGTCGCGAGAAGATTTCCGTCGCGTTTCGGACTACAGCTAGTTCCGCCCAAGATTTTCGTCGCGTACGCGCGCAGCAAGTACGATCAGCAGCAAGATGTCCCGTCCGTCCGCTTCTCGTTGAGTTTATTTTCCACCATTTCGTCGATGTGTGCTACTTGTTAATTGTAATTTTAGTTTTTTTGTGAAAGCCGAATAACTTTATAAAAACACTATCGCCGATTTTAACAGTCAATCCCTCTTCCCTCTATTTTCCGAATCAAATTAAATTTATCATTGTCTTCCGCACATTTAATTAATAAAATATAATAAACATTTATATTACGTTTCGGGTGAATAATTCCTATATGTGTTTAAATATATATATGTGATTAATTGTTTTATTAATTAAATATTTTAATTTATTATGTAGCATCCCCCATTTGGTGTTCAAACCAAAAAGAAGACGTTGCCAGAAGAGAGCGTAATGCAAGTACCTAACGCATTTCAGAAGAAATTACTATTTCACAGTTGCCATCTACGACAAAGATTTCTTACGTAAAAGAAAAAAATAATACTTAGTCCATTGAATCTGTTGCTCCAAATTAAAACATGGCTTTCATAACTATAGATCTGGCAAAATTAAACGGTATTAATGTCAAATACTGCAAAGACTATTTAAATAGCTTTATTCAAAAAAGACGGTGATTATTTTTTCTTAAGTTTTAGCAATTACAATAGCATGCGTTTTTTTACTTTCTCCAAATAAAATATTTACTTTTGTTAGTTCGACATAAGTAAAATCAAAGTTAACGTTTAGTTGTGAGAATTTCAATAAAAAAGGAAATTAAAAAGCGATATAGTACCAAGCCATTTATTTTGTTGATACCTCCTACTGCCGATCATTAAATTTTTATGATACGTGTGCAATCATATGCATATGCATATTAATATGCGATATGCCTCTATTATATATGTTTATTATATATATTTATATATATGTACGCTAATAATCTTATATATAAAGACTTATTTAAATTACTATAAATACATACACATCAAATAATATTTGTTTTGTGGCGACTTACACAGAACTTTGCAATGTTTCTTTATAACCATTTTTTATTATTCCTATTATTCCTATTAATTCCTATTATTTTATTACTTATTCGATTGTATTTGTTCTATAATTATACAAAATCAACCATCATTGTATATATCCGTTAATATTATATACATCGTTTATATTATGGGGATAATAACATTTTTGCTATTAAAATGACATCAACACGATATAAGTCGCATAATTTTAATTACATAATAATTAACCCCATACCAAGCAAAAATTCCAGTGACATCACAATAAGCTCAGCTCACAATAGAGTCACAAGGTGCCATAAAATGGTGATTCCTGTGATTGTCATTGTGAATTATTGTTAACGTGTCACAGTGATATCATTCTCACAATTGAGTGGATATCTTGTAAAATGTCAAATGATATAACTAGTATATCACACGAAAGTGTGCACAAAAGGAATACAACAACATCTGTCAAGCAATAAAATTTCACAGTGACACTCATAAAGATGTTCTGCTGTGACGATAAAATAATATTTTAATCGTACACATCACAACATCTTTATGATGTTACAGTGATATCATCAAATGTCACTTGAGTAACTGTACTATCACGAAATTACAATATTATAAAAAAGTCTGTCATGCAAAAAATGTCACATGACCTCTAATGATGTTCTGCTGTGACGATAAGTATATTTAATCGTCACCGCACCTCTTTAATGAGGTTATAGTGATAATCATCAAAAATTTCACATTGATATAACATAGTAGATCACGAAAGTAACATAATGATACAAAATCTGTCATAAGCAGAAATGTCACACGTGACATCATCAAGATGTTGTGCGTGACGACAACAATTAAAATTTGAAAGATAAAGTTTAATTTATAATATATTTAATAAAAATTTATATTTATTTATTTATATTTATATACTGCCTAGAACTAAATATCTAGTAGGGTGTCCATTTCAAAATAACAGGTACCTACACCACTTCAAAGATCTCTTAAAGTAAAATTCATCAAATCAGGGCATCCTCCTCCTTTATGACCTCCTTTGCAATCAACAACCTTTTAATTTGAAATAGTTTTCTGAAAAGAGTCGCGTTCTAGCAGAATGACTGCTACTTTCCACTTGTCAAGACTTGACGTTGATTGGTTTCAAAAGTACAAGAATCAACACGTCACCGTTAATGGACGCTAACTTAATTTAACCTACCTCTTACTACTCCTAAGTGCGAAGCGTGACCGTGTAGGGCGTACACGTTGCCAAAACGCCGCTGAGCGTATATACGCATTCGTTGGTGTCCAGCACGTGTTTTTTTTTTTTATTTGCATAAGAGGACATTTTGACTCAAAATAAGTGATCTCACAGAATCATAACTTGCATAGAAGTGCTTACAAGTGAAAACATCACATCAAAATTAAGGTTAGTATATATACATATTTTTTAGCTTATGTTTGTCTCTATATTTTTTTTTTTCATATGTAGTGTACAGATATCTTTTTTCATTGTTATGTATATTTAGGAAAAAAAATATATTTTGTGACAATATGGGTCGCAAACGAAAACACTCAATATTTTATAGTGCACAAGACATAAACGAAGATAATTTTGCAAGAAACACGTAAACAGATATAAATATAACTCCTCAGACTGACTTCGCGGATTTGGCAAATTTAATCATAATAATATCAACTAATTGTTGTTGTGAGATGCTTCCTCTCTTTAGTGATTCGGATAAGTATACTCAGATAGAAATCTATACTAAATCAACTATTATAATGAAAATAATATTAACTTTCTGAATGGCAATAATGCCTTATGATCAAAATTACACGGATGCAGAATAAGCTGCCAGCTATAGTCGATAACAATTATGAAAAATCTGTGTTAAAAAGATACGAAACTTTTATAACAGATGAAACTGAGTGAATGGCTATTGAAAAAAGATATCACTCATCATCGCGTCACACCTTTACAGGATATTGAAAACACTACTACTTAGACTTTGGCTAAAATCCACGTACATTATTGCAAACTCCTAAATCAACTAAAAAATTATAACAAATGGAAAAACGTATATTACTGCCACTTAGGTCCGAACGAAGTTTCTGCTCAAAAGATGAAGACAAACGTAAAGATGAATTTTGCCGATAACATTCAATATTTATAAATATTGGATGGTTTTACCTATATATAGATCTTCCAACAAAGCGTTATTATTTATGGCCAATTTATGTGCAGATAATATTATAAACAATGTATATGTCATTGCCTTATATTATGGTGAAGTGTTGGGGGGGGTGGCGAGTGATATATATGTAAAATAAAAATACTCTTGATAGCGTTTGATAAGCTGTTTTATTTACTCGGAGAAGAATCACTAAATGAGATCGCGTCCTCTCGCCGGGCGGTCGTCTTATTACGCCGTCAAAATAACCGGACCTCAATCAAATCTGCCCAATCACGCGAGGACACGAATTCAGACAAAATCTCAGACACGAACGGATAAACATGTACGGATACATACAAACAAAAGAATATAAATACCGTGAGACAAATGCCTTATATACAATGCCCGCAATAACAAGAACGACGATAACGGATAGACTCATATCGAGCCGCAACTATAAATGCCAACAGAAGGAAACCCCAAAATGCAATGCTTGTTTAAAAAGTTGTAGGGGATGCTTTGCTTTTATAAATAATGGATTGAATTCATGAGGGACCGATCATAAAAGTCGAACTAAAAGCAATATTTGGTTCGCTCCGTCCTTCTAAACATTTATTTTAAATGTAAAAGGACACACTGGATCTAATGTTGCACTATGCTTATTGAAGGTGATCATATAGAGGCATATATGTTTTCCATACACATTAATATGAAAATGTACGTATGATAAAGAATTTTTTAAACTGGATCTTATAATCTGATTATCAAACTGATCAACCTGGGGACTACAATTTAAACAATATAACCCACATCTAGGCTTAGTTTCCAACTTGCACTAGATTATATGCCTGTATGTTGGGTGTTTGCGTAAACTTATTATGTTATGCTTTTTCAGGACCACGTCCAATAGTTATCAATTCAGACAAAACAAATTTCTAAGAAACTAATAAAGTTACGCATTATATTCCTTCTGATTTTGCTCAAAAACCAAAGATCATTAAGTATCTCAAACATTGGAAATCCACAGAATATGGCAATTTTTATTATATACAGGGACTATTATATTGAGGATCCTACAAGAAAAATGTATATGTAATTTTCTAACATTACATGTAGCAATCACAATCTTGCACACCCTACTTTAACTATCAACTTCTTTATAGAAATATTATAATGCAGAAAATTTATTAAAACATTTTGTAAATCGATTTCAAAGTTATCTACTGTTCTAAATATATCGTCACATAATATTCATAATTATTACATCCTTGCTGCAGAAACCGAAACAATGTGGTGCTCCTCGGGCTAAATTTAGTGCATTTAAATTTGTGAAGTATATGTCTACGTTAAAGAATTAATGCGTAAAACTTAACCAGACCATTAACACGCAATAACAGAAGATTTGCGACTTGAGACATACCTAATAATAAACATTCAAAATATATTCGAAATTCTACGATATGGAAAGGTTTTAAACGATCTCTTGGTGATGGTCCTATTACGAAAAGATTTTCATTTGTACACAATATCAAATTTTTTGCAATAATCATATTATAATTAACTGTGATGATCCCAAAATATTTGTTTCTTTCTTTTGAAAATGGACAAATAATGTCATTTTAAATTTCACCATTAATCTTCATTCACTAAAATGTATGCTATTGGCAAAGTACTTGTGTTAGCTCGAGGGAAGATGTATATACACAATTCCTATTTCGTCATTACTTTACATATTGGTATCATGTTTTCTGAATATTTCCATCTTCAGACATGGGACTCTCTTTGATAAATTAGAGCAAAAAATGTTGCAAAATGCCTTTATAAAAAAAATATATTTATTTCCGTGTGTTACAACACAAATGGAATAATACCTGGTTTAATATAATTTGGCATTTGTAATTAAATAATTAAACGTAATTATAATACTCTAATATAAATTGCACATACTTATTATATTTATTTATGATTTATATTATCGTCACATTTTTATCATATTTATTTACATCCATAGATTATTTATAATTTCAATGCTGATCAATTTTATTACATTATTATAATGGCGTAATATATTGTGAGTTCGAAGATGGTTTACAATTGTTCTTCTGAATGGTTACTGAAAATAATAAGGATGTAACATGGCCATCCATATACAAGTCAATTAAATAATAAAGCATTATGAAAAGATATCTCCTCTGATGATTGGCATTATATAAATAATCCGTATTTTTGGTAGCAGCGTCGTAAATATAAAAAAAATGTATTTATTCTTATTATCAAAATTATATAAATTAAAATTATAAATACGTATTAACAAGTATATATTAAACTTTAAATTTTAAGTGATATTTCTTATAAAATAATCTCAAACAAAAATCTATTTTATATTCAAACATTTTATCGCTTTAGATACATATGATAAAGCTCTTAGACAAACTTAAATCGCTGAACACATATCCGCTACAATAGATGGTGATGCTGGAAATACCCTCACACAAATCGATATCACCCTGCACAAAAAAAATACAGGTTCATCTCCTGATCATTCTGATACAAGCGCACGAGCATCATATTAAAAACTCGAAATGAGTTTAGAGTTAGATATTTTCCCTAAACAACCAAAAGCTTCTCAAACAGTAAATAGAGCAAAATCTGTGGCAAATAAAGCACACCAGTTATACAAGGTGATAAGCAAATAAATCTGAGTAAAAAAAATTTCAGTTCTTCGATAATTCAGATAGAACGACACAAGCCAATGATTTATATGCGCTTCTAATATAGCAAACGATTTAAAATAAAGAGCAACATGCTTATGAAATAAAAACCACTGATCAAAACAAATTATAAAATCCCTAGCCTCCCGACTCCAATAATTAATGAAAAATAATTACTACTTCAGTCAGTCTAAAAAAAGTCTGCAGTTACCTATACAGTGAATCTATAAGTTCACAAGAACATCGAACAGCAAATACAGATGACCTGTTTCCACCAAACCTCGATACATATCTACATCCATACTTGTATGCTGAGATTTGATTTAGGTAAAAATATATCTGGTTATTATTTAAATTTTGTAAAGCGTACCTATATATATATAGTATTACAAGTTTAACTTCTCTTTTTTATTTATATCACTGTACCATATATTGTTCAATTGTATATAATTACTATATTTATATAATCTGACATGAGTATATCATACAGATAATATGTGTCAATTATTTTTGCTAGATTTTCATATTTACTTATCAGGAACTAAATGCAGTATTGTTTAATCTTACCACAATTGGATGAACTTTTAATAAAGTTGATAATCACATCAGAAAAAATGTAGGAACGGATTTAAAAAAAAAATGAACATTATGATCAATTTGCCAGCGAACCATAGACAATTACGAGAATTGAAATCACTAACAAACAAATGTTTTGCTGCAATGGTATATTAACAAAATATTCATCATCTTATATTACGGTTAAGAAACATTTTATTGAAAGTCTTATAAAAAGCAATATTTTTGACATTTTAATTTATTTATATAATGTTAAATAATCTTAAGAAGTTCAAAGACAATAATGTTAACTTTTTTTATAAGAGAACAAAACAAATGTTTATTATTTTGATTTTTTAGATCATAACTCATATTAATACATTATTTTCTATTTTTTTAAGAGCAAGGACATTGAGCTTTTTCGGAGGTAAGGGATCATCATGATGTGATGTCGGTACATGATGAAACTATTTTAACAAATAAATTAAGCATGCTATAGTTGGCTGGTGCAGCAAAAATCTGAAAAATTTGCAAGATTTTTTTATTTTGAATGTTTTAAATTTTTATACACGAAATTTATATTTCTTTTATTTATTTAAATGGTTTCTATTAAATCAATATAGTTTTTTTAAAAAGCAATAAAAATAATTTTTTAAAATTTTTTTTTTAAAATTAGTAAAACCCAGAAAAGTTTTTAACAATAATTTCCGTATTTAATTAAATAATTTAAAAGTTCTAAGTATTTTGTACTTTTTTTGCTTTGCTGAGCAAAAAATTAACAACCTAGTTTTTTTTATTAATGCCTATAATTTAAAAAGTTAGCCCCAAATTTTTGGGTTTTTTTAACAATGTATCAATTTTTTTTTTTTAATTCCCATAAAATGAAAACCAGATTTTAAAAAAATTTCTTTAAAAAAATTTATTATAAGTAATTTTTTTTTTGTTTTTGTGATATATTTTTTTTAAAATGATAAATGATGTATTAAAGTGAAAGTGTATAATTTACATCCTGTACATAACCATTCCCTATCACATGATGTCCTAAGTGATATCACATCTGTAGAAATTAATCGCTATACAACATTCCATTTTCTTATCAACATGAGGTCATGATGACATCACAGACTGTTACGAAGTCGGACATTCGCACGTTCACGATGACATCACTGTGATTTTATTTTTTGACATATTTTCTTTATCGTCACAGATCATTGTCTTTGTGAGCATCACTGGTGACATTTTTTGCTATATGGGTAACTAATTAATATATCTGAATTACCTTTATCTAAATTAAAACTTGCGACTTTTTGTCGGGGTTGATGTCATTTTAAATGTCACAAATGTCATTAAATCATAAGAATTATGCTTTCGGATTAAGAAAATGCCGAGGTAAAACATTTTAATTTTAATTAATGACGCGTCTACATATTGAGAGATAAGAAAATATTCCCATTGTCGGAGAGTCACGAAAGCGAGAAGAGATGGAAAGAATAAGAAACAATCGAGATGACAACTCAACAGAGTTTCCAACGGCCTCGCTCGACCTTCTTTTTTATCTCCCACTAGAACAAAACCAGCGCGCGCTACTCGGCGCCTTTAATTTATATTTATGTATGATAATATTTATATACAATTATATATAATAATTATATAATATATATACTTAATTATAAAAATTTTATTCGGTCCAAGTAGTTTTTTTGCATAATCGCAAATTTATGACTCACTGTGTACTTATACATTAGTTCATTTTTCCAAGTGTAAGTAATTTTTTTTTTTTTTATATTATATAGTTAGAACAAAGAGCTTTCAATGAGAAAAGAGATAAGTATTTTTTTAATTAATATGTATCTTTTTTCTTTCTCCTTCTCTATATCATTAATAATACCTATTTTTAAAACTTTTATTTAAACAATATACTAATTCTATCTCTTTATTCCAATAAAGTAGACCCATTAAAAAGCTAATAAGAGCAGAAGTATATTTGGTGTTCTAAAAACTAATTTGGTTTTAAAAGTAAAATAATATTAACATTTTTTATTTATTATCCGATATCTAACAAACAGGATGATACATATATGTATATTTATATTCATATGGCCAATAGTTTTTCATCTCCATTTTACAAAAATGATATTTTATTTACTACCTTGAGAAATAATTTATTGTCTGAGACATTTTGCTCTAAAATCACAAACTACAAGGTTTGTGGGAGGCACGTTTAAAATGACACACTCCTCCTGTATAATAATATATATATTATATATGTTGTACTAATTTGCATATACATTCTGATCAATTAAGCAAAGATAATATTGGCTGTATAGGGTCCCTACTGCTGCTCGTTGTATTAATACCTGGATGAAAAAAATTTCCCATTTCGTTGCAAGAATGGTCAGACAAGCTGCCAGCATGGCGCTATCGCAATGAAATTCAGAAATCATACAGACAACGCATAATGTTTTGAAACTACAATGTGGAACGGTGACGTGCGAAATTCGTCATTGCATGCAGCTTAAATCTACATCACATATTAATGAGAACAATTAAACTATACACGTTTAATATTTTAATTATTACATTTAAACATTTTATAGTCAAGTTCGATTATTACACCAGTTAAAAAGTCTAATGTATAAGATCGAGAAGATATTAAGTGACTTATTTTTCTTTTAAATTTAAAAAAAAATTTTTTTATAAATGTTTCAATAATATCGAAATGTTCTAACGACAAAATATTAAGGCACTTACTGCAACTAATAATATGGAAATCAATAGTTTCTTAGATTGCAACTTTATTTAATTTTAGCATTTAATATAAGCAATTATATGGTTTATATATAAACGTTTTCTTCTTACAATTACAGGTTTTAAATAATATTTTTCTTATTTTTTCTTTTTTCTGAATTTTTTTGTGTTTATTGTTTATATTTTCCGCGTTTAACATATTGGATATATATAAAACTAATTCAGTAATAAGCTTCGCTCCATAAGTGCCTAATAACATATTTTATTTATAGTAAATATTCATAGATAGATATCTGATGCGTGAGATATTATTTTGTGTTTTTTATACTGTCCATTATTGAATCATATATATAATATTGTATGTTGGGCAATATATAATATTTGTGATTGCCATAATTTTAAAGAGTGGGCAAATAAAAATGTTTAAGTTTTGTTTTCTTTTTATTTTGCACAAAAATTTAACAATAAAGTTAATTTTCATGAAAAATGTGTTAGTTTAAAAAAAAAATAATTCCTTTCCTATAGTAATTATAAAATCATATTTGGTGTTAGATTTATTTGATAAGGAATTGACAAAATTGAATCACTCATTCATTAATAAAAACAGCCTCTGTCATAAATTTACCATACAACTCACAAATTTTTAAACCATAAATAATGCATGCACTGAAATAAAGAAGGAGGTAATGTTAGATCATCAATGATTATATCTCAGTTTTATATAATCTACGATATAATTGCATCTCATGTGTGTGTTGTGTGTTAATTATAAATAAATCTATGTATACTCTAATATAAGTATCTTCAATAACTTCTATAGAAGTATAGAAGTTCTTTATAATAGATCGCTCTATATATAGTATAATATTTATTGCATTCGATTACAATTAAAAATTAACATTTTTACTCATTTGTAAGAACTACTTACTTTGTACAGCTAAAATAAAATACGTTACGGATTTTTTATAATTTAAAATTAAATTATTTAATATGTATTGAACAAAAATTAATTTTAGTTATAAACAATCCGTAACATATTTTATTTTAGCTGTACAAAGTCAATTATGCCCCCTCTTAGCAGACAGGTGAATTTATTTTTGAATGTCTCATTGGAATAG
The DNA here is from genome assembly GCF_048542155.1 of Nylanderia fulva. Taxonomy (NCBI): domain Eukaryota; kingdom Metazoa; phylum Arthropoda; class Insecta; order Hymenoptera; family Formicidae; genus Nylanderia; species Nylanderia fulva. The sequence continues at coordinate 27,966 of NW_028190710.1, read as the reverse complement.
ATATATCGTATGCCAGTAGAGTATTAGCCTCAATTAAACAACTTCTATTATATATAAACAAAGAAGTATATACAAGGCAGACAGTTACACTGTAGATACATTTAGACAGACCAACTATGGATATCTTAATAAATTACTCCTTATCATCACATAACTTTAATATACGTTAAAATAAATCTACAAGATGACATTTTGCTATATATAGATATTTGATAGATTAAACGTAGATATCTATAGATATATGCGTCTATGAAATATACACATATCTAACTTTTATTATCCTAAAAAAGTATACAAGACATGAGCATTACGCCTAGGTCTAGACCTTTACGATCAAACATCTATGCGTTTTATCAAATCACTTTTATTATACGTAAAGAAAAGGTATGCAAGGCGTACCTTGTTCACTCATATATAATATACACTATATTAGATTTGGACAGCTCAATGTGACCTATCATAATCGATACTATACGATCTTAATTCTCAATTCTCTATATATTATGTAGCTGTAACTGTTTATGTGGGTTTACAGAGCCGTATTTAATCTTACAAGGACACTGTCACCACTGTCCGGAACCTTTGAATTCCCTTGATATGTTTGTTTCAATACACAAATCTAAAGACCCGTATTTTTGTTATACGTGCGCAATTTGGGGAGTTTTTAAGGGTGAAACACCCCTTTAAAAGATAAACGGTATTTTCTTTCAGGATCAATAACTGCTTAAACTATAAGTAGATATAAGAAAAACCGTACAACAAAACTATTTAAATACTGCTTGAAGAGTACTTTAAAGTTATATGAACAAAATTTTTTTTTTTTTTTTTTCTTTTAAAAACCCTCACCCACCTAATTTTTTTTTCAAAATTAAAAATTTGTTTACTAATTTAGCTTATTTTTTTCCAAATTCAACCCTGTGTAATAAAATTTATGTGACGAATATCATTTTCGAAAATTAATTATAAACGCTCCCTCCCGTATATACGCTCACTTCGTGCTATGTGTCGAAGTAATTACCGTCGACACAAACAATAACATATACTAAAAATGTTTTTTGGAATAATTCTTATTTATGTTTTCTATGTATTTTAACTGTGTATTGTGTATATTTAGATTTATTTTAAAAATGTATTGTGCATTTTATATTATTCCCTCATTTACACATTCCATAATGATATCGAACAAAAAAATGTTTCAAACATAATGACTTCTTTGCACCAGAACATCTACTACAGTCTATATTATTTGCGACCTTCGGTCACATTTTGTTTAAAGTTTCGTCTAAACTAAGTGTACTGGATTTTTTCGAATTCGTCTGGTCTTTTCATTCGTATAACCACTTTTAAAACCACGAATATTTACGATAAGTTTTTGATATCTGGGGATGACAATTGAGTTATGTAATCAAAGATTGCATTTTATTACTATTTTTCGTTCATGTAAGTTTATATTACTTTCGCAACAGTAAAACCGCAGCTGAAAATCTTTTAGAGCAAATTTTTCCCAATTCTGAAAATCCATAAACTCTAAGGTTGTATTTCCCTGTATCTTCCTTTCGGTCATTCATCATAGTATAATATGTGTTTCCAGGGTGTTAAATTCCGAAATCATATTGGGCAATGTCCGCTCCATGACTCGATAAGAAGAACGCTATTAGGAACTGACCAATGTTTGCGAATAGCCTTCTTCTAACCACATTTTAAAATGATCTGTAACAAAATATCAATGTTAATTTAATCGTTTTTTTATGACTCTTATTAATTGTTAAATTAAAATAGGTTGTTACAAAAATAATTATAAAAAGGAAACGATCCCTTGATGTCATTTTACCCCCGATTTTCGATGCTTTACAATCACACATTTTCTGCTTTAAATAAATTTCTTGTACTCTTGGTCCACTTTACATTACTTCTTTTAATTACAATACATCTACAGGGGACACCAAATTGCCATTACATGAATATTATTGGTTGTCTCGTATATGATGGGTTGTTGATGATATGGATTGCACGAACCGTTCTACTATCTGTTCTTTTATCCCTGGTTAGCAATGATCTTCCGAGTGAAGTTTCCAATTGGAACCCACTTTAGATCTGAATGTAATATTTTCAGATCCAACTGTTCAATAAGAGGTTTTAACTGTTCCAGAAATCATGCAGCTGATTTTTGCAAATCACAGAATCTTCTAATGTTTTCTTCTTCTATGTGCAAACTTCGTAACTTTTCTTGAAACAATTCGGTGAGAACTTCTTAAATCTTGCTATCCAACTGTGATGCTTTAAATATCGGATTTAATGTTCCATTTCTTCTTGAGCTTGTAAAGCCCATCTTTTTAAATCAATATCATGACCATGATCCTGATTCGACGCTGCAGTACTTTTATCATGTGTGTAAATTTTGGAGATGGGTAAGATATTTTTCTGTACGACTTCCACCTGATTTGTATTTGTTCTTCCCCTCGCCGTAACTGACGTTCAGTGAAACTCTTCTAAATTTATTTTGTACTACTCTTTAGAGACGATTCCTTTTTCTGTCATTACTGTTTTCATCAGTGTCCCGAAAATCGCCAATACTCAACCAGCTCGTCTTTTAGAACATCAACTTTGTATCATCATTTTGAACAATGAGGAGAGAATTTAAACTATCTTCATGCCATGCTTCTTCGCATCTTCAATTATTTTTCAAAACTATGTACTTTTATAATCGTTCCTCATAATCGGATATATTCTTTCCGTTACTTCCACCCCATTACATGAAAACCGCTATCCCCATTGTATGTCCCCAAGGGACATGTCCACACTGTCCGACCGATTTGAATTCTCCTTGAAATATGTTGTTCAATACCAAATCTAAAAGACACGTATTTTTTTTTATCGTGCGACAATTTGAGTTTTTAATGGGTGAAACACGCCCTTAAAGAAGAACGGTATTTTTCTTTAGGATCAATTCTGCTAAACTATAAATATAATAAAGAAAAACTACATAACAATTTAATGCTTGAAGAGTAACTTTCAAGTATATGAACAAAAATTTTTTTTTTTTTTTTTTTTTTTTAAACCCTCACCCCTAATTTTTTTTTTTTCAAAATTACAAAATTTTGTTTTTACCTAAGTTAAATCTTTATTTTTTTCCAATTCACCATTGGTAATAAAGTTTATGTTACTAATATCATTTCGAAAATTATTATAACGGCTCCCGTATATACGCTCGAGTGTGCCCGTGCTATGTGCGTAAAGTATTACCGTCGCACAATACAAATATAAAAAAGTTTTTGATAATTCTTGATTTATGTTTTTTTCTATGTATTTACACTGCGTGTGTTGTTGTCTATTTAAGATTTAAAAAAAGTTTTAAATATAATTAATAAGACTATTTTTAAATTACCCCCTGCTTTCCTTTTATTTTATTTCTTTATATTTAATTTCCTTTCTTCTGAAAAATTAAAACAATTTATTTTTTATAATAAAATTATTTTTTAACTTGAATCTTGGAATACCAATAGTCGCAATATTTGGCATCAAACAAATTTTATCTCTTCCGTTAAATGATCCATAATATAAGATTATGTGTACTGTTCCAGAAGTTATAATTTTACAAATAAACTCTTAATACGGTTAAAATAATATAAATAGATTATGTTGATGAGTATGTCGAGAAGTTACTAATAAATTGTTTCATGTAGCAGCATATTCTCACATTCGGGTGTAAGTCTTTTCGTTGTAATATATCTGTGTAACTGTTCTTTTTTAATTGCAATCGAAGCAAAATATAACATCTTTGAATATGATTATCTTCCGCTTAACGTGTTGTTTAGACTTTTATTGGGGTGTCAATAAGTCAATATATTAACAGAACGCAGAACTGCAAGCAGAATGGAATTAAAGTAAAACATTAAAAAAATTTACTGGATAGCGTTTTTCATTATATGGGGTGGAATTAACGGAAGAAATATATCTCGATTATGAATAACCTTATAAATTACCATAGTTTTTTTGAAATAATTGAAGATGACGAAGAAGCATGGCTGAAGATAGTTTAAAATTCTCATCCTCATTGTTTCAAATGATTATACAAATTTGATAGTTCTTATAAAAGACGAGCCTGTTGAGTAAATTGGGCGATTTCGGGACACTGATGAACCGTAATGACAGAAAAAGGACTCGTCCTCAAGAGTAGTAAAAAATAATTTAAAGAGTTTCACTGAACGTCATTTAAGGCGAATGGGCAGAACAAACAATCAGGTGGATCGTAGCAGAAAAATGATCTTACTTCTCCAAATTTGCACATGAGAAATTTACTGAAGCTGTCGAATCAGATTATGGTCTGATACTTGATTTAAAAAGATGGGCTTTACAAGCTCAAGAAAATAGTAATTTAAATCCTAGATTTACAGCATCTCACTTTGGATAGCAAGATTTAAGAAGTCTCAAACCCGGAATTGTTTTCAAGAAAGTTACGGAATTTGTCCAACTACGACCATATAGAAGAGTTCTGACTTGGATTTGCAAAAATACAGCTGATGGATTTTCTGAAACAGTAAAAACCTCTATGAACATTTTGGATCTGAAAATATTTACATTCAGATCAAAGTGGTTTTCCAATTGGCACTTCATCTGGAATAATTCTTGTCTAACCAGGGAGAAACGAAGTAGAACGTGTCTTGGCAATCCATATCATCAACACCCATTCATATACTATACAACCAGTAATTCAGAACCAAAACAAAAAATGTAGTGGGCAATTTGTTGTCCCCCCTTTATTTATTGTATAAAATAGAGCAATGGTAAATTTTGGACCGAGATGGAGTCTCAAGAAACAAAGTTTATCTTTAAATGCAGACATTTTAATATTATTATAAAAGCATCGCGAATATCTGGTGTGCACTGAGCGCTCTCACAAATCATATGTAAATTTTCCCTTTTGAATACAAGTTACTTTTTGTTTAAAACAACCTTATTTTATTTAACAAATTTACTAAATAAGAGGTCATAAAAACAACTATTTAAATTTTAACATTTATATTTTGTACAGATCCTTTTAAAATGTGGTTAGAAGAACTAATAAGCTCTATACTTTCGCAAACACTTGGTCCTAATAGCGTCTTTCCCTTTCGATTCATCGACTTGACATTGCCCCAATAATGATTTTACCGGTCAGCGGATTTTACAACCTCCTTAACACATATTACCAGCTTTAGATAATCCGATCGGACACTACAGTTTAACATACAACCAATTAGATTGTGTCTTAATTGTTATTCATAAATGTTTTAAAAAATTTGTGAGTTCCCTATAAGTTACAACACTCAACTGAAATTTTTGTTCAGATGCGTTTTTACTGTTGGTAAACTATAATATAAACTTAACCATTAACAATAATATATAAAATTTGCAATCTTTGATAGCACATAATCAATTGTCCTCCCCCAACTAGTATCAAAAACTTAATTTACTATTCTTGGTTTTAAAAGTTTTTTAATAAACGACAAATGCACGAAATAAATACCATACGAATTCGAAAATCCAGTACACTTTAGTTTATGATACGAAACTTTACAAACTGTGATATCGTAGGTTGCAATAAATATAGTAGGTAGTCGATGTTCTTGGTGCAAAAGTCATTATGTTTGAAAACTTTTTTCTTGGTCGAAAAAAACAAAAATTATCATTATTGTAATGGTGGTAGAATGAGTGAATAATATAAATCGCAAATACATTTTTAAAAAAATCTAAATCTACACAATACACAGTTATAAATACAATAGAAAACACATAATAAAGAATTATACAAAAACATTTTTATATTTTGATTGTTCGATTCGAACGAACGGTAATTACTATACTGCACATAGCAAAGGATGAGCGTATAGACGGGAGCGTTTATAATTAATTTTCGAAAATGATTTTCGTACATAATGTATTACACATGGTTGAATTTGGAAAAAATAAGCTTTAAAAATTAGGTAACCAAAATTTTTAATTTTTGAAAAAAAATTAGGCGTGGTGAGGTTTTTTAAAACAAAAAAAAAAAAAAAACCTTTTTGTTCTATAACTTTAAAGTACTCTTCAGCCCTTAAATTTGTTGTTACGTTTTTCTCTTTATATCTCTTAATACGGTTTAGCAGATAATTTATCCTAAAGAAAAATACCAGTTTTCGTTAAAGGGTGTTTTCAATCACACCCCCTTACAACTCAAATGCACACGTATAACAAATACGTGTCTTTTAGATTTGTGTAATTTAACACATATTCAAGGAGGAATCAAATCGGTTTCCGTGCGTTTGTGACATGTCCCTTGTTATTTCAAAATGTTCCGACTTGTTTATAGATAAGTTGAGATATGTTCCGGCTCCTATTCCAAAGACAAAATTACATTTTTTTACAATTTTAATGTTAAGCCTAGAAAAGATGACCACTTGCGGAAAACTATTTCTAAAAAAAATAAATGTGCAATGACATGTTTATACTGTATCTTTCTCGCAAATTAAATAAAAATCAGTGTCGCTATTCACTAATAACAATCAAATGAGAAGAATTTTTTTCAGGATATTGCGAATGTCTATCAATCTCGCACTTAACAAATTAGATTCTTCTACACTTCGGCTAAGATACCACATATAATCCTCTCATTGTCTGTATTAGTAAGAATGGCGATTTAAGATAATCGTTAAATTGCCTTCACGGATTGCGAGTTTGCTGAATTTTATATTTAAGTACTCTTTAAAATGATTAGTAGTGTCAAATGGCCAGGTATGGCCCCGTCAAAACAACCCCCCACACGAATCTCCCATCCTTCCAACACCCGACCTTTCTGGCCGGCCGTGTCTTATCTTATCTTGTCCCCTGACCCACGCAGGCGTCTGGCGTTTCCGAAGTGTGGGTGTTAGGGGGCAAAGGGTGTTGGGGGGAAAAAAAAAATGGCGGAACTGGCCCGAAGAGTGGGGATGAGGAAATTTTTATTTTTTATTTTTCTGATTTTCTCTGGATCTATGGAACCCGTGACCCAACAATGCGCCCACTAATATAATCCCAGGAGTATATGAAATATGAACATGCTAAGGAAAGTGACTTTGACCTTTTTATCTGCGAAGGCAGGTTCCTTAGGATGGTTGGCTAACGAGATCTTCCTAAGTCATAGGATTAGATGTGGTAATTTTTAGCTAAAGTTGGTAGCGTACGGCATGGGGTTCGGTATAACGTTATGCAAGGCTAGCTCGTCGAATCACATGGTCGATATTGGACGGGGTGGTGTAAAAACATTCGGGTTATACGTTGGCCAAAAGTAGCTCTGTCGATCAAATGGTCGATATATATTCTACCGGGTTGGGTACAAACGTTTGGCCAGAACAGCGTTCCGTGCTGCGGGCGGTCGACGTTGGCGGTAATAGCGGGACAATGGCGTAGGTAATAAAACGAAACGCAAAGATTTGTACAGGCGAGCATTTCCGACTGTTCGCGTCACGATAAACAATATAATACATCGTCGTAGATTAGCACGATGGGTCAGATAAAATTTTATTTTAAAATAACAACTCGCTGCTTAATGAGGAAACGGCACATGCATTTGAAGGAAATTTTCTGGAAAAGTAAGTGCCGAGCAACTTGAACAATGGTTTTATTATTAAAAGTACCAATATGATTTATATTAAAAACACTATTTTACCGAACAAAAGTAGTCACCAATCATTATCAAAAAAATAATTCGTCCCTAATACTTTATTAACAATTTTACGTTTTATATAATTGCATATCAATTTGTTCGAAATAAAGTGAAATTAGATTCTAAACAAAAAAAAAATGTTATCCGACAATCGCCTCGAATATACATCTAGAAATATTACATCTCTTTCAGATTGGGTGCGTAACATTACGTTCTAATTCCTTTCTGTTACCTCTGATCCGTGAGTTTCACGATACTGCTAGTTCAAGCTACCCGGAACAGGAAGATTTAACCTGTATTTCGTTAAATTAAAATATCGGAGTCAACATTACGTTGACCGTTAGTTTAAATAAAATTTAGAGACGAATTTAAATTAGCGTTACTCCAATCTATATTTCTTTCTACACCCTTGACAAGTCGTTTCTCGGCTCCTGCAGATGACTATCGCAGTTTGTAAGTTTTACGTTCTTTGTGCTGTCTTTTCGCTACGTTTCTTCGCCTTCGTGGTTCCCGTTTTTCGTGCTTCGTATCCTCTTTCGTTCGTATCCTCCGCAGTTTCGGAAGAAAGATCTTCTTGTTCGTTTTCACGATATGTTATTAGATGGCTCTAGCCACCAATGCGGTAGGTAAAATTTATATTATTCTTGTTCTAAAGATGTCGAGCCAAAATTTACAATGTTTATCAACATTTAAAGAAGTAAGCGCGCCATCGTTTCCCCATGTTTCTTGAAATTTTTTTGCCACGAAATTTCCATGTCACGCAAATCCCTGCAGCTCTGCTCGTGAGATGTTACTTTAACAGCAGGTAGAAAACCAGATTCGACCGACGTTGTCGTCCGTCATAAACCCCACTTGGACATTTTCTTCGTGTAGGATGATTCAATCCGTATGTTGTTTGACAGAACATGCGCGGTTGGTGCTGCTCGTTTATTTAAGATTTGGTTCATAGGTAGTTGCTACCGGCTGCTACCAAAGCGTATAAAAAATCACAGATTTTATAATTAATAATCAAGCAAGACCGCGGAAACATCGAAAAATCGATAATTTTTTTTTACTAACGACCTTTTTAAAAATTACTAACGAACTTGAAAGGTCCGCTGAACGTTAAAAGACGAGTTGAGCGAAGATTTTCACAAGAAATTTTAATAGAAGAAATAAAATAGAAGTGGTAAGGTGAGAGAAGGCCATGCGCAGATAATAACTTATGAGGAAGGTAATTTTAAAAAACAATTAAATGATAAAAATTTTAAATGCGGAAGGGAATTTTGAACCAATAAGTAATAGGGGGGAAATGCATGTGTAGTATAGTAAAAATTGGTGGGAGAGAAAAGTTTTTAAAACAGCTATAAACGATATAAATTTGTTTTATAAACAATATTTTAATGTGGAAGGAGAATGTTTTTAAACATCGAAGGATAAATAAATTTTTTTAAAATCTACACTACAGAGAAAATATATAAATTCCCTACCCCGCTATCCCGAGAAAAGATAACCCGAAAAATTTCTCATCTGATTATCCATAACTTTTTGATACTAAAGTAACTATCGCCTAGATTAAGAATATTTTCTGTACATAACATACGTAATATTACCATAATATATATATATATTATA